>NC_042619.1:147371725-147733056 GCF_901001135.1 Rhinatrema bivittatum
GGAAATTCGAATCAAACAGGGCCCTGAACTTGGTGGTCGGTGAAACAGATAAGTATGGGAAAATGATTGTGGGAGCTTGCTGGACAGACTGGATGGGCCATAAGAAATTGCCATGCTGGGTCAGACCAAGGGTCCATCAGCCCAGCATCCCTGTTTTCCAACAAAGGCCAAACCAGGCCACAAGAACCTGGCAATTACCCATCTTGTATGTCCAGTGCCAGCTACACTGAGTACAAGCCCTTACTCCAGATGGCGTTTGCCTCCTTTGTCTGCTGGAAAAAACTAAACTACCTTCAGGCCCCATAGACCACTCTCTGTTAAAGGCGTTTCACATTTTTTCTTGGGTGCTCTTCTTTGAGCCAGCTTTTACTTTCAGTGCTCTGCAGCCTTAGCAGCACTTTTCTTCTGTTCCTGCCCCCTTCCTAGGCAGGGTTTACAAACTTTTGCTCCACACAATTTAACTGCTTTACTTATGTGCTCTTGTACAGACTCCTAAGAGCACTGCTTTGCCTCCAACTTCTTGACAGGCTGAACACAAGGCCATTTGGTCTTTTTTGCTGTCGTTTCTATATTTTGCCTTTCTAAACGATTAACACTTGAAGCTTTATAAGCCGTTCATTTAGACACATTTCTAATTTGTTGTACTGCTTCATCGGATATAGCAGTTACTACTTTGCCTCCTCTTTCAGCAGCTGCCATTTGCAACTCTCCATCCTTCTGGTCTTTGGAGCTCCTCTGTGGTTTGGTACTCATATCCGGCCAAGACCTCTGCATCAAGAATATTGAGGGTTCACTGATCAGTCGAGAAGGTAAACAAACTGATTTTCGGTTCTTTTAAATTGGTGTCTCTAATCCTAAATTGAAGATTGTGAGTGGCTCCGCGGGAGCTTCAACCCTTGCGTCCGGCTTGGTGCAGAGCATCACTGGAAGTCCCTTGCTTTTGTTTGTCTTGTTTTTGATTGTTTAGATTCTTATTATGTATGTCCTGTTCACTGCTTAGGACCTTGGCAGGTTACATATACAAATATTTTGCTAATCATCTCTTCTGTGAAGAAGTATTTTGCTGTTACTTTTGAATTCACCCCCTTGAACCTCATATAATTAATTCTTGTTCTAGAACTTCCTAAATGCTGAAGATCAGAATTATTAATAAGTTTTACAGATGGAAAGTTCACTCCTATGTTACTATGGCAATGAAAAGTATACACTGAGAATCAGCACTAAAATAAACTATAATGTCAGGATTAACCGATGAAACAGAGTCCAAACTCACTGCTTTCTATCAAAAGAAACCTGTGGCAATGTCTCTCAGTATGCTCTTTGCAAACCAGCTTTTCTGTTTAAATGGGCAATAACTATCTTATAGGTGTTATGGATGCAATGGCTCTTTATAAACAAGCTTTTTCCCCTGCCATATTTAGATCTTAAATATGGGTGTGTTAATGACTCTAGCACTGGAGGTAAGTAATGATGTAAACACCATCACTTTTGATCATCTTACACTGAGCTTTATTTGGAGACAGAATAATCTGACTTCTTCCGTGGGAGTCAGAAATCAGTTCTGATTACAAAGGTATACATGTATTTATATTTGTGAAACTGCAATATGCAACATTTATTTCAGAGTCTGCTGTATATAGCAAGTTCACAGTACTGTGATTTCATAGTATCCACTATTAGGAGTTAGGTGGATATACAGAAACTAGGTTAACTCAGTAGAGACTAATTGGCTGTGTCCTGTTTCAGTCAGTGACTGGCAGAGAAAGAGCAGACACGAAACAGTGGTGTAAGCCCCAGACTGATTAGTCAGGAAGCTATTGCTAAAGGCAGCAGAGCAGGAGGTATCCCAAGAGCTCTTGCTCACAGCAGTTTCCTCTGCCCTGTGAGACATAACTGAAAATCCCTTAATGCACTATGCCCTTCATTTATTTTTGCTACTGGACATTTGAGAGCATTTAAAAATGATACTCTTTTTTGTGAGTAGTTGCCTGATGATGGATCACACTGAATTAATTTGTTTTTATCTTCCTATGGACAGAGGAAGACTACCATCTACAGTACAAGTATGAAAGCAGATCTTTTGCCCTTCAGTGAGCTGTTTGGTGTTTTTATATTTGCAAAAAGTTTAGCTGCACCTCGACAGCTCAAAACAAATACTGATACATTCTAATGATTAAACACTTTTACTTTCACTTTGTAAAAATATATAAACATTGTATTTTCCCCAAAGTGCCTGCACTATATGGTGACATGGCTTAATTAATTATTCAAATTTATACAACCAAAACTACAGTAGCTAAAAGAATAAATAAAATTGTCTATAATGCTCTTGATTATCAACAGTATATAATTAGAACAAAATTTATCTAAAATGTACATATGGGAGGTAATTTTCAAATTAATTATACACATACATGTAACATACTATTGTAGCTTTTTTCAAAAGCCCACTTACATATGTAACATGCATTTACACATATAAATTCCATGTTTAAGCCACTAAATGCTTTTTGAAAATTACTCCCGAAGCTTAATTGTAAAATAGTGCGTACATTTTTCTCTGTTAAATGTAATTGAAGATCATATAATAGTTAATGTAATTGGTTACATATTGTACCACAGGTCCAAAAGAGAACTATTAAAGCAACCAGCTGGTATTTCAAGCTGCTGTGAAAGAGTTTATTTTGACATACTCTGAGGACAAAGGACAATTTTTACATCAATATAAAAATACAAAAACGTTTTTTATTTATTTATTTATTTATTTTAATTTTTTATATACCGGCATTCGCGATGGGAGTCGCATCATGTCGGTTTACAATTAACAGGGTGTGACAAGAGGAGAAAAACTTAGAACATTAACATGTGATATAAGAAGAAATAGCAGTTACAATAAAACAGGGACATAAAGTAACTTGGAAAGTAAGGAAAGCGATAGAAAATTAACAATGTGATAAAAAGAGTAACAAGGTAATATGAATTAAAAAGATTTTTTGATAATATGAATTAAAATATGAATTAAATATGAATTAAAATGAATTAAAATATGAATTAATATATGAATTAATATGAATATGAAAAATATGAAAAATATGAAAAATATGAAAAAAATATGAATTAATATGAATTAAAAAGATTAAAAAGAGTAACAAGGTAATATGAATTAAAATATTTTTAAAGGTGAATGATAAGACCGGTTGGTTTCTTTTGAAGTTACACAACGTCAGGCTTGCTGACACCCTTCTAAGGTTAGACTAAAATAAATTTTTTGATTTCCACTTTGTTGCGATTTAATTGGTGTGGTTAACCACTGACTCCCTGTGATCAAGCGATAATTGAAATCTCCCATTATTACCTCACTACCAATTTGGTTAGCTTCCCTAATTCTCTGAGCATTTCACTGTCCGTCTCACCATCTTGACCAGGTGGACGTCGTATACTCCTATCACTATAGTCTTCCCCAACACACAAGGGATTTCTACCCATAAAGATTTGATTGTGCATTTAGTGTCATGCAGGGTGTTTATCCTGTTGGACTCTATGCCATCCCGGATATAAAGCACTACACCGCCTCCTGGGTGCTGCTCTCTGTCATTGCGATATAATTTGTAGCCCGGTATAGCACTGTCCCATTGGTTGTCCTCCTTCCACCATGTCTCTGAGATGCCAATTAAGTCTATGTCATCATTCACTGCTATACATTCTAATTTTCCCATCTTTCTTCTTAGACTTCTGGCATTAGCATACAAACATTTCAAAGTTTGTTTTTTGTTTGTATTTTCATTCTGCTTTTTTAATTGACAGGGATAAGTTAGAATTTTTTAGCTCAGGTGAGTTTTTAGTTACAGGCACTTGGACCTACTTTTCTTATTATTGGAACCTTATTATTGGAATTATTGCCCAGACGCAATAATAAACCCAAATTATGGGACACCTCATTGAGTTGCACTATTATGATTTTTTAACTGCACTATGTTTTTGAGTTCAATCGTTTTTTGTATTTATACTATACTATTTATACTATTTTATACTATATTATATTTTGTTTAATTTGTACTTTGTTTCAACTGTTCTATGTAAAGCCCCTCCCCCTTTTTTGGGCATCTCACTGTTTTATGTAAACCGGAGTGATTTGTATTTCATACAAGAACCCCGGTATATAAAAATCAAAAAATAAATAAATAAATAAAACCTCACTGTCGGGATGTCCTAATTCTAATTCAATCATAGTATCCTTTGAAGATACCTCTCTCCGAACCATGCGCTGCTGAGCGACTGTCGGCTTTCCCCCTTTGTTCTAGTTTAAAAGCTGCTCTATCTCCTTTTTAAAGGTTAGCGCCAGCAGTCTGGTTCCACCCTGGTTAAGGTGGAGCCCATCCCTTTTGAAGAGACTCCCCCTTCCCCAAAAGGTTCCCCCAGTTCCTTTACAAACTGAATCCCTCTTCCTTGCACCATCTCATCCACGCATTGAGACTTCGGAGCTCTGCCTGTCTCCTGGGATCTGCACGTGGGAACAGGGAGCATTTCCAGAGAATGCTACCCTGGAGGTTCTGGATTTAAAGCTTTCTACCTAAGAGCCTAAATTTGGCTTCCAGAACCTCCCTCCCACATTTCCTATGTCGTTGGTGCCCACATGTACCACAACAGCCGGCTGACATCTCTCTCACATACTGTTTGTTAGAACATTGGAAATTATTGATTTGCAAGTGAATAATCCATGTACTTTCTGTGGTTGTGGGTATGCTGTGAAATGTTAGTGTGCATATATATTTGCAGACCTTACACTTATCACAGGGGTAGAGTACCTCTTGGTCTTGCTACCTGATTAGATAATTCCTTCCAACCTATCCAAACTCCTCTTCATCTTAACAAAACAAATTACTGCAGAATTCATTTTCCACCTAAACACAAACATTCACTGTAGTATCAGCACAGTATGACCTCTTCTAGCCTTTATGGCTGTGCTTCCATCCTCATTTTTGAGTAGTTTCCCTTTTTAATTGGTAGTTCTTCCAAGCAGATAATTTTCAGTTGCAGCAAAAAGATTTCTAGCTATCCAAGAGCAGACAGTTTCTCAAGGGAAGGGCTGTTTTCACCTTATATGCAATCATCAAGTAGTTTACATAACCATGGTTACTTTCACCTATGGGAATGCAAACTGATTTTCAAAGGGAAAATCGGCTCCCATGGTCCCCACCTTCACTTGTGGGGACCATGGGAGCCGAAGTACTTGCAGATTTTGCAGATGTAAACTCCTTGTTAGAAAGGTACACACAAAGAGTTAAAAACATATTTCCTTGTATGGATGCTGGGATGACCTTGGCCCCACCCTGGTCCCCAGTGCTGCATCTCTGGGGAAGAGACGGAAAAGGGCTTTTTTCCCCCCAAAAGTAAACTCCTGTTTACCTGTGAATCCCTTTGAAAAATTCTCATAATTCATATTTTCTCTATAATCATGTGTTGTCCGGGAGCACAAATGTTAGTACTTTCCATCTAAGGTCTGTCTCAAACATATCCATTCTGGGATATTTCCCACATACAGAAAAATTAGGATACATTGCCAAGTTCTACTTCCACAACCACTCATATGTAGTATATCTAAATTTAGCTTGTCTGCTAGGATATATATTTACATACAAGACTTCAGTTCCACTATTGCAATAGTACTTGATCTATAATCTTAAGGGCCTCTTGATACATAAGGATAGATCATAATCCTCTCTACTTGTTGATGCACAAACCAAGGTCGATGAATACAGGGCTCATGGAGATGACTTGTGTACAGTTTAGAGGCATCTGTCAGCATAAGGTTGAAGTTGTGAATTTAACAAGAAATAAAAAAATCTATTCAATTTGGAATAGGATAGCCACAAATCAAGCTTATTTGGAGCACTTTTATGCTTCTACAGCTTATACTTAGTTATTTGCTAGGCTAGAATATTGCATGCTTTGCTGCTACATTGTTTATTTCATTGCCTATAATTTTTGGGGGAGTGTATACTGTAGAGTTATATTACTGCTAGCTTTTATGTAGGAATAAAAGTTCACATATATTCCTTTGCCAATTTTCTCTCAGTGTTTGTGCCTTATTTCTTGTGGGTAACAGGGAAAACATACCACCTCATGGCCGTACTACACTTGGTGATGAGGATGGGATTGGGATTGTTTGCCCTTTTATCTGCTGGAGATATTGCTATACTGTGAGTGTCAGAAAGACAAATAGAATAGTGACCTTATTGCTGTTGATACCGGATATTTAAATATAGTGATGATTCCGCTGACTAGGTTCCTGTAGGTGTGTTTGAATTGTATCAGCCATGGCGACTGGCATCCCATAGAGCACTTGCTGAGCCAGACCGAGATAGCTTGAGGACAAATGGGCAATTAGGCTAGAACAGAGCACCTGCTTTACTGCATCCTGCTTTATCACCATCTGTCCTCTTCTGACTGAAGTCAGAAGATGCCAGGGGTAGTTTGCAGACATGTTGGGTACTTTTGTCATTTGCCAGTATCTGTTGGGGTAGTCAGAATGCATTTCAGAAAGGTGTGGCTGACTTATAGTGCCATGTTCAAGATCTATTTGTCCAAATTTAGGTGAAGGAATTGTTACCAGACTCTTGTTTTGAGCTCAGAGAGAATGTTGTCAGCATCAAGGTGTGCTTACAGTTGAGATATAGAGTCATGCCAAAATACAGGAGTACCTGTCACTATGGGCATAGGAGGTAGCCCAGCAAGCACCAGAGCCAGAAGCAAGTCTCCTTCCCGGACCACCATCAGCTCTGCCAGTACCAAACCCAGGAATCAATTCTCCGTCCCTACACACATTGTCCAGACCTCCAGCCAGCATCTGCTTCAGATGCTGGCTGGAGGTCTGGACAATGTGTGAACAGATTCAGAGGTGATTCAGAGGTGAACAGAGGGATATCGCCTGAAATTGGGACCACAGATAAATAGTTAGCCATAAGTATTAACATATAAGCAGGCTAAGGTTTATGGCATGTTTGTAACCAGCTAATGAGGAGTGGAGACGATGAGCATATACAGTAATAGGTACAGACCACAGTAGTAGGTAG
This sequence comes from Rhinatrema bivittatum, assembly GCF_901001135.1. Classification (NCBI taxonomy): domain Eukaryota; kingdom Metazoa; phylum Chordata; class Amphibia; order Gymnophiona; family Rhinatrematidae; genus Rhinatrema; species Rhinatrema bivittatum. The sequence continues at coordinate 147,378,799 of NC_042619.1, forward strand.
TATAGCACTGGTTATGTTCATGGAACCTTGTCTTACAGAGCTCAATCGAAGAAACTTAAAGAATTAATTTTAGCATATTCATTGTTTATTCACAGTTGCTTGAAGAGAACAGATTTTTGGTCCATGTTTGTAACCACCCATGGTGCAGAACTTTTTTTTTTTTTTTAATAGTAAATTGGCGATTAGTGGCCAGGTTGCTATAGATGGGAAGAATTATTTTCTAAATGCTAAATCTTGCCAAATGTGATAAAAGTCTATTTCTGAGGAGAACACGTGGTTCTTTTTCCTGAGCTTAGGATAGTGAAATGAAGTGAGACAAGAACTGGAAGTGTCCTATAGCAGACAGGTTTCTGCACCCCTAGACTTATTTAGTCCCGACCCTTGCCCGCTATACATGGACCCTTTCAAATTCCCTTTGATTCCCCTTTCGCTTACCTTGTGTATTTAGGTGATGGATTTGTTCTTACTATTGCATTACTCTGGTTATTGGCTTTATGCCATGTTGTCTTTTCCACTGACATTTACTACAAGGTATAACTATGTTTCAGCCTATAGTCCTTCTCATTCAAAGTTTCAAGGAAAGAATGCATTAGCTTTAGGGACAGCCTTGCAGAAGACAGCTTGATGGAAGTACGCGAGAGGGCCATGGTAGGGCCCGAAATGAGAGAAAAGCATAACATTTATTAGAATACTTGTCACTTACCTTTGAATTCATATGCATAGTTATCTGTGATCTATTTCCAAGAGTCTGGAGATGGTAGGTTAAGTTAGGAATTAGGGGGAAAAAAAAGGATACAGAGGCTCAGGTTGCCCTATGTAAAATGGATCACAATGAGTCACTGCCAAGGACCACACACATATAATATATACTGCTTGCTTATATACAACAAAATGCTATTTCTAATTATTTTACTTAATGAGAAACAGCAAGTTGCAGAAAAACACTGCTTGCATATTACAATAATAATATAGTATATTTAGATACATATTATAGTCAGTGTTAGCCAAAACTGCATTTTGTGATTTTAAGATATTGTAGAGGCATTTTCCCCTGACAGAAAGTACAAGTCTGTCACTATCTTTGTAACCATCTCAAAACTCTTAGATTAGACACATTGGCATCAAATTGAGTCAACCACATGATAGCTTAGCTTGCAGTGTTGCATCTGCTTCTGAAGATAAGGAGTCAGTCTCAGGAAGACATATCTGTTGCTTTAGATTAAGGAAGTAGATCATCCCTGGCTACACGCCCAAAATTGACTATGGCCCAGAAACTGCTAAAGATTACAGAAGTATACTATCCAGATTAGGGAAGTATATCATTCCTGGCTATATGCCCAGAATTGGCCTTCTGCCCAGAGCAGCTAAGCCTGCAACTAAGTCTAAACTGTTGAATGCATGCTCAGATAGGCAGGAAGGCTGTACCTTAATCAGGGTGGAATCAGGCTGTTGGCACTAATGTTCAAAAAGAAGACAAAACGACTTTTAAGCTATATCATGGAGAAAATTAGACATTCAATCAGAAGCACATGGTTCAGATTGAGATATTTCCTAAAGAAACTGTCACACAGGAAAACAGTGTATGATAAAAAAAAGGCAGTGTAAGTATTTCAGGTAGATTCAAATACATAGACAAAAATGATTCCAAATTACCTACTTTAACTGCTAATAAGCAAACTATAAATTGAAATAAAAATTTACTCCTAATTGTCATAATGCAAATTCCAGAAAACTAAAAAATAAGATTAGAGAGTTAGAATGTATGTTACTAAATAATGATATAGACATAATATTCATCTCAGTGACTGCAGCTTGCATACTAATTGAAGTTCTGATTGTCTCATCTAAAAAAAGATATAGTGGAGCTAAAAAAAAGATACAGAGAAGATAGTTATATTCTGTTTCCCTATCATTTTTGTCAAAATATATATTTCTTTTTATTGTTTACAAAGTTTCAATGTGAATGCTTTTATTTGTAACCTGCCTTGAATTGTCTACAGATAAGCAAAACATAGAAACATAAAAATGACAGCAGAAAAGGACCAAATGATCCATCCAGTCTGCCCAGCAAGCTTGTGGTAGTATCTGATGCACTGTGTATGTTACCCCCTTGCTTATCAGTTTCCCAGACTGTAAAAGTCTGGGCCCTTGTTGGCTGCTGTTTGAATTCAATTCCCTGTTATACCTTGCCTTTCAAGCAGAGAGTAATGTTGGAGTTGCATCAATGTATCAGGCTTATTGGTTAAGGGTAGTAATCGCCGCATCATCCAGTTATCCCCATACTTGTTTCCCCAGACCATAAAAGTCAGGGCCCTCATTGGTTGCTGTACAAATCAAATTCTCCTTTTACCCCTGTCATTGAAGCAGACAGCCATGATGGACTTGCATTAACAGTATCAAGGCTTATTGTTTAAGGGTAGTAACCGCCACACCAGCAAGTTACCCCATGTACTTTTCTCATTTCTATTGTTTAGATTTTAGGTATCCACAGTATTTATCCCATGCCCCTTTGAATTCTTTCACTGTTTTTGTTTTCACCACCTCCTCCAGAATGGCATTCCAGGCATCTACCAACCTCTCCGTGAAGAAATATTTTCTGACGTTGGTTCAGAGATATCCTCCCTGGAGTTTCATTTCGTGACCCCTAGTTCTGATTTCTTTCCAGCAGAAAAGGTTTAATGTTTGTACATTATTAAAACCTTTCAGGTATCTGAAGGTCTGTATCATATCGCTTCTGTGCCTCCTCTCTTCTAGGGTATACATATTAATATCCTTCAGTCTCTCTTCATAGGTTTTCTGATATCGTCCCCACAACATTTTGGTATTGATTTATTGATTGATTTGACTTCATTTATATTCTCTTCTATGGACTGCTTTCATCCTGTCTTTATCACTTTTCAGATAAGGGCTCCAAAACATTACTCCAGATGACACCTCACCAAGGACCTGTACAAAGTCAACACCACCTCCTTTTCTCTTACGGTTATTCCTCTCTCTGTGTAGCTCAACATTCTTCTGGCTTTAGCTATCCCCTTGTCACATTGCTTTGCCATCTTCAGATCACCAGATACTATCACTCCAAGATCATGCTCTTGGTCCATGCATATCAGCCTCCCTCCCATCAAATAAAATAGAGATGGGCGACCAAAATAACAGGGATGAAAAGGCTCCCCTGAGGTGAGGCTAAATAGGTTAGAGCTTTTCAGCCTGGAGAAGAGATGGCTAAGAGGAGATATAATAGAAGTCAGCAAAATAATATTTGGGGAAGAAACAGGTAAATAGGGAATGGTTATTTACCATTTCAAATAGTATTAGGACTAGGGTTCTCTATGAAGCTAATAGTTAGCACATTTAAAACAAATTGAAGAAAATATTTTTTCACTCAGTGTACAATTAAATTATGGTAACAAATGCGGTAAAGGCAACTGGCAGTTAGTTTTGGGAGAGATACAAAAAATAGATCAATTACTGGGGATCTGCTGGGAACTTGCGATCCTGACTGGCCGCTGTCAGAGACATGATGCTGGGCTTGACAGATTCTTGGTCTGACCCAGTATGATACTTACGTTCTAAGAACATATGAAGTTGCCATACTGGGTCAGATAGAGCATCCTGTTTCTAACAGTGGCTGATCCAGGTTACACATACCTACAAGTACCCAAACATTAAATAGATCCCATGCTACTAATGCCAGTGATAGCAGTGGCTATTCCCTAATTCAACTTGATTACAAACAGTTTATGGACGACTCCTCCAGGAAGTTACGCAAACCTTTTTTTAAACCCTGCTATACTAACTGCCCTTATGTAGCTGAGTTCAAAAAGGGTTTGGATAAGGTCAAAAATTCAGAAATCATTATTAGTCATGTAGACTTGGAAATCCACTACTTATTCCTGGTTCTAAGCAAGGATTGGATCTATTCTTTGGAATCCTGCTGGATACTTGTGATCTGGATTGGCCACTATCAGAGACAAGATGCTGAACTCAATGAACTTTTGGTATATTATAGGGGAAAAAAGCTAACCAATGGGCCACTGTAATTCTAGGGTACAAACTGTATCAAAGTGACAGGGCAGACTGAGCAGGTGGAGGAGTTACACTATATGTTAAGGATACATACAGTCAAGCAGAATAAAAGTTCTGCAAGAACTAAAATGCACTCTGGAATCTTGGTTCATATTCATCTGCTGGCTGGTAAGGAAAGTTAACTGGATAAACGTATCCAACTAATTCAGCTGTTCTTTGGCTGTCTTTGGCTGTCCTAAAATTATTTTTCCAGCTTAGTCAGATAACACAGAAAATTGGATTATTTGGATAACTTTGCTAGATAATGGTGCTCAGTCCCTGAACAACTCCAGACAACGCTGACATAGTCAGATAAGGTTTTAGCTAGATCACAAGTTATCTGGTTATGTTAAATGCAGTCACACCAGTGGGATTTTTAAATCCTCGTGTTTATCCGACTAAGTATCAAACTTAGCCAGACCTGTTTAATCGATAGACATTACATGTGTGAAGGGGAAGAGAATAGTAGTAGGTGTATTCCACTGCCCACCTGGTCAGGATAAAGACACAAAGGAAAATTGGTACTTACCTGCTAATTTTCGTTCCTGTAATACCACAGATCAGTCCAGTCAAATGGGTTTTATTCATCCCTACCAGCAGATGGAGGTAGAGAACAAAACTTTGGGCACTGCCACATATTCGAGAGTGCTACCTGCAGTCCCTCAGTATTTCTAGATACCCAAGCCAAGATAAGTAATTATTTAAAAAGGGCGACTCCCAAAATGGATATCCCTGACCAACTGGAAACCAATGTAAAAAACAGTAATTGGAAAATTCGGCCAAAAATGACATCTCTGCTTTGCGAACAAAACTACATCAGTCTTTCAGCATGAATTCTCAGGGCGGGCATCTGGACTGATCTGTGGTATTACAGGAACGAAAATTAGCAGGTAAGTACCAATTTTCCTTTGTGTCTTTATCCTGACCAGGTAGACAATGGAATACACCTACTACTATTCTCTTCCACTTCACACATGTAATGTCTAACGATTAAACAGGTCTGGCTAAGTTTGGTACTTAGTCGGATAAACACGAGGATTTAAAAATCCCACTGGTGTGACTGCCTTTAACATAACCAGATAACTTGTTATCCAGCTAAAACCTTATCTGACTAGGTCAGGGTTGTCTGGAGTTGTTCAGGGACTGAGCACCATTATCCAGCAAAGTTATCCAAATAACCCAACAAACCTCCTTTCCTGAACATACCCAGATCAATCCAGACAAATGGGATGTACCAAAACCCTCCTACACTGGGCGGGAATCCGAAAGATCTGCTCGAAGAACACTCTCCCCAAAAGGAACCGCCTCCGGGTCCTGCACATCCAAACAATAATGCTTGGTGAGCCTGAGGAACTGCTCGCGGCAGGACAGTGATTCTAGTTCTGAAATCCGGCGGGCTAAACAAACTGCCACAGGAATGCTGTCTTTAAAGTTAACAGGCGGAGGGACAGACCTCGGAGAGGCCTGAAGGAGGCTCCTGCTAGAAAATCCAAGACCAGGTTGAGATTCCAAAGAGGTACCGGCCACTTTAGTGGTGGGCAGATGTGTTTGACTCCTTTCAGGAAGCGTGAAACGTCCGGGTGAGAAGCTATGCTGTCGCCCTTGCTCTTGCAGCCGTAGCATGACAATGCGGCCACCTGTACCTTGATGGAGTTGAGGGACAGACCCTTCTGTAGCCCGTTCTGCAGGAATTCCAGGATCACAGGAACTTTAATTGAGCGTGGTATGATGTCATGGTCTTTGCACCAAGTTACGAATACTCTCCAAATCCTTATGTACGTTAAAGATGTGGAGAACTTGTGTGCTCGGAGTAGGGTGTTGATTACAGCCCCCGAATATCCGCTCTTTCTCAGGCGAGTCCTTTCAATGGCCAGGCCGTAAGAGAGAACTGAGCTGGATCCTCGTGGAGGATTGGTCCTTGTTCAAGCAGGTCTCTGTGAGGAGGCAGTGGCAGGGGGGGTACCTGCTAGTAGTCTTCTCATGTCTGCGTACCACAGTCTTCTTGGCCAGTCCGGGGCCACCAGAAGCACTAGTCCCCTGTGTAGCTGTATGTTATGAATAATTGTGCCCAATAGGGGCCACGGTGGGAAGGCGTATAATAGGGTCCCCTGTGGCCAGGTCTGTACCAGGGCATCGATCCCCTGGGACTGAGGGTCCCGCCTGCGGCTGAAGTACCTGGGTACTTGGGCATTGGACCGGTTTGCCAGAAGATCCATGTCTGGTGTCTCCCACCGGTTCACTATCATTTGGAATGCTGAGGGCGACAGCTTCCATTCTCCTGGGTCTAGACTTTCTCTGCTGAGGTAGTCCGCCGTGATGTTGTCTTTCCCGGCGATGTGGATGGCTGAGATCTCCTGGAGGTTTACTTCCGCCCACGACATTAGAGGGTCGATTTCTAGAGACACCTGTTGGCTTTTGGGGGGGGGGGGGGGGGGTTTGGACGCGTGTTTTCGACATGCTATTACCCCTTACTGAATAAGGGGTAAAGCTAGCGCAACCAAAACGCGCGTCCAAATGCAGGTTAACAGTGCACTCCACCGGAGCACACTGTACTGTATCGGCCTGTTAATTAGTTAGCCGGCTAACTATTGCTGGCTAACTTTAGGACAGCTCTTTAACTTGATCAGACTTCGCCGGCTAAATCATCCGGCTAACTCTGAATAACTTAACCGGCTAACTTAGCTCCTCTCAGTTATGCCCCTGGAAGGCCCTAAATTATCGGGTTAAATTCTAGATGCTTATTTGCCAACTTGAATTTAGCTGGTTAAAGGCTGAATATAGCTAGGTAAGCCATTTAGATGAATAACTATTACATTATCTGTCTAAACGGCTTCTGAATATGGACCTCTTGATGTTTATAAAATAGCTTGTATGTGAATACAAGCTACTTATTCACGTATATGCTAATTTTGTGTAACTCCTTTCAAAATGAACTCTAAAGTATATGCTTATCATATATTTAGGGCTTCTGATTTAGGTTTTAACTGGTCAACACAGATTTAAAAAAAAAAAAAAAAAAAGTGTTTATTGCATTAACACTGGGACCCCTCTCCCCTTACTTGCCTAGGATCCCCTCCATTTTGTGTTTGTGCCTTTTCCACACTGATTTCTCCTCAGCAGTACAAAAGGTCCCCACTAATAATTCCAGTTCTCCAGTTCCATAACACTAATACCACATTTTTTTATATCCTCAAAAAAACTCCTAATTAGCTAGAAAAGAAACACCTATATTTATAATTTAAAAAACCCCTAAAATCACAAGCCCTACATATAGTGCAAAATACATGACAACTTCTAGAAGCTCCTTATCAGAAGTACAGACATAGAAACCCAAAAATAAAATCTGTGAAGGTATGGAAAAGTGAAATGTTACTAGAGTTTAACTGCCTACCAATAAATCAGTATGAATCAGATCATACATTCCCTATCTTTTTTAATACACTTACAAAAGGCTTGTATTTTCAGTCATTTATATAAGACAAGCCAAAAAAGTACTAAACATATTAAGTTATAAATGTGACCATCTGGTTCTTGTAAAGAATCCAATATGAACAGCCTGAACTATTTCCATTTTATTATCCATATCCTTTACCATATAAAACTGATTTCAGAGACCTTATTTGGTTGAAAAATCAGAGTACAGATCTCTTATAATCTTGCCCAATGCTGTTCTTTTGCTAGCTAGAAGATAAAACAATAATTTGATTACCAATCTGCTCATTCTAGAAATTACAAGTGCTGCTTCTGTAGTATCCTCAGTCTTGGGTACAATGAAGAAGTTCAGGAGTTCTCACAACAAAGTGTTTGGTAGCCATGTTAACAATTTTGCTTAAAATATTTTGTTAATATTAGTAGAATCCCTTATCCTTGGTGGCCACAAAAAAAAAAAAAAAAGTGTTTCTTGCTGCATTTGAGAAATGTTGTCTTTCTTGATATCTGGTTTTAACCATTCTTTTTCACCTCTAAGAATTCTTTGCACTTCATAGAAATTCCAATAATACAGAGACATCATTCTCAAACTTTGGCACATTGAGGACTCCGCTTACCCCCCCCCCCCCCCCCCCAGATAAAAGCCTCCAAGCCATAAATCCCTTCTTCCCCAGTCACATATCCTCTTTTAAACTCTCTCCTCCTCCTACCTTCCTCTTCTACTCTGTTCTTTCCATCCCAAACCCCATTGCATCTCTTAATCCTTCATTTCCCTCTCACACTTATTTCCCCATCCTACTCCTCAACTTTTCTCTCTTATCAGCATGTCTCCAAGTTTAACTTAGCCACCTCTACCACTCATCTTCTCTGCTTCTTCTACCCTTTCAATTTTTCATATCCCTCTCTTCCACTTTTTCTGCCCTTTTATCTCCATTTCCTAGAGGCTGTATGTTGGAAATAAAGAAAGGCGCATGGGGTAACCTGCATGGAGTGGCAGTAACTACATAAGTAACTTTCTGGGCAAACTAGATGGACCATTTTGCCTTTATCTGACATCATTATTATGTTGCTATAGCTGAAGTGGAACCAAGGGATAATCACTTTGGACTTCTCTCACACAGATTACTTACACATCTATGTGGCCCTACCTCAAAATTCAGTAAACAAACTTCAGGCAACACAAAACACCACTGCCAGAATGGTTACCAATAAGAGAAAATGGAAATGGGCATTTCCTTTAATTTACACACTGTATTGGCTCCCTATTCCTCCATTCATTAAATTCAAAATCCTCTCTGTTATTTCAGAGCAACAAAAGGCATCAACCCCCATTTATTTTTTCCTTTTTATTTTATTAAGATTATTTTACATCAAAGCAATCTTTGAATCAGAAATAAGCAGACTAAAGTGTATAACATCTGATTAAAAAAAACAAGGACAGAAAACCCAAAACAGTTGTAATTAGACCACACCAAGGGGAGAAATAAAGAGAAAAATGTAAATAAGAAAAAAATTAGCATTAACTAACTAGGACACATATAAAATAATGATACACTGGATAGAGTGCTCTTATTCTGTAGAAATCCCTCCAGTTGTACAGGATTGCAAAACACATACTTGTTCCCTTGATACTTAATCACACATTTGCAAGTAAACTTCAAGAGAATCATTGCCCCTCAACAAACACCCTCTGCTTCTTTAAAATAAAGATTTTCCACTCTTGTTGCATCTCCCTTAGATCATCAAGGAAGACTGCAATTTTATGGCCTAAAAAGCAAGAAGGTTTGAGTAAAAAAAAAAAAAAAAGTCTCAAGGTCATCTGTCTATCAGACTCTTGTTTAAAAGAGACCAGCAGATTTGTTCTCTCATTGATTCCATATTGAATTTGCTCCAGAATTTTAGAAATACTCAAACTATCAATTCAATGTTTCAACTCTTCCTAAATTCTCTTCTGACAACATATTACTACCCTTACTGGGTAAATAATAAACTGTAGAGAAAGTAGGTATGTGATCTTTAGGAATTTTTAAAAACTCTACGTAAAGTTTGTGTAACATCTCTAGAGAAAGGATTAATGAACATTTTGGAAACATTAGAAATATCAATTTAAATCACCTAGAAAAAATAATGTATCTCAGACCATACCATATACAGTGTCACTCCAGCAGGAGGAGCAGCTCAATCTGATCACATACTTGAGGTAAAACAGCATCCAAAATTACCATGTCCTATACTGAAAGCTCCCCAATAGGATTGAAAACAAGGGTAGATGATGTTGATTGATGTGTGTCCTTTTTTAGTAGATTCTAATTTTTTTTCTTAAGGCACAGATTAAACCTGTTGCACAGATTTAATTTTATAAACTGAAGGATTTATGTGGGTTGAAGCCATTTCTTTCCGAAACTCATTGCAGGGCAGTATTGTAGGCGGTGGTTTTAAGCCATATTTACTATTGCAACAGTATATTTGAGTTTGTCTACTTCATTACTTGGTGTATTGCAAATTTTTCAAAACATGGCAGCACAATTAACTACAGGTTGTGGCGATTGTGTTCATGTTTCCCCAATATTGAAGAGGGTGCATCGGTTACCCATAAAGTGGGATATTAATTTTATGCAAAAGTAATATGGAGCAAATGGTACACCACAATCGAGAGTGAAATAATAAGGCATAACCAGTTAGGTATAGTCTACCACAGTATGTACAAGTCAATCAATATATCTTTATTCAAAACTGGCTGCAGAGTTTCAGCTCAAAGATAATAATTAAAATGAACAGAGGTTGCCAAAAGATGACATGGGGACACCATGTCAAGGCCCAGAAATGAGCCGTGTTTTGCGGAAACCCTGTCTCAAGGGGGTAGTTAATAAGCAACTTAACAGAGGCACTTAATGTATCTCAAATGGACTGATACGACAGCTACAGCATTTTTATAATCATCATTAAACAAGGAAGTGTTTAGTGTCTCAACAGACTGCCTGGTTTGGTAATATTACACTGTTAGGGTGTCAAATTCAGTAAGCCAGGTAACACAGTGTTTCCTAACTATCTCCTGGAGGCACACCTAACCAGTCAGGTTTTCAAGATATCCATAAAGCATATGCATAAGATAGATTTGCATGTATCTCAGACACAGTGTAAGCAAATCTATATCTCATACATATTTATTGCGGCAATCCTGAAAACCAGACTAACTAATTGTGCTTCCAGGAAAGGGATGGGAAACACTGGGTTAGAGAACGAGTGTTCTGACTAAATTTAGCCAGAAAACTTGTCCCATTGAATATAGCACCCTAAAGTTATCTGGGTACATATGCCGTAGCTGGATAATTTTAACCCTAGCCAGCTAGCATTTCAATATGGCCAATTAGACCTAAAGTTATCCGGCTTTGTGTGGCTGGATAAATTAGCACTTAACTTGATATCTTCCAAAGATATCCAGTTAAGTGGTCAACCTTAAAAAAAACAAAACAAAAAACACACCTGTGAGCATTCTGGTCCAATTCCCTCCCCCACCACCACTGGCAAGGACTCCCTAACTCCCTGAAATTTTAAAATAAAACAGTTATAGTTGCCCATTGCGCTGGACACGCCTGCTCCCTCCCTCCCTGCTAAATTTACCATTGAAAATTGCCTCCTCGGCTCCCCCTAAACAATCTCCCTTCATAGTCCTCCCACCCACACAGTACCTGAATCTAGTCCCCTTTTTTATTCTGGGATCACAGCACATTGTGATCTTGAGTACTTCTAAAATTGTTCTAGTAATAACACTGGAAGTGCAAGCTAACAGTTTATGCTTCCAGTGTTAATATTAGAGCAATTCTGGAAGTGCCCGATATTCATTGCGATACTGGGATAAAGGGAGATCCGATTCAGGTACTGAGTGGGTGGGAGGGCAATGGAAGGAGGGTAGAAAGCATGGGGGGTTGTTTGTGGTTGCTGAGGAGGCATTATTTGGTGATATATTAAGCGAGGAGGGAGAGAGGGCCTGGTCAGCGCCTATAATTTATCATTTTTTTAATATATCATTATTAACAATGGGCAACATACAAAGTATCAACATCTTGAACAAAAGTTTTTCACTTTTCCAATCCTCAATTCCTCCTCCCTCATCACATCCCTCCCTCCCCTGTCCCACCCCTTCAGTTCAAAATAATATGAAGAAAAAGAAGAGAAAACCATAACAAATAAAATAATCAAGTAAATACAGGTTGGGATACATTATGCAAAAGATCAGCAGACAACATAAATTTATGAAGTTTGCAGAAAACTATACATCTGTCTCACAATAGATTCCAAAGACTGCAGACAAGGTTTCACACTGCCACGTGAAAATTTTTTGCTTTGCAGTTTTTAGGTTTGCCATTCTATATTCCAGGATCATCAAGTCAAACAGTTGAGAGTGCCACATCTCAAGATCAGTAGAATGTGGTTCTAACCATCGGTAAAGATTACACTGTTTTGCCAATAAACAGGCCTTAATGAACAATTATTTCTGGATCTTACTCATTCCTTGTTTGTGGGATATATAATGCAGCAAAACAAAGCTGCAATTTAAAGAGATTGTTTTTTTTTAAGCCATCTGGACAAACAACCAGCTATGTCTCCCCAAAACAACTGGATCTGAGGGCACTCCCAAAGACAATGGACTAGAGTGGTAGCCAGTAGAGAGCATTTCTTGCATTGATCCGAATCAGTTATGTTCATACGCCTCACTCGGACAGGGGACATATTCTGTGAAAAATATGAAATTGTAATTCTCGTAACAGCACATTCTTTGTACATTTATAAACGACTGAAATGCAAGTCTCCATGTTACTTCCATCTAGTCAATATGTAGATCAGTTTGCGAAACCACTGCTAGCGAATCTAACAGAATATGGTCATCTATATTAGATAAATATGTTTATAAAACAGATAAAGAATGTCTGTGTTTGTAACACATTTGTATATAGGCTTTAAAAGCAGGAGATACCAAAGGTAGTTTCCTTTTTCTCAGTTGGGATGTAATATAACTATGAATTTGTAAAAAAAAAAAAAAAAAAAAATCATGTGTATTAAAACCCCAGTGTCTGTTGTACATGAGCAAAAGATATATTTGTAATGTCTCCTTATTGAGAAACCCATCTAAGAGAGTTGCTGTGTCCTCCATTCCTGTACGAAGAAAGCGGCCAGTCATACAAAACTGATTTATTTTTAAAATTATGGGGGTTGAGATCCTAGCCAGCGGGAGTGGGCTGTTTTTTTTTTTTTGTTTGTTTTTTTTTAAAGGATAGCCACTTAAATGGATATCTTTTGAACATATCCTGTTAAGTGACAGGTTATCCAGCCACACAAGGCTGGATAACTTTAGATGTGCTCCTAGGCAGGTCTAGAATTATCCAGCTAACTAAACCATATATATTTGAAATTCAGCTAAGTCTGGGGTACAATTGGTCCCTAAAAAGCAGCCATCTGAATCAAACTCAGGATTCTCTCTTGCTCCCAATTTTAAGGGGTTGATTTTAAAAGCCATTTGTAAATGGCTCTTACAAAATGGCTCTCATCCAGAATCATTACATCTGATAACAGAAAGAAAAAGTTTCAAATGTGAACTGAAAAATGTGATTTCGCATAAATTACCAATATGCCAATAACCACACTGCCACTAACAGAAATCATGATAGCAGAATGAACAATATGCACTTAACAATGTAATATGAAATGACAGTAGAATTAGAATTTCTATTTACAGTCATGTTGACTTAGAAGATGTATGAATATGCACTAGAATATGTATTTGATACAATATTGAATCAATGTTGAACCAGAATGCGAAAATCAATCAAGAATTTGAATACTGATTTTTAAACCTTTGTGATCTTCCTTTGGAATGATGGTATATAAAACACCTAAATAAATAAATTAGACAAAAACTCTGTGTGCATAAAAGTATTCCCGTAATCCGGTTACAAGCATACTTTTATGCAAACTGCAGAGGTGTTCTGGAGGCTGGAGTTGGAAGTCCCTTGTATACTTTATTTTAAAAAGCATGCATGTACCTTAAAGCACATAAGTTACACTCGCTGAAGAATAGGTGTAACTTTATGCAGGTTTAACTATGTTCATCCCAGGCTAATTACCAAAGCATTTTCAAAATGAATTTATGCACATTAGATTGCTTTAAAAATGCTGGATGAAGTCTGCATGCACAAATTACATGCAGACTTTAGTCCTACTTGAACATTTATAAAATTACCCTCCCTATTGGGAAGCACTTGGAGACTATTATGGCAAAAATAAGCTTGAGGCAGGAAGAGAGGTCTTAATTTTTCTTCATTACTTTCCACTCTCTGCATCAGTTTCCCACCTTCCTACTTTAGTGCACAACCTGTTGCTCCTAAACTACATCTAAACACAGGCTGCTTTAGCTCCTGGCCCCTTCTTCTCATGGCTGGCATGATCCTGGACTCCGCCAGCTGCAGATTCATTACTCTCATGGTCTACATCTCATCACAGTCTACTCCTCTCATGACCTGGGTTAGCAATAGTGCTCTCGGCTCCCTTGTAACACACATGTCATTATAGGCTGCTTCATCTCTTGTTCCTTTTGTCTTGCAGATTGCACCAGCTGTAGGTACTCTGGAGATACCCCTCTTGTGATCGGCATGCTTCCATTTCCCTCTTCTCGCTACTGGCACTTCATCACAGTGCTGCTTCTGTTCTTAGCCACCTCTTTCCGCTACAAACATTGGCCACTAGTGCTCCTGGAGCAGTTCAAGAGTGGGGTGTCCTGTCCACATCTGCCTCCTTAAGGCTCATTGGTTGACAGTGATTCCAATGTTTTTCTATTTCCCAGGCCTTTGCGACAGATATAGTACCTGTCAGAGACCTAGTTCTCAGAAAACCATGACTGGGATATAATGGTTCCTGGCTACAATCTATTCAAGAAGGACCGGGTAGTAAGGAAAGGAGGCGGCGTGGCATATATAAAGAACAGTATTAAAGCAACAGCATTGCTGGGCTTACGAGCTAAGGAGGAGGCACTATGGGTTAATTTGGAAAGAAGGACTGGAACATCTATTTATAATGGTGTAATATACAGACCTCCATTATAGACAGAGGAGATGGATAGAGATTTAATGGAGAATAGTCACAGGATTGCTGTGAAAGGGGAGGTGCTGCTGCTAGGTAATTTTAATCTTCCAGATGTTAATGGGACATCTTAACTGCAGTGTCTTCTAGAAGCAGGGAGATCCTAGATTCTCTGCAAGGAGAACTGATAACAGAACTTACACGGAAGGGGGTGATACTGGACTTGGTGCTTACTAATGGGGACCAGGTGACCACCGAATAGTGTGGTTCAATATTAGGACAGAAAAGATGCAGGTTCATTCTAAGGTGAGGGTCCTAGATTTCAGGAAAACTACCTTTCTCAAAATGGGGGGAGTACCTTAAGGGGTCATTAGTAGGACAGTAAAATCTAGGAGAATTAGAAAGGCAGTGGGCAGAACTAAAAGGAAATTTATAAGGGCACCTAATTTTTTTGTTAGGAATGTAAATAAAGGGAAGAGGAAAGAGAGACCATTATGTTTTTCTAAAGAAATAGCTGAAAAGGTAAGGGAGAAAAGGTTAGCATTCACATACTATAAGAGATTGCAGAAAGACGACAATATTTGGAAAAACTAAGAGAAACTGGGAAAGTAGTAAGGAATGCAAAAATTAAAATAGAAGAGAAAATAGCAAATATGGTAAAACATAGGGACAAGATGACTTTTTTGAAAGATATGCTAGTGATAGAAGTGCAAAAGTGGTATTGTGAGACTCAAAAGTTAAGTGGAGGAAAATGTACAGCCTGATGAGGAAAAAGCAAAATTGTTTTTACAAATATTTCTGTTCGGTGTTCATGATGGAAGGGCTTGGAGCAGAACCAGATAAAACAAACAAACAAGATTAGAAGTGAGGTTAACCTCATTTGAGTTTCAGAAAAATGTATTCATGAGGAGCTAACTAAACTTAAAATAGATAAGACAATGGGGCCGGATGGGATTCATCCGAGGGTACTAAGGGAGCTTACAGAAGTCCTGGCAACTTTGCTGGCTGACCTTTTCAATGCTTTCTTAATGTCTAGAATAGATCTGGAGGACTGGAAAAGTGCGGATCTCGTTCCTATTCATAAAAGTGGAAGTAAGAAGGAGGCTGGGAACTGCGGGCCAGTTAGTCTGACCTCTGTGGTGAGAAAACTAATGGAATTGCTGCTAAAACAGAAGATAGTACAATTTTTGGAATCCAATGGAAACAAGAATCAAGGCAGCATGGTTTTACCAGAGGTAAATCTTGTCAAACAAATCTGATCAATTTCTTTGATTGGGTGACCAGAGAGTTGGATAAAGTAAGAGTTCTAAATGTAGTGTACTTGGATTTCAGGAAGGCCTTTGACAGTTTTGCACAGAAAACTTAAAGATAGATCATAGAGTAACTGACTGGGTTAGAAGCTAGCTAAGTAGGAGGCAACAACAGGTAGTGGTAAATGGAGTTTTCTCTGAGGAGGGGGTTGTTACTAGTGTTGTGCCTTAGGGACCAGTTCCTTTCAACATTTTTGTGAGCCATATAACGGAAGGGTTGTTGGGAAAGGTTTATCTCTTTTGCTGACAATACAAAAGTTTGTAACAAAGTGGACAGCCAGGAAGGAGTGGAAAATGAGGAGGGATTTAACAAAGCTCAAGGAATGGTCTAAGGTCTGGCAGCTAAGATTTAATGCTAAAAAATAAAGACTAATGCATTTAGATTATAAAAACCCAAGGGAAAAGTATAGTATTGGAGATGAAATTCTTCTAAGCACAAAGGAAGAGTAGGATCTGGGGATAATTGTATCTGATGATCTTAAGCTGGCCAAACAGGTGGATAAAGAGAAGGTAAAAGCCAGAAAGATGCTTGGCTACATACAGAGAGGAATGGTTAGCAGAAAAAGGGAGGTGTGATTTCCATATTCTGGAGACCACACCTTCAAAAGGATATAAACAGGTTAGAGTCTGTCCAGAGGGTGGCTACTAAAATGGTCAGTGGCCTTCGTTCTAAAGCATATGGGGATAGATATAATAATCTAAACATGTATATCTAGAGGAAAGGCGAGATGGGGAAATATGATGGAGTCATTCAAATATCTCAAAGGTTTCTATGCACAGGAGGTGAGCCTTTTTCAATAGACAGGAGGCTCTAGAACAAGAACAAGGGGTCATGAGATGAGGGTGAAAGAGGGTAGGATTCAGGAGTAATCTTGGGAAATATTTCTTTACAGAGAGAGTGATGGATGTGTGGAACAATCTCCCAGTGGAGGTGGAGACAAAATCAGTATCTGAATTCAAGAAAGCATAAGATAATTATAGGGGGATCTCTAAGGAAGTGATGCTAAATTAATTGGATGGATGGGCAGACTACCCTATACCAATTTTCAGCCACATCAGGTTAGTCATTATACCACTGGAATATGTGGATGGCTGGACAGAGATGTACTGGCTATTGACAATAAGCGGTCTTATATTGACAAACATGCCTAAAAATTTTACTATATTATGGAGATAAATTTTTCATAGGAATCAGGATACAACAAATTATAAGTAATAATTTAATAGTTATCTCATATGTTAGTACTTCTGTTCACAAACTGATTCACTAAAGTGCACTACCACATTAATACACAACAGTGTGCCCTAGTGAATCAGGTCCATTAGAAATAATGGGAGCTATAGTAAATGATGCACAGTAATGCAACAGTGCACTGTAATGAATTAGTCTGCAAAATCCCTATTCAAAGAGGTCCTTTATTTATTTAGTATTTTATAATATTCTGCCTTTTGGCACTTCAAAGTAGATTACATTCAGGTACTGTCAGTCTTTCCCTATCCCCAGAGAGCTTAAAATCTAAGTTTGAACCTGAGGCAATGGAGAGTATAGTCACTTGCACAAGGTCACAAGTAACGGCAGTTATCACAGTCACATGATGTTATAAAACTCTTAGGATACCAATTAATGCCTAAGGGTGAAGAACAGTCAATAGTATACAAAACTCAAAAACTCCACTTCAAATGACTTAAAAAAAAAAAAAAAAAGGGGGGATATAAACCAGAATTGTGTGTTCCGATTTCCGGTCTACCTTTGGCAGAGAAATGAGAAACACGCTGGGTGAAGGTAAACGCTGAAAACAAATGTAATTGTGGTTTCGGGCACTTTTCTTAGCAATAGTGTTTGTGCTGAATCGTTACGATATATTACCAAAAAGTCTGATTGATTTTCACTATTACCAAAAAAGGTATTTTTCCTTTTTTGTAGCCATCGTTTGACAATCATTTATAAGCGGCATTAAGATTATGAAACAGTCCCCCTGAAGAAGGCACATGAAACACGGACCCGTGTCAGGGAGCTTGGTTGTCAGCTAAGTCTTTTTAAATTGAATAAAAACATCTTTAAAAAAATATTTGATATGATTATGGCTGATGATTAAATATAAGGCTAAGAAGGTGGTTTTATCACCGGGAATGCCTATTATGATGGCCTTAAGTATGTGAAAAAAATGAACAAGCAGTTATAAGCATTTGAAGTGGAGTTTTTGACTTTTGTATAAAACTCTTAGGACCATTATAGATCAAACTATTCAGTCATACAGCAAGTCTTAAATGCTTATTAGATCCCAAATTCAAATTAATAGGCTAATTTAATTTTACTTGCACAAATTCTGCATCATCTAGTATTTCTTCTGCAGATTAGGCCTCCAGTGAACTGAGTACTTGAAAGACTTTGGAAATGCACACAAATGCATGCATTAAATTTGTGAGGAGAAAATTATGGGCAAGGGACATGGTTACATAATGCTGTAATTTACTACTTCTAAAAACAAACTATAGCACATCATCAGCTTTATCCACTGAGATACTTAAGTAGCCTGCAATACTAGTTCATAGCACAAAAGACATTTTGCTTGCACAAAAAGACATTTTTATACATATAGGATAGTTTATTTGCTGCCGTTACCACAATCTTTCTAAATGTCCTTATCACACCTTAAGCCTAAATCTAAATAAATGTCTATAGCTGCTATTTTTTTTAAAAAGATTTTTAAATTTATATTCCACATAGAGGAAATGTAGGGTATTTCCCTATCCCTAGAGGGCTTACAATCTAAGGGCCTGTTTACTAAATTCTCTGCCCATAGACACAAAATGGGGAACAAAA
Organism: Rhinatrema bivittatum; assembly: GCF_901001135.1. Classification (NCBI taxonomy): domain Eukaryota; kingdom Metazoa; phylum Chordata; class Amphibia; order Gymnophiona; family Rhinatrematidae; genus Rhinatrema; species Rhinatrema bivittatum. The sequence continues at coordinate 147,397,501 of NC_042619.1, forward strand.
GGCCTTAGTAAATCAGGCCCTAAGTTTGTACCTGAGGCAATGGAGGGTAAAGTGATTTGCCCAAGATCAGAAGGAGCAGCAGCAAGATTTGAACCCTGGCTTCCCTGGTTCATAGCCTGCTGCTCTAACCCTACTATATACAGAATGCCCCTGTACTATATAGAAGACAGACTTCTGTTTGAATTTCATTGCCCTCATTTTTATTTCTGCTTCCATACAAGCGCAACAGGCCTGATTCACTAAGATTTTTCCCGATAGGAACAGAACGGGAGTAAACTTTAGTCAGACCCTAAATCATTAGCTGAATGCTAAAAAAAAAATTGCTTGGTAGGTAAATCAAATGCTTTGTTGGTTCTGTCTGGCATATGCTGTTTTTCATTTGAACACCCATACCAAATGCATCATGAAAAGAATGCAGAACAGCAGATCCACAGGTTACTTTTTAAGATGTATTTGTTATCATTACAAAACAAATGGAAAACTCAAGAAATAAAGTTAGCAAGCCACAACAAAAGGCATTACAAATTCATTAGAAAGAAAATGTATGGCTGCCCCTTACAGAGCCCATAATTTTCTATCTAGTATTTTACTTCAGTTATATTATGTCCAGTAAAATAAGCAAATAGCACAGCAGCCTTCTGAAAGCAAAGAGCAACAGGATAAGCTAGGATAAGAAGAACATGCAAGTTATGAATATACTTTATTACCATGATTACAAGCTTTCAGAATAGGCCTCTGTGAGGGTGGACTAAGACTTTGTTGTATATCTGAAAAATCATAAAACAAAAACATAATATAACCATACATCAATCTTAAAAATATGGAACAGTATTTAGTAGGCAGTTTTTTTCTAAAGGTCCAGTGAAATTTTGACTTAGTGGGAAATGTTATAGCTTTAACTTCCCAAGCAGGTGAAATACATATATATATATATATAATAAACCCCAGAAATCAAATAGTGCCACAAATGAGCTTTGTCGTAATTATTAGGTTATGTTACATTCCGTGCACTAATTTGCACAGCAGTACCAACATCAGCCAAACAGAATGAATGTTTCCCCAACATTTGTCATTGTAAGGAAAGGCTTAAGCATGCTGTTGACAATTTAAGTAGTTAGACCCTCCAGTACTGCATTAGCCATGTGCATTATTTTGAAGACACAAAATACATTTTTCTACAGTATAACTCCTAAGGAAGTAACACACGGTAGGTATAATATTCACCTTTAGGCCTTGGTGTCCTTTTTCTCCGATCTCTGAAAGCAGCACCTGACTGCAAGGCCTCTAGCAGGCTATCCATCACTCCTGTCTCATCACTCACTGTGAAAAGAGATTGAGGGAATTTCATCAGCCCTCTGGGGTTACCATAGCAATGTCAAAGAATACACAGAGGTGAAAAAAGACCACTATGTCATGACTAAAACTAGCAATTTTAAATCTAGACAAGCCTTTAACTTACTCATAAATCAAACTTCACTTAATAAAATCGGTCTTATTTGTGTTTGCATTGCTGTCCATTAGAGAAGACCAAGGTTCAACTGATCCACTACATGTTTTTATAGTGAGTCAGAACTGTAATTTTAAATGGAATATAGTTCCAGTCACATTCTCTCTCAACTTTTTATGCAATCATTGGTTAATCATAAATCATATTTCCACTGTAGAAAACATGCTCCTGATAAGTATATTATAGTTCCATAAGACAGACTGAAATGGATATGAGAAACCACTAGCACAGATCTTCTGCTTTTTCACAAACCACCTATTCACAATTGTCCAATTTTTCATAAACATGTATATTATTAGTTTTATGCTGTTCTTCAGTTAAGTTCCAGCAAGAAATTTCCCTTAATTAAAACTTCTGTAAACCTGTTCCCCAAAAGATTTGAGAATTTAAACAGTACACTATACACTATTCTGTAAAACAGAAATTAAGTTTCAATCTTGTCCATGACCTTGATGTAGTCTTAATAGTTTCTGGATGATGTATGACCCACTTAGGTCAAAATTCAATAAAACTGACAAGTGACAAAATTATCTTGGTAAGCTTACCCAGATAATTTGAGCCAAATATTCAACAGGACAAGTCTCCTGCTGAATATTCTTGGATAAAGTTACCTCCTCACTGGCTTACTGAATATTGCTTTAAAAAAAAAAATTAGTGCCCAGCAGCGGCCAAGCTCCTCCTCCTGATCCAAACAAATGAAAAATGGTAGCAGGCCCCCATTCCCAATAAATGAATAATGGCAGCAGGCCTCTCCCACCAACCACCAAAATTGTCTAAGTCAGAGGGAGGATGAAAGGCTTTTTCCGTTTCCCGTTAGTCTGAAGAGTAAAGGCTGGTACAGCTTTCAGCTGTATTGACATTTAATATTCTTTTATTCACTCACCACTGACTTGTCCTTTCACTGACAACTGTCAGTAAAAGAACCAATCCCTGTTCAGAACTCGAGGAGCGGGGATTGGTTCTTTCACTGACAGCTGTGTGTAAAGGGACCAGGCAGTTGCGAGTGAAATATCTTGAATAAAGTCTTGAAGTGAGCAATGCATGTCATTCTTTTCTATTCAGATATTGACTAAGCTTTCAAATGTTATGTAGTTGTAGGAATGGTGTTTTAATAACTGTGGATGTATCTCATTGCACAGTCAGATGGAAGTTTACAATCACACCTAAGATTTTAGCCTCTTTACAGAAAGGCAGCATCTTTGCAAATTTCTTCTAAAGAGGTTAGCCATGGCTCTGAGATGATGGGACCTGACATGCCCTTCTAAGATTAAACTTGCTTGAGCATAAGTGAAGAATTTGCAATCTGATATCCAAATGAATAAAGCAAAGTCGCCTACTATTACAGGTGTTCTCTGTATACAGCATGACAAATCAGCCACAGAAGTAGGGTGACGTCATCTGATGGTGCAAGATGGAAAAGCTGTCTCTCAGCTCAAAACAGAGGTGATTTTCTGAGGAGGACAAGACTCCTCAGTCTTTACTGAAACTCTTAATGGAGGAAAGATGGGACTGTGTGGCTGATTTATCCAGTTGTATATGCAGACCACCTATTACAGGTAAACTACTTTACTGTCCTGCTTCTCCACAGAGAGAGCAATCAGCCACAAAAGTGGTGTCTCCCAAGTTGGGGGTTGTATGAAAATATTTGCTATGTTGTTATAAAGTGGTTGATAAAAAAACAAGTATCCATCAATTTTCTGATGGACAAATCCCAGATCAGAAAATAAACCAATCTCAGCCAAAAGGAAGTTATAAAATAATAATCCTCAGTCTCTTAAATTTACTAAGGTTTGTGCCAATAAAGTTATCAGAAGATATGCATGCACAAGCATTGGTGGTGGTCCATTAGAATGGAGTTCCCTAAACTTAGTCCTTGGGGACCACAACCCAGTCAGACTCTCAGAATTTCTACAATGAACATGCATGAATTCTATTTTCAAGTACTCGTACTAAATCAATTGTAAACAAATAGATCTTACATATATTCATTGTGGAAATTTTGAAAACCTGACTGGGTTGCAGCCTTGAGGACACATATTGGGGACCTTGGCTTTAGCAGATTCACTACTTCTTTAATTTTCTCTTGGAAGAGATTCTCCTAGTAGCAGGCATGTCAGTGAGCCTTTGCTGTATGACTTCACAAAGGCTAGATGCACATAGCCATGAGCGTCTAGGCTCATCAACAGTTGTTTCAGAGGCATCATATGCTAATCTTATAAGATGCTTTTCATATTCCTTGCCTTGAACCAACAGAGAAAATAATTTTCCTTGCTCGTCCAGAAGAAGTCAGTCAATAAAACCTTGTGTCCTTTCCAAAATGTTATGCAAGTGTTGGATTGCAAAAATCTGATATGATGCTGTACAGGAGTAAGGCATAGCATTCTGAAAATATTTTCTTTCAGAACAGTCCAAGATATGAGACTCACTTCATGTGGGCACTGAGGCTTGATCCTTAGACTTAGCAATTCCAGGGTGGATTTAACTAATAAACAGGTACAACAGTTGGGACAAATTCAATCCTGTTTTTTGTCAGTTTTATTTCACTGGAAATACAGAATGGGGAATTTTCCACATTATCTTACATAAGTTTCGGGTAGAGAGGGTAGATAGCAACTGTCACCAGCTCCTTTTGGAGCATCCGATTTGAGGAGACTGAACAGGGATGCCCTGGGTTCTCCTTTGACTTGCAAACCAATTGGCATGGAATTAGTTGATTCCTGCATAAAATCTGAAAAGAAAAGGTCTTCAGAGGAAACCTACTTGCCTGTTGAGGAGAAAGGCCCAAGAGATCAGGTGAAAATTACTTTTGGAACATATTTTCTGTGGTCCAGAAAGGGACGATCTCAATGTATACTGGAGATGACTTCTAAGGATATGTTAATTCAGAAATTGACTATTTTTAGCATCAAAGGCTGATTCTGCAGTTTTGGTGCAAGTATTGTCAATAGTCTGTAGAGGCTTTTCTCTCAGGGATTACTTGGCTCTGAATTAATGCACTTGGCAAGGTAATTCAAAAGCTTAACCTCGCTGCCAAAATGCTTGGCAGTACAGGAGAGGTAGAAGACGGTAGATCACTAGCTTTTCTAGGTAGATTTGAGCCAATCAAGCACCCTTTTTCTTTTTGTGTTTAAATCTTTTTATTGAAAAGTTCAAGACATGAGTACAAAAATGACAGCTATACCAAACATTATTAAATGAGTAAGAACGAATCTGTAAACAAAGGAGCCATTTTATTATACAAAAAGGAGCTAAAGTGACTACAAAAGAAAAAACAGAAAGGAGCGAAGGGGAAAAGGGAGAAAAAGAAAAAAGAAAAAACAAAAGAAAGAAGAGAATGAGAGGGTGTAATAGATGCACCTGTAGGGATCCCAGTGTCAATCAGCATAAAGAAAAACATTACAAGGAAGCAATATAGGTGTCTAAAGATTTCCACACCTGTGACCACATTGCCAGTCTGTTAAATTTAGTCGCCCTTGCTTTCTCATACTTACAATACAGACAAACAGAGTTCCACCATAGATGTTCAGAGAGCAGATCGCTATGCTTCCAGTTAGACATAATATTATGAAGTGCTACCGTTGGTAAGAAATCCAATAATTTCCTGTGAGGGAGAGGGAGAGTTAGAGAAGTGCTCGCACCTTTAAGTATTACCAAATAATAGGTAATAGGCTGTGTAAGAGCCAATATAGCAGAAACGATCAGCCAAATTTGTTGCCAAAAAGCATTAACATAGGGACATGAAAAAAGCATGTGATTTAGAGTGTCCTTACTGGTCGAGCGTGTCCAATAAGCGTGGGATGTAAGCAGACCTGCTCGGTGGAGCTTCCAAGGAGTCCAAACTGGCCTATACATAATGAAAAAGGATGTCTGAGTGAGACTGGAAGATAGCAAGATGCGGTTAGATATCGTCCATACATGAGCCCATGTCACCATAGAAGGCTCTTCTGTAAATTTAGTGGACCAAACAGGGTACAGGTAGGTTATGGACCGATGTGGAAAGAGATGTTTAATAGTTTTATATAATCGAGAAGCTAAGTGACCTTTAATCCCATAATCTTGATAAATCACAAAAAGGTAGGGTAATTTATCAGGGTTTAGTTCTGGTGCCACTGCAGTTTGTATTGCACTACGTAGTTGCATCCAGGCATAAAACTGAGTATTGGGTAAATCAAATTTATCTTTCAACCCCTGAAAAGACAATAAGGTATTGTCACTCATTAAAGAAGAGAGCAACCAAATGGTATGTTTCTGCCAAATAGCCCAATCTAGGGGGCGCTCCCCAACTTTTATGAGGGGATTGTGCCAAAGCGGAGCAATTTTAGAGTTACGCCAGGAGTGAGTGTTGGGTGGGTGGAGAGAATCAAATTCGATAAATGCTCGGTGTAAGGATCACAGTATTGGGTTGGAGGCATATCGGGAGAGAAGTCTCATACCCAGAAAACACGCTGGTGGATAGGGGTGAAAGAGCGTCTGTTCTATACTGGCCCACCGAGGTTGTTCCAGGGCTGTCAATCCATTGGTGAAGTGATGGTACCCCTGTTGCAGAATAAATGCCTGGTGGTATGCATAAAAATCTGGAAAATATACCCCCCTCCCCTTCATGTTTTCCAGCTTTCAGCTTAGGGAGAGCTATCATAGGCGCTTTATTTTGCCATAGGAATTGTGTTACTAACCAGTCTACATGAGTGTAAAAATCTTTAGAGAAAAAAATGGGTAACATGGAGAGAGTATAGGTGATCTTAGGCGCAAGAACCATTTTAATAGTTTCCAGTCTGCCCCACCACGTAAGCTGTAAGGGTGACCACTGTAGCGTTATCTCCCTTAAGTATTGCAATATATTAGATTCGCAATGGGTTATCGTTGCTAACGGATCTGTATAGAACTTCATACCTAAATACTTAAGCTCATTAGTAACTTTTTGGATTGTAGAGTCTAAGTAGTTCAAAGGGAAAAGCTCAGTTTTCTGCCAGTTTATTTTATAGCCAGAGAGAGAAGAGTAAGAAGATATCAGGGTAAATAAGCTGGAGAGGGATAGTTCCGGATTGAGTAAAAAAAGAAGATCAGCATATGCAGATAATTTAAACATTTCAGACCCAATGGTCACACCTTCTATGGAGGGGTCTTGCCTTATAGCTGTAAGTAATGGTTCCAAAGGCAAATTAAATAAAAGTGGTCAGAGAGGACAGCCTTGGCGGGTGCCTCTAAATAGCGGGAAGGAGGGAGAGACTTGAATGTTGATAAATAAAAATGCAGTCGGCGATTGATATAAAATCTGTTTCCAGGATAGAAAATGGGGACCAAATCCATACCACCGAAGGGTAGCAAATAAGAACTGCCATTCGACACGATCGAAGGCTTTTTCTGCATCTAAAGAGATAGCAACCACAGGTGTTGGATCGGCAACTGTTGATTCATGGATATGAAGAAAAAGGCATGTGTTAGCTATGAGACGATGTTTGATAAATCCCGATTGGTCAGAGTGGACGAGAGAACACATAATCCGGGAAAGTCTAGTAGCCAAGATTTTAGTGAATCTATATAAATAAAAATGTTAAATAGTTTGGACAAAATCGCTAATCTCAGAAACCACTGAACTGATTGCTTTCAAATTTGGACACAACCTTCATTTAGCATACAGGAAGGTTCTTCTGTACTTACATTACAGATATGTCACACCTGTGACAGGTAAAATAGGTTTAAATATTTTTTCCAGAAAACAGCGACATCTGCTGGACATAAGCGCCATCTGTTACACCTTACACTAACACACACTACACTAATCATTTCGCAAGTCCAGGTCCACGTTTCACTTCCATTTTAACACATTCGTGCACTTTTTTCGCCGCAAGATAACTATTTTCTTTACAGATAAAATACACCCATCACCCTCCTCACACCCCCCACACACATGCCAAATTTATTTACTTCCCAGGCCCTCACAACACACACAAAACCTGACAGAAGTCCGGGAGGCTCCAGCGGGGGGCAGGACCGGTCCGGGACACTTCTCCTGCACTACGGTCGTCGGCTGCCAGCAATCAACATGGCGCCGACGGCCCTTTCCCTTACTATGCCACTCGGGGACACCAATGGCGGCAGTAGCCCATGTGACATAGTAAGGGCAAGGGCCCCTCGGCACCATTTTCAGGACTGGAAGCCGGAGGACCTTTGCCCTTACTATGTCAGAGGACCTACCGCTGCCATTGCTCCACCCCACTGACATAGTAAGGGCAAAGGGCCGTCGGAACCCGTTTCAGTGCTCGCAGCTGACGGACCAACGCCAATACATCGCTCCCGGACCGCTCCTGAACGCCCGCTCCGACTGACATTTTTATCAGGTCTCGGGGGGTCTGGAGGGTGGGGAGTGGTAATGAATGTATTGCGAACATCTTGGGGAGGGGTCACGGGGGGGCAGGTTTCATTCATTCAGCAACTCTGGGGGGCAGGGGGTGGGCTACTGTTTTTTGCAGGGCTGGGGGAGGGGGGGCAGGAGAGTGTGGGGTGGTTAGTTTAAGAGAACTTTTCTCATAGGGTTGTTTTTTGGGGGCAGGGGGAGGTTCACACACAAATACATACACTAAACTTGCACGATCTCGGGAACGCACCAAAATAGCCCCCCCCCCCCCCAAGACCACAAAACAAATTTGGGAGTGCAAATTTGGTTAGGCACTCCCCTATTTGGGTACATAACGCGCACAGATGCCCAGGGACAGACCACATGTAGCACCAACAATTTTAATTTCCCAGGTCTTGGGAGGGGGCAGGAGGGTGGCGGGTTATTTGATTTAAAGGGTTGGGATTGGGGTTTTTCTGGGGGGTGGGGGGGTTCCCATAGAAATAGAAAGACAAAGGTTTTCTGATTTGAAGGGTAGGCAGCAGGAGGTGACAGTGAGGGGAGGGAGAATGAGGGGGGAGGTGAGTGTCAGGGGAGAGAGTTGGAGTGGGGACAGGGGAGGGAAGGGGGGGGGGGGGGGGAGTGACCAAGGGGGAGGAGGATGAGTGACTGAGGTAAATGAGCAAGGGGAAGGGGGAGGGAGGGTAAAGAACCTGACTCTGCCACTGCAAAGCGTGGCTGGGTACCGCTAGTATCTTATAATTCGTATTTAAGAGTGAAATTGGTCTATAATTAGCAAGATTTGTCTCATCTCTATCTGGCTTGGAGTCACCACTATATAGGCCTCAGTAAATGCTGAAGAAATAACGGGTTTAGAAAGGATAGAGGAGAAATAATCATGTATATGCGGTACAAGGTCCTTCTTAAATGCCTGATAAAAGTCAGTCATGAAGCCATCTGGGCCGGGTGCCTTTGCAATAGAGAGAGAGGAGATGGCAGAAGCTATTTCTTCTGTTGTAATTGGTTATCCAATATGGTCATCTGGATGGAAGATAGTGTTGGATATGGTAAGGTGGATAAAAAGTCCTGGATCGCCTCAGAAGATGAAGTAGTTTCCGATTGTTATAAAGAAGTGTAAAAATTACGGAAAGCTTGTAATATGTCAGCATTTGATTTCAGCATTTGATTAGACGAGAACACTATGTACTTCTTTTCCTTTCTTTTTTTAAGGTATGAAGAAAGCAGGTGGCCGCATTTATTATTCTCCGAATAGTAATGAGCTTTAGTCTGAAAGAGGCTTAACTTGGGAGCTTAATAGTTGATTGTATTGATATCTGGCTTTGATCACCGCAGTCAAGGAGGAGTACGAAGGAGAATTGACAAGGGCTTTTTCAAGAGAGGTTACTTCCTGTTGGAGAGCACGCAGAGCAGCTCCTTGAGTCTTCTTCTGTTTAATGGAGTAGCTAATGATTTCTCCACGAATTGTGGCTTTAAAAGCTTCCCAGATGAACGACGCTGAAACATCTGTAGTGGTATTAATCCGAAAATATTCCAGGATTTTAAGCTGAAGCAGGTCTGAAAAAGCAGGATCAGCTAGTAAGGTTTAGTTAAACCGCCATTGCCGGTTCACTGTTATTGGAGATTGCAGGTTACATATTAGGGTGATCGCTGCATGGTCAGATATTAAAGATAGGGAAGATTTGTGCTGATTGTATCCTATGCACCAACTTGTGTGAAGTGAGAAAATAGTCTATTCTTGAATAAGATGAATGCGGGAAGGAGTAGAAGGTATAATCCATCCCTGTGGGATGCAACAGTCGCAAGGATCTAATAGACCAAAAGATGCAGTAAGATGTTGTAGTGCTGTACTAGACTTGGAGATAAGGTGGGCGGTTGTTGTTTTATCCAAAAAAGGGTTCAATTGTTGATTGAAATCACTGTCTACAATACATTGTGAAGATTCTATAGTCAGCAATTGTGCGAAGACAGCATGAAAAAATTCTAGGTCATCAGCATATAACTCCTTATGTATTGACAATTGTATTAGATTCCAATGCCCATCTATATCTGCTGAATGATATAAGATCGTGGCATCCAGTCTCTTATGAACTAAAATAGCCGTGCATCTCTTCTTATGTACTGCTGGGCTAAAGAATACTTGTCCTACCCACTGTTGTTGAAGCTTAAGCGACTCAGAGGCTGTTAAATGGGTTTCTTGTATAAAGGCGATTTCTGCATGTAAAGATTGCAAGTATGTCAGTATTTTCTCTCTCTTAATAGGATGTGAGAAGCCATTAACATTTAGAGACACAAGTGTAAATGAAGTAATAGTGGATGCCATTTGTTAGTGAAGAAGGTCAGAGTCTCGAGCTGATTAACACTGGATCCCAAGATAGGCGAAGTTGCTAGCCTTAGCCAGCTGAGTTCACATATTAAGTGCTGCGAGAAGAAAAAAAAATCCAATATGGGGATGAAAAAGAAGAGGCATAGGTAAGTTCCAACAAAGAAGGAGAGTAAGAGGAACAAAATATTGCTTGCCCAAACAGTGCCAAAGACACGAATTACTTAAAAAAAAAAAAAAAAAAAAAAAAAAAAAAAAGAGCCTCTAGGTGGACCACTGGCTCCCCGAATCTCACACGCCAGATCATTCATTGAAAAAGTGATTTGTAAGAGAAAAGAAAACCTGTTCTGACACGGTCCGAAATGTAAAAAAAAAAAAAAAGAAAGGTCATACCTTCTGTCTCTTGCAGGCAAAGGCTACTATGCCATGAGCAGGTCGCCTATAATCAAGAGCAGTGAAAAAAAACCCCAAAGTCCCACATAATTCGGTGAATAAATTGGTAAAACCTCTGAAAAAGCAGCTGGTTGACCACGGAGAATTTAAGCAGTTCCTGCGTAATCACATCTCAGGTGACCATATTTTGCACTTGTTCTAAGGATTGTAAAAAATCTTCTAGCTCGCCCGGATGATGAAAGAGTTTGGTCTGTTGTAACAAGAAACCCTCATTTGGGCTGGGTAGAGTAATCCATATTTCACCCCCAAGGATTGAAATCGGGCTGCAGCACCAAAAAGGCCTTCCTTTTATACGCTGTAGTTTTCGTGAGGTCAGGAACAAAAAAGATTGTGTTTCCTTGAATATGGATGGGAGCTTTTCTTCTAGCCGCCGCAAATATCGCCAGGACAGGGGGGTATTGTAATACTTTAAAGATTATAGGCCTGGGATATTTTGAGTTGCGAGGGGGCCGCGATGGAATTCTGTGAGCCCTCTCCAATTCAAATGGATGATCAAAAGTTACCTGTAAGCTTGTCGGAACCAATTTGAGAAGAAAATCGATCATATCAGCTCCTTCTGCACCCTCCAGAATCTCCAATATTCTAATGTTATTTCTGCTGTTTCGATTTGATAATTCTTCAACGTCTTGCTGCAGTTTTTCCACCTCCCGAGTCAATCGGGGGAGTGGCGCAGTTATAAGCAGAGACAAGGTCTGAGTTTCCTCATCATCTAGCTGCGACTGAAAACTTGCCATTTAGGAGGCCATTGATTGTAGATCATCTCTGATCACAGTCGTGGCGTCAATGTTCAGTTGAATCATATCTTTAAGCTGTTTCAGCTCCATTAACACCAGATCTGCAGACGCCATTACTTTAGGCATCGGGGCCTTGACCGGAGTTGGGGGGGGTCTTGTTTCGCTCGCTTAGAGTCCAATGCAGCCGCAAAGACAGCATCAATTTTTCACGATTTTGAAGTAGCCATATCTATATGTGCTCAGGTGCTTTTGATAGCAAGAACCATTCACGAGTCAGTTTTCTTTTCTGTATTGGATAGCGAGATCTGACGGAGCTTCGGACTCAGGCAGCCATCTTGGTTGCTGCTCGAGAGCACCCCACCCAAGCACCCTTTTTCAACATTCTTCATGTGCTTGGCAATTGCCACTATTTCCTATCAGAGTTCCGCCTCAAAAGTTCCTGAACCAAAGTAATGATGGGCTTTCAGCAGGAGTGGCTGTTTTTTTTCAGAGGGTCTTGAGGGGGAACAGAAAACTTGAAGACCTCCACAGACCGGTGCAGTGAGCACAAAGGATGGGAGGTAGATCCATGTACAGCTGTTTCACGAGGTTGCACAGCACATGCCAAAATCCCATTCCTCAGAGCCATGGGAAGGAGATCCTTGGCTCCATGCTCAAACATTCAGAGTGTTCTGGGAGACTGAGATCGGTCTTGATCTTTGGACCTATCCATAGGCTGTGTCATCGAAAGGGTAGATGCCTTTGTCATCTACCCCTTCGATGAAGTTCAATAATTATCAGGCTTTGGTGCCTTGATGAAGTTCAATAATTATCAGGCTTTGGTGCCAAAGTAATGGATGAAGAACTTTTCTTCATTTCATCAAGATGAGATAGTACTTCAATCTTGTGTATCTTGATGGTGCTAGTGACAAACTGGAGCAGACACTGCAATGGGAAACATTGTGATACTTGTTCAGGCACATGTAACATGCCTTATGCTCAGTGACATATCTTCTGCTTTTGGATTGGGCTTGAGCTCTTTTTGCTAAAGTCAGAAATATTAACACTAAATTGAAGGGAGAAGAAAAAAAAAAGGAGGGGTTGCAATTGAAGGCATTTTATAAGCTGTGAAGAAACATAAGTCCACTGACAGATATACTGAAAAGAAAGTATATTTCAAAATCAATGAAGAAAAATAAATGCACTAAAGTGAAAATAATAGTAAGAACATAACCAAAATAAAAAAAAAGGCAAAAAGATCCATATCCAATTCTAAACATTTCAAAAAATCCTTAAAAACACATCTGTTTCAATCCGCATTCCATATATCACTTACTAAATAACAATCTCTTTTTTTCCATGCTTGCAAATAAAATGGCACAACATTATTATATATTGATTTGATTTATATTAACTTTTTTTTTTAGATAGTTTATTTTTTATTGATCATTTTTTGTAATTTTATGCTTTTTATAATTCTATGTTTTTTTAATTTCTTTGTGTTTACGCTTATTTTATTTAGTTATGTAAAACGTTTTGATTAAACATTGTTTTAAAGACGGTATACAAATACTTTTAAATAAATAAATAAATAAAATAGTTCTGGTGAGCCAAAGCAGCAAAACAAATGCAAAAAAGCTAATAGCTAGAAAAACATGTCTATTGGTCTCAGTGAAAACAACTGAGGCACGCTATATGGCTATGGGAACTGTCTAGCAAGCTCAGACAGCCCTTTTTTTATTTTCTAGAAAGCACTAGAGATGTGTTCTGTGGTTGGTGTCACTGGATCACATCAACTATTTATGTGACTACGATGAACTGCTTGTCTTCAGTAAACATTCCTCAATTTCTGAAGTGAAATGAAAAATACTTTCACTTGGCACACATCAATGGATGGAAAAGATGTGGAGGGAACATTATAATTTGAAATGGGCTCATAATACTGATCTGTGGTATGGAACAAGTTAATAAGGAATGGTTATTTACATGATTAAATAACACTAGAACCAGGGAATACACCAAGAAATTAACAGATAAATTGAAAATTTTAAGAAAGTGTTTTTTCAGTTGAGGCACAATTAAGCTGTGGAACTTGCTGACAGAAAATGTGGTCAAGGCTAGTAATATAACCAGAGCTTAATTTGTAGACAAAAATGAAGTGGGATGGGAGGAGCAGGGCCAGAGCTGGGTGTGAACTCTCTCAACACTCACACACACACACACATATAGGCAAACACACTCAGTAGCAGCAGATGCAGTGGGGCAAACAGGCTTTCACCTTCTCTCTCTTCAACCTTGGCCATTCTCCCTCATGACCTCATCAACTGTATCAGAAAACTGCACAAAAAAATCAAGGCCATGTGGTTGCTTCTGTCTCAGAGTAAGCAGTTCCAACACATTTTGCTCTACTTCCTCTGAGGCCTGGAAGCAGGGGGAGCACAGAAATGATCCATGACACTATCCGATCTACTTCTTTTTCTTCAGGGGATCCTTTTTCTTCAGGGGATTCTTTTTCTTCAGGGGATTTCCACCAGTAGTTCTACTCTGCCTCCTTAAATACCAGAAAAAAAAAGATGGCAAAAAGCCATTCTGGGTTGTTGTCCTGTTGGAAATTTAGCAACAGACACAAAAAGAGGTTGAATTAGTACACATCTGAAACTTGTGAGCTGTAGCGCTAATCAAGGCCAGGGTTGAAGCCTTGATTGGCACTGCTGCTCATAACCTTCAGTCTTGTGCTAATCCAACCTCTTTTATACTTGTTCTTTTTTCTTTAGTGTGTTTCAGTATCGTCCCTTCCTCTCCTATTCCCTTATTCAGCAGGAGATAAGAGGCTGGTTTAGGGAGCAGAGTGGCTGTTCTCTGCTCTGTATGTTCCAGGCTAATATCCCCTGTTCCTTTTCCTTGCAGGCTTCCTGAAGGAGAGGAGCTGAAGCATATCACGCCTGCTGCTCTGCCACTTAAGTCTGAAAAGACGGGGGTGAAACTGATTTACAGGCTTTTCCCCTGCAAATTAAGCCATGAGTTTAAAAAGTTTGGACACATTTCTGGAGGTCAGGTCCATTAGTAATTACCTAGTCAGACTGATTTCTCCACATCTTAATTCTTGGGGACAGCAACATAAAATAGATTTTCATATTGGAATTTACAGGGAACTTAATCAGTGGACAATCTGAGTCACGTGAAAGATATAATACAGAGCAAGATGGACCTTAGGTCTGACCCAGCATCTTATGATGCTAATTATTAGTATTTTTATAGCAGATTATTTTTCAGAAAAAAATGTTCATTCTGAGGGTAAGAAAAAAAGGCAATAACCAAAACCAGTACAACTTTGGTAAATTATTTTTTAAAAAGGGTACAAACCTCAAACAAAAACAAAAATAATCCAGACAAAAATAAAATCTTACTTAACCAGAAAGCACAGAATAAAGGAAACTATAATCTTTGTTTAACTATGCAAAGAAAAGATCAAACAAACAGGAGATACTCTAGCCAGATAAACAGGTAATTTATTTAGTCAGATATATGCAGTACTGTACATTATTACTAGTCAAGGCACAAATCACACTGCAGGAAACCCTAAGCGTGCCAGCAAGACTGTGCTACTTCCATAGAGGATAGAAAGACATACACTGAGAAAGAAAAACATATGAATGATGAAAATTGTGGCAAGCACTAAAACTGGAAATGATTGCCTTCCTTCCCTGAAATCACTGAGAGGATATAAAATACAACACATACTTTCTGTTAATATTTGATGAGAAGCAGCCCAAAAAAAAATTGAAATGTAAAGGCGTAATCTTAACTAGAGAGGCAGAGCAAAATCCAAGAAATTGTGTATAAAAATATATAGTGAATCCCTATACATGAAATAACCATTGGACAATATAATTTGGGGGGGTTGATTCATTCATTTCACTGCCAGAAAGGAGGCTAAGGAGAATAGCTATTTGGGCTCGCTGGTGAATAAAAATGTTTGTTATTCAAGCTAAGCAAAGGCTGTGAGGCAGGACAAACTGGGCAATAAGTTTGTAATGATGCATTTCAGACCCGCATGGCTCCAATCTGCAGAACATGTTATCTGTCTGTTTCCTTAGCATGAACTTCATTGTAACTTCTTGAACATGCAAAGTCACTCTGTTGAGGTATGTACCCAAAAGAAAAAGGCAGTTGGACCATATTAAGCATGCTTGGCTGTGATGTCATCAGGACCTAACAGCAAGAAGCCAAATATAGCACTCAACACTGCCTCATTTGCATACTCTCTTAGTAACCTCTTTGGCTATGCTGAATAGGAAGCAATGGGGAAAATACCAGACACACACACACACAGAAAAACAATTGCTCAATAGGGATAGAATCCCACCCACCCGTCCCTACCAATGCCTTAGCAAGCTGCAGTGGATAAGGAACTACTGGCATGCAAGGTCAGCACATATCCAAATGTAAACTCCCACATCCCTTCAAGTAAATGAAAAATGAATGATTAGATATAATATAATTGAACAAATTTGTGTACAATACATGAAAAAGTAAAATGAAATAATCTCAGCCATATCGCAAAGAAGGGACTTTAACAAAAACCAGGGTGTAACCTTAGCAGGTAAGAACAAAAGAATTACCATGCTGGGTTAGACAAAGGTTCATCGAGCAAGTACCTAGCAGATCCCATAAAGTAGATCTAATTCCTGTTACTTACTCCCAGGAAGAGCAATAGCTTTCTTTAGTCTATCTGGCTAATAATGTATTATGGACTTTTCTTACATGAACTTGCCCAAACCTCTTTTAAATTCCATGCAAGTCACCAAGATCACATCTTCTGGCAACAGATTCCAAAGCTTGATAGTGTACTGAATGAAAAGGTATTTTCTACAACCTGTTTTGAAGCTGCTGGCTGTTAGTTTCATGAAGTGTCATCTTGTTTTAGTATTATTTGAAAAGATAAATAACCATCCTTTATTAAACCATTCCACTCCACTCATGGTTTTATAAACATTTATTATGCCCCCTTCTCATCCATCTCCTTTCCAAGCTGAAGAGCGAAAGCCTGCATAGCCTCTCATCATAGGAGAGATGTTCCATTCCCTTTATCATGCTTCTCTGCAACTTTTCTAGTTCCATTGTGTCTTTTTTGATGGGGTATCCAGAACTGCACATAATGCTCAAGGTTTGGTCACACCATGGCTTGATACAGAGGCAATATGATACACTTCCTGTTTTATTTTCCATTCCTTTTCGGATCATTCTTAGCATTCTATTTGCTTTTTTGACTGCACACCAAGCAGAGGATTTCAATGTACTGTCCACAAGGACTGCAAGGTTCTTTTCCTGAGTAGTGACTCCTAGTACAGAACCCAGAATCATGTACCACTTGGTGGTCTAATCACAGGCTCTCCTTATTAAGGGGCCTACAATTAGATTTTTATCCATGTGAATTACAATCTGGTTTTTATAAAAGCCCTTTCTCTGAGATGTAGCTAAGATGATTTCGTTTTACACTATTCCTGTGTTACACACATTTATTTACTATTATATTCTTTCCAACCACTCACTTTTCAGTAATCTTTCTCTACGTTTGGGAAACCTTTCCTTAAAAAACAAAACAAAATCCAAATCATATTTACCCATCATATAATCTTTATTCTGCAAATTTTACTTACAACTGTTCTCTCCATCATAGGACAGCATTCACAGTACAGTAGTCACTCAACATTGTGTTATATACACCATGCAATTTCCAACCCCTGCATTGCTAGCTTGGCCTCACAATCTTGCAATCCTTTTCCTCACAGATCAGCAAGGTTAAGGGGACAGGCATCAGGAGCCTTTTCTGTCACAAACAGCAGCTCCACCATGGCATCCTCAGCAGTCTTGCCATAATAAAAGGGGTTCTGTCCTTAAACATCCTACTCCGTTAAGCACCCTTCCATCTTTATTAACACAGCCATCGCACATATTGGCTGACACAATGCGCCTTGAGACCCTGAATCCCTTTTGCTATGAGTGCTTTGAACAGGGAATCATGTCAATATTCATGCAGAAAACCATGTCATGTTCAAAGAGAGTCATATATAGGCCACAGAATGACTGCTACCAGTCACTCCTTTTTTGCCTCCCATTTGGCATCATCAAAGAGTACAGGATACCTCTCAGTTGCGCTCAGCCAGCACAACAGACAAGGGTTCTTTAAATTCTAGTAATATGCTGCCCTATTGGTAACATTGGACATGATATAAAACTACAGGCATCAAAAGCTTATGTTTATTGCCTATCAGAGAGAGAAAAGACTGCAGCCAGGATCTTAATCCTCCTGCATTCCCTCAGCTGCCACAGCTGCAATCCTGCAGCAGGTCCATAGGAACCAATACTGAGATGGGGAAGATTACTACTGAACAGTTCTCTGGTAAGTCTTGCATGCTTGCCTCTGATTTTTTTATGTGAAAAGTGTAGGGTCAACATACATTGTTAATGGGTTCAGAGTGTGCTGCTAGAATATGAGTGAACCTTTTCCCTAGACTAATATTTAGTTTTCCACTTGCTGGACTCTGTCCACTAATAAGTGTCTTCTTTTTTCGACATCTTCCAGACTGAGACTCAGAGGCAGAAGTAGTTGGTGAAGAACATTTAGAGGTCTGGGTATAACAACTGAGTGCGGAATATAAACTGGATTTTCTGAGCTCTTTATTCACTGGACTTACTGAGCTTTATTGATGTATTCACATGCTTGCTGCCATAGATAAGATTTCGAGTTATTTGACAAGTCTTTATTAAACTGCCTTTAAGATCATCTCTACACGATTAGAATCTTTTGCGAATCATATAACTTGTTATTCAAAATACCATCCCTTTGATTATGAACCTTTAGAAGAATAATACAAGGGTCTAGAGGATCACCTCAATTTGATTAAGATGTTTCATCTTATGAGTATTATATGTTATAAAATCTGGTGTAAGCTTCTGCAAGTGTCTTTTCAAGTGGCATGTCTGTCTGGCATGCTATGTTCTCTTGCCTTGTTTGTATGTGTGTCTTGCTCAAATATAACAAATTGCCTGCTCCCTACTTCTCTTTTTCTGTATTGTGGCATGGTATTCCTTCTGTGCTTTGGGCATTGTCTTCCGTTACACACAAGGGAAAGCTATATACTGTTTCTATCATGTTTGTCATTTTTTGTGGTTACATTGCTATTCCTGCATCTGTTCATTCTGCCTTTGTATCCTTGTATAACTGTAATCCACTTGTATCAGAGTTTCCCATTTTTCTCTTTTCTTCTACTACCCCACAGCATGCAGCAGACTCTCCTAAGGGCCAATATTTTATATATGAGGCATGCCACCATTGGATGCGAACATTCCCTGGGATTTTGCCAATGGTGAAGAAATGAGAAATTACTACTTACCTGATAATTTATTTTTCTTTAGGACAGTCAGATCAATCCAGAACAAATGGGTTATGCACCTCTACCAGCAGATGGAGACAGAGCAAACTGATGTCACAGTATATATACCCCTGCAGTGACATCAGCCTGCCAGTATTCTCTTCAAAAGCAACTGTGGGCAGACTTGCAAGAAAGATTAAAAGAAGATAATCATTTCAATTCTCAGCCAACATTGAGCACAGACAAGAATGTAAAAACACTAGACTAGGGACTGGAATAACACTTACCAGTAATCCCTGTAACATGTATTCACACAAGAGGATTATTATGCAATCATTCGACAGCCAAGAGAGGGAAGTTGGATTCATCTGACTATTCTAATGAAAGGAAATTATCAGGTAAGTAGTAATTTCTCATTTCTTAGCATCCAGTCAGATGAATCCAGAACAAATGGAATATACCCAAGCGTTTCCCGAATAGGGCTCGAGGCTGCCCATGGTCCAGACAAAACCACATGTGCAAAGGCTGTGTTCCTCCCCGGCTTGCATATCCAGACGATAACACCTAGAAAAGGTGTGTAAGGAAGACCACGTTGCACCTCAGCAAATGTTGACAGGAGACAAATTTACTTTTGCTATGACACTACCTGAGCCCTAGTGGAATAAGCCCTAACCTGACTAGGTAACTGCTTCCCAGCATTCACGTATGCATCCATGACTACCTCCTTAATCCAGTGAGCTACTGTAGCCTGCGAGGTCTTTTCTCCCTGTCTAGTACCTCCATGAAGGACAAACAGGTGATCTGACTTCCGCATGTGTTTAGTAATGTCCAGATATCTGACAATATGTCTCGACATTCAAGGGTTGCAACAGATGATACTCCTCTACATCTCTCTCTCTGTCCAGAGATGGCAGGGATATGCACTGATTCAACTGAAACTCATTGACCACCTTTGGTAAAAAGGAAGGAACAGTATGCAGTTATATTGCTCCTGAAGTAATGGCTCCCAGCAAGACAAGGCCTGCAGTTTGGAAACCCTATGCGCAGAACAAATTGCCACAAGAAACACTATTTTCAAGGTCAATAAACATAAAGACAGAGTACACAGCAGTCTAAACATAGGGCCTGCCAAGAAATCCAATATCAAATTAAGACTCCAGAAGGGCACCGGAAACCACAAAGGAGGACAAAGATGTTTTACTCCTTTCAGGAAACGGGCCACATCAGGATGAGCCGACAAGGAACCACCATTCACCTGACCCCTGAAACAGGCAAGAGTCGCTACTTGTACCTTTAAGGAATTGAGGCCAAGCCTTTATTCAAGCCAACCTGCAGAAATTCCAAAATGAGCGGGATCTTGACCGAAGAAGGAAGAGTACCTCGATCCTCACACCAGGCCTCAAACACTCACTCGCCAACCTTGCAAATAGGCCAAGGAAGTGGAGAACTTTCTAGCTCTTAGCAAGGTGGAAATCACTGCCGCAGAGTATCCATGTTTCAGCAAGCGAACCCTTTCAAGGGCCATTCCTGTGCACCAGAAGATAAAGTGGTGAGTCCACCAGGAGTGTCTGCAGATCTGCATACCACGGTCTTCTGGGCCAATCTGGAGTGGCCAAGAGCACCATTCCTCTGTGGCACTTGATCCTTCAAACCAATCTGCCTAACATGTGCTATGGAGGAAAGGCAGATAGCAACTTGCCTTCCAGCTTCTCCTGCACTAGGGCATCAATCTCCAATGACTTCGTATCTCACCTGTGGCTGAAGAATCTTGCAACTTTCTCATTGTGCAAAGTTGCCAGTAGGTTTAGGAACGGGAGACCCCAGCGATCCAGAACAAGCTGTAACATCTTGTCTGACAACGCCCACTCTCCTGGGTCCAGACTCTCCCTTCTGACAAAGTCTGCTCTTACATCGTCTTTTCCTGCTATGTGTGAGACTGAGATCATCTGGAGATGCACTTCTGCCATTCCATCAGTTGATCTATTTCCTGCGACACTTGTTGGCTCTTGGTACTTCCTTGCTGATTGATGTAAGCCACAGTCATTGCATTGTCAGACATTATCTGGACCGATCGACCCTGCAGCCTGTCATTGAATTGCAAACATGCCAACCGGACCGCCCTGGCTTCCAGCCAATTGATGTTCCAGAAAGACTCTTCTGCATTCCAGTGCCCTTGCACTGTCAGCTCCTGACAGTGAGCTGCCCAACCAAGGAGGCTCGCATCTGGTGTCCTGGCCAGTCTGGTGTTGTTAGGGAAACTCCATTCCTTAGATGGTCTGCCTGCAGCTACCACTGCAGTTGGGAGGAGAACTCTATCGCAGGTGGAGCTGAATCGAATAGTCCCGAGATTGTGGTTCCACCGAGACAGGAGGGATCATTAAACAGAACGCACATGCGCCCTCGCCCACTATACCATTTCCAGGGTTGCTGGAAAGACATGGTTTAATGGAACACAGTCAACAGGGATTTTACCCACGGGAAGTCTTGCCTAACAAATCTGCTTCATTTTTTTGAAGGGGTTGATAAACATGTGGATAAAGGTGAACCGGTAGATGTAGTGTATTTGGATCTTCAGAAGGCGTTTGACAAAGTCCCTCATTAGAGGCTTCTAAGAAAACTAAAAAGTCATGGGATTGGAGGCGATATCCTTTCGTGGATTACAAACTGGTTAACAGACAGGAAACAGAGAGTAGGATTAAATGGTCAATTTTCTCAGTGGAAAAGGGTAAACAGTGGAGTGCCTCAGGGATCTGTACTTGGACCGGTGCTTTTGAATATATATATAAATGATCTGGATAGGAAAATGATGAGTGAGGTTATCAAATTTGCGCGAACAAAAGTACGCTGGATTTTATAAGATACGCGCGTATCTTATAAAATCCGGGGTTGGCGCGCACAAGGGGGTGCAGATTTGTGCAACCTGCACGTGCCGAGCCCAGCGCGGCCTGCCTGTTCCCTCTGAGGCCGCTCCAATTTCGGAGCGACCTCGGAGGGAACTTTTCTTCGCCCTTCCCCCACCTTCCCCTCCCTTCCCCTACCTAACCCACCCCCCCCCCGGCCCTATCTAAACCCCCCCCCCTTACCTTTGTCGGCAAAGTTACGCCTGCTGAAAGCAGGCATAACTTTGCGTGCGGCCGGCAGCCCCGCTCTGTCCTCCGGTCCCGGGGGCTGGTCCAGAGGCCTCGACCACGCCCCCGGGCCGGCGCCACACCCCCGGGCCCACTCCCGATACGCCCCCTCCCTCCCCTTTTCGAAAGCCCCGGGACTTACGTGCGCCAACGGCCTATGCAAAATAGGCGCTCCGGCGCGCAAGGGCCCTGCGCGCGTAGATCCCAGAAGCATTTACGCGCGCGGGCCTTTTAAAATCTGCCCCTTAGGGAATAGCCACTGCTATTAATTGCATCAGTAGCATGGGTTCTTCTTAGTGTTTGGGTAATTGCCAGGTTCTTGTGGCCTGGTTTTGGCCTCTGTTGGAAAGAGGATGCTGGCCTTGATGGACCCTTGGTCTGACCCAGCATGGCAATTTCTTATGTTCTTATGTTTAAATTCTTATTCTGAGGTTTTTTCCCATCAATATAGTCATGAAATTACTACATTTTCTTGACTATAGATTGATGGTGGGAGGCAATTTCAATATTATGGCGGATTGTAGAATTGATCACAAAAACCCAAGGAGCCTAAAACGAATGAGGAAACACTGAAAGTACATTTTGTCTGTCAGGAAAGAGGCTTATTTTTTGGAAGGTTCTTCATTCTGCAGAAGTGGATTATACTTTCTACTCTAATAACCATAGCAGCTACTGGACCACTTATTGGTTTCAAACAGCCTGTTTTCTAAAGTTCCAGACTCAACAATTGGTGCAATCTCTATTTCTGATCTCACACCAGTATCCTTTTCATTTGATCCAGGAGTTTCAGCTCAGAACATTTAATTGGAGGATGAGTCCTTGTATTTTGAGATTTTTACACCTACTTGCAAGAAAAACAGGGCAAAACATGTGTCTTTTAATGACGCACCTCTGATCTCTTCGAAGCTCTTGTGGCAGGCTGGCATGGCAGTAAAGTTTGGCTATATCATTACATATTCAGCCAAACAGGATAAGTGCAAACACGCTGAAATTCTGAGATTAACATCAGATGTTAGAATGGCCCAGGCCAAGTATCAGGATACTATTTTTGGAAGTGCAGTCATAGAGAGGAATAACCAGTAAGAAAAGCAGTGATAATGCTCTTGTACAGGTCCTTGGTGAGGACTCACCTGGAGTATTGCATTTAATACTGGTACCCATATCTCAAAAAGGAGAAAGTCAGGATATAGGCGATCTGAAGAAGAACAAAATGATGAGGGTCAGCATTGGAAGACTTATGAGGAGATGCTGAAGGATCTGAATATGTACACCCTGGAAGAAAGGAGATACAGGGAAGATGTGATACAGGCCTTCAGATATCTGAAAGGTGTTAATGATGCACAATCGTCAAACCTTTTCTGTTGTAAAGAAATTAAAAGAAATAGGGGTCATGAAATGAAATTCCAGGGAGGACGACTCAGAACCAATGTCAGGAAATATTTCTTCACGGAGAGGGTGGTGAATGCCTGGAATGCCCTTTCAGAAGAGTTGAAGACAAAAACAGTCAAGGAATTCAAAGGGGTATGAGATGAACATTGTGGATCCCTAAAGTCTAGAGGTTGGAAATAAAGAAAAGAGTACATGGGGGTAACTTGCTGTTGTGGCAGTTGCTACCCTTAACAACTAAGCCTTGATACTGTTAATGCAATTCCACCATTGCTCTCTGCTTCAATGGCAGTGAGAAAACGGAAATTGGATTCAGACAGCAATCAACAAGGGCTCAGACTTTTACGGTTTGAGCATGTGGAACATTTAAAACTAATCAGAGAAAGTTCTTCTTCACTAAATGCACAATAAAACTCTGGAATTTGTTGCCAAAGGATGTGGTTAGTGCAGCTAGTATAGCTGTGTTTAAAAAAGGATTGGATAAGTTCTTGGAGGAGAAGTCCATTACCTGCTATTAATTAAGTTGACTTAGAAAACAGCCACTGCTATTACTAGCAACGGTAACAAGAAATAGACTTAGTTTTTGAGTACTTGCCAGGTTCTTATGGCCTGGATTGGCCACTGTTGGAAACAGGATGCTGGGCTTGATGGACCCTTGGTCTGACCCAGTATGGCATGTTCTTATGTTCTTATTACATTTTTCCCAAATATAAATTGCATAAATACAGGAACAAAGCAAGTAAACTGCTGGCAAATTTGGTGAAAGTAAAGAATCAACGGTCTGCTATTGCAGGGGTAAGGGACCATGCAGGTGCTGTCCACCATATTTCAAAAGACAGTGAAAGCTGTTTTTAGGAATTTCTTTAGTCACTCTATGACAAAAACCCAAAATAAAACAAAACAGAAAATGCTGAAGTTTTTCTTTTTTTAAAGATACTTTTAATGACCCATTTTAACTGATCAACTATTAAGAAGGCTCAATTTCCCAATTAAAGATTCAGAAATATATTGTGTCAGAGGATAAATTGGGTAAGGAAACAGGATTAAATGGATTGGGTTCCAAATTTTATAAGATTCTAAAATTTCCTTGTTACCATCCCTGACAAAACTGTATGATGACATTGTGTTGCAGGGTAGTATCTGCTGAAATGAACCAATCTTAAATTGTAGCTCTGAAAAAGGACCCATACAATGTGCGCCCATATCGTCATATCTCCTTAATAAAATTAGATCTAAAAATATTGGCAGCTGGGTTGACCAATAGACTGAAGACTGTTCTTCCAGATTTAGGGGCCACTGATGAAACAGGTTTTGTTAAGGGGCGATACAAGGTTTGGAATGTGAGGAAGTTGATAGCTGCTTTGCAGCAGAGAGTTAATAGAGGGGCCTTGATACTCAGTCTTGATGCAGAAAAAGCTTTAGACTATTTCCTGGAATATATGTTTTGGGTATTTGAGAACTTTGGCTTTCAAAAAACTATTGTGCAGTGGTTGAAGATTTTGTATAATCATCCCAGTTTATGGCTTCTTATTAATGGCGGTGTTTCAGCCAGTTTTGGCTTGAGATGTGGTCTACAACAAGGCTATCAGCACTTGCCTCTTACTTGTTTTGACGGTAGAACCTCTAGCAGTAAAGTTGCGAGCAGCTCAAGCTCTTCAGGGTAGGTCCAAAAATGTTAAAAATCTCCTTATTTAATGATATTCTTTATCTTGGTGATTGGTATGCCAGTAAGAAGGCATAACAATAATTCAAGGTGTCTTTTTACAATTTCAATCATTTGCAGGGTTGAAGATTAGTTTTGAAAAAATCAGAGGCCTTTCCCCTAGGATGGTGACTTACAAGAACAATGGCAAGGTCCATTCCCCTTTAAATGGGCAAAGAATACATATTTCAGAGTATGGACTCCCAGAACATATTTTATTATATAATCTCAATATTATGGAGTTTCTTTCTGATGTGAAAATATAATTACAGGCTTGAGGGAGCTGTCCTTTATGGGTCATTGTGCACTTTTGAATCTGATGATCCTTCCAAAAATGTGTACAGGCTGCACATTCTACTTTGCTGGTTGACAAAGGGTGATCTTTCTTTAATACAATCTAGGTTTATCCAGTTTATTTGAAGGGTTAAGCAAGCTCAGGTGGGATATGATAAGCTAACACTAAAGAATATGATGTGCTTGATCTTCCCAATTTAAAATTTTATAATATTGCATGTCAACTGCACTTTATGGGAGAATGGTGTAAAGGGGAGTATATATACTGTGTGAAAAATATGGTGGAGGGTATAGTTTCTTTGTGGTTTCTGTTTTTCCTATTGCAGACATCTGATGCCAAACTGATTTAGATTGACAAAGATGTTTTACTCTGTCCAAGTGTCTTGGCGCTGGTTCTGATGTTTGTCAAATCCCACCAAGGATATGTCAATGTTTTTGCTATTATGCGGCAATACAGATTTCACACCAGGATTGGAATATAAGAAAGCTTTTCAAGGATGGAAAGAAACTATATTGGGTATTTGTATGAGGAAGATTCAGTTATTTGACAGTCTTCTTTGTCTCTTCATTCCAACTTTTATCTTTGCAATTCTCACTTTTTTGCTTTTCTACAAGTTAGACATTATTTAGACTCTCTTCACTGGTCTGCGAATGAGGCCATTAAAGAGGCTGCTTTTACTAAGGCAGTACAGAGAGTATTGGGGAAGGGAAGAACTCTATATCATAATGGCGCATACTTGTAAAGAGCAGGTATCAGACAATTGTGGATTATCTGAACAAATAGTGGAGTAGAGTGCTCGATAGGGCTGTTTCCATTGCAGATATTCAAGGATATCTACAGTTTCTATGTAAGCTTAATATGGATGTTAGCTTACGAGAAATTACATTTAAACGATATCATGCATACATTGATGATAAATGTTACCATATGAAACTTGTGGGTACTCCCATACGCTCTCAGTTCTACTGGAAACAAAAATGTACTATATATTCTTTATGGGTAGAAATTCCATGTGAAAAGGGGAATAGAACAGTAGGGGTGTACTATTGTCCACCTGACTAGAATGGACAGACAATGAAATGCTAACAGAAATTAGGGAAGCTAACAAAATTAGCAACACAGTAAATAATGAGTGATTTCAATTACTCCAGTATTGACTGAGTAAAGTCACAATGGAACATGCTAAGGAGGTAAAGTTTCTAGATTAAAGGACTGCTTCATGGAGGAGCTGGTACAAGAACTGACAATGGGGATGACATGGTATCTGATGCCCCTTTACCTTTAAAAATTTAAAAGATATGAAAGCCAATAAACTGTTCCATTCAGAATTATTTTAAATTGTTTTGAATCATTTTTTACTTAAAAAAACAAAACAAAACAGTACAGCACTGCTCAGATAAAAACTGCAGTCTCTTAAATGTAATAGTTTAAAAGGAACAATTTTTTTTCTGCAGTTAGGTCTGGGAAGCCAATCAGCGCTTTAGGAGTGGCAGAGATTCCAGACATTGCTTACAATTAACACTGGACTCTGGATAAAATAGAAAATGTCTTTTAACCATTTACGTTTATGATAAACACATACCTATTGATTGCATTTAAACATATGAAGTAAAATAAAGTGTTTCTTTTCTCAATTAGATGAGATAACTATACTAGATCAAAGCACACAGGTGTCAATGTAGTGTATCTGATTTATTTTATAAGCAATATTTTCTTGTACATTTAGTAGTTTAGTAACTGATTAGGTTAAAAGATTGCTAAGTTAGCCAATTACAGGAATATAAACTGTTAAAGTACACAGCAAAGAGGGTATATATATACCATACGTGCAAGATATTCGGGGTTGTTGTGGCAAAAAAATGTAATTCTTTGGTAAGCAATCACTTTGAATTTCATCTTTTCGTATCAAATAACTTGATCTGAATTAATTTGATCTAAACAGACAGTATGAATTTACCTGAATTGATCTGACAATTAAATTTATCAATTGAATTTAACTGTATACTTTTCTCATGTAAAATAAAAATATATACTTCTTTTGAGAATATGTCTCTGGACTGAGTAAATCTGAGTGGTTCTGATTTCATAATAATTAACTGAGCTCAATAAATGCATTAACACTTAGGAGCTCTAATGTGCAAACTTAAGTAACATGATTTTTCTAATGCCAGGAGAGTAACTTTTAATGGGTAATACTTTAATGACGTCTCACCCCTTAGAAATATCTATCAGAAAAAGGACCGAGTCAGGGGGTGCTATTTTAGACCTAATCCTTAGTGGAACAAATGATTTGGTGAAAGAGGTAATGGTGTTAGGGCCACTTAAGAATAGTGATCATAACATGATCAAATCTGACTTGATAAATGGAGGGTGGACACTAAGTAAATCTACTGAGATAGCATTTTGAGAAATATGGATAGGAAAAAACTGAAAGGAGCAACTGCACAGGTCAAGAGTCTACATCAGGAATGGCGACATTTAAAATTATCTTGGAAGCCCAGACCAGATGTATTCCATGCATTAAAAAAGGTGAAAGTCACGACCGAGGAAAATGATCTAAGCATCATTGTGGATAATATGTTGAAATCCTTTGCTCAGTATGTGGTGGCGGCAGCCAAGAAAGAAAAAATGCTAGGAATTATTAGGAAAGGAATGAAGGGAGATTATTATAATGAACAGAGAATATTATAATGACTATGTATTGCTCCATGATGTGACCACACCTTGAGTACTGTGGGCAGTTCTGGTCACAGCATCTCAAAAAAGATATAGTGGAATTAGAAAAGGTATAGAGCAGGGTAATCAAAATGATAAAGGGGATGGAATGATTTCCCTATGAGGAAAGGCTAAAGATATTAGGGCTCAGACATGGCTCAGGGAAGATATGACAGAACTATAAAATAATGAGTGGACTGATAAGAATATGCCATACTGGGTCAGACCAAGGGTCCATCAAGCTCAGCATCCTTTTTCCAACAATGGTCAATCCAGGCTATAAGAACCTGGCAAGTACCCAAAAACTAAGTCTATCCCATGCTACTGTGCTAGTAATAGCAGTGGCTATTTTCTAATTCAACTTAATTAATAGCAGGTAATGGACTTCTCCTCCAAGAACTTATCCAAACCTTTTTAAAACCCAGCTACACTAACTGCACTAACCACATCCCCTGGCAACAAATTCCAGAGTTTAATTGTGCGTTGAGAAAAAAAACAACTTTTTTCGATTAGTTTTAAATGTGCTACATGCTAACTTCATGGAGTGGCCCCTAGTTCTTCTATTATCTGAAAGAGTAAATAACAGATTCACATTTACCCGTTCTAGAACTCTCATGATTTTAAACACCTCTATCATATCCCTCCCTCAGCCGTCTCTTCTCCACACTGAACAGACCTAACCTCTAATCTTTCCTCATAGGGGAGTGTTCCATCCCCTTTATCATTTTGGTCGCCCTTCTCTGCATCTTCTCCATGCAAGTATATCTTTTTTGAGATGCGGTAACCAGATATAGGTTAGCACAAAAAAGTACAAAGACTAGAGGACACTGAATGAAGTTAGGTGATAAATTTAAGACATAGGAGAATTTGTTTCTACTCAATTAAAATTAAACTGTGGAATTCATTGCTGGAAGATATAGTGAAAGATGTTAGTGTAGCTGGTTTTAAAAAAACGTTTGGACAAGTTCCTGGAAGAAAAGTCCAAAAACTATTAAGGTGGACCTGGGGAAATCCATTGTTATCCAGGGAAAAGCAACATGGATTCTATTGAACTTTTGGGATCCTGCCAGGCACTTGTGACAGGATACTGGGTTTGATGGACCTCTGGTCTGAACCAGTATGGCAAATCTTATGTTCAATACTTTATTTCTTGAAATGGCTTCCTATTCAAAGGTGTGTGAAGTTTCTTGATCGCTTCATAAATTACTTCACATCGCCACTACTCCTTGGATAAATTTGATTTTGCATATTTATAAGCCAACCCAAGTTTTCTGATCAGCTAACTGGGGCTTCTTCAAAGTTAGCTCACCTCATAGAAACTCATGAACAGGCTCTCTCAGTCATGGGGCCATTATTGTGGAACACTCTCCCAGAGCATTTATGCCTCTTAGTTGACACCCCAGGCTTTAAAACTGTTCAAAAGACATTCTTTTTCAGGGATGCTTTTAATTCAGTAGTCTGATTTGAGCTTTGAATATCTCCTCCGTTCTCTGATATCCCTAGCTCCCTTGACACTATTCTTTTTCTGCTTCTGGTTTGGTCAGTGGCTAAAATGCAGTCTGTCATGTATCGTTGCAACTTAAGATCCATATATTGCTTGTGAAAATATTTTGTTTTATTATTCATTTATTGCTGGACACTATTTTGTATTGTATCCGATGTCAAACTTTGATTAAAAACAGTCGACCATTACTGTAGTCAAGCAAGAGAAAACACTGAACTCAAGTAATGAATGTATATACCCCAATCTAGGGACTGGATAAACACTTACACCAGTAAACCCCTGAAACACATAGCCTCACAGAAGAACTATTAAACCAACCAAGCGGCAGCCAAGGGCGGGAAGCTGAGTCCGTCTGTCTACACTAAGGAAATCAAAATTCAGTTAAGTAGTAATTTCTCCTTTCCTAGCATGTAGACAGATGGACTCAGGACCAGTGGTATATACCCAAGCTACTCCTGACTAGGGTGGGAGGCTGCCCGTGGTCCAGTCAACACATCACGTGCAAGGTTACGTCCTCCTGGGCTGACACAGACAACAATACCTGGAAAAAGTGTGTAAGGAGGACCACGTTGCAGATCGGCAAATGTTGATAGGAGACAACAACCTAACCTCCACCCATGACACTGCTTGGGCCCTAGTGGAATGATCCCTGAGTAGGCAACAGCTTTTCAGCCTTCACATATGCAGCTGTGACTATCTCCTTAATCCAGCGAGCTATTGTAGTCCGCAAAGCTGGTTCACCCTGCTACCTTCCACCATGAAGGACAAACAGGTGATCCATCTTTCGGAAAGGTTTAGAAAACTCCTGTTACCACACTACATGTCTCTTGACATCCAAAGGATGCAACAAGCAATACTCTTCCGCATTTTTTCCCTTATCCAATGTCAGCAAGGTAATGGACTGAAGTGAAAATCTGAGACCACTTTTGGCAAGAAAGAGGGAACAGTACGCAGCTGTATTGCTCCTGGAGTCATCCAAAGAAATGGCTCCCAAGACAAGGTCAGCACGCAGAACATATCGCCACCAGAAATGCTGTTTTCAAGGTCAATAGCTACAAGGAAAGGCTACAAAGTGGTCGAAACTTAGGACCCGCCAAAATAATCCAACACCAGGTTAAGACTCCACAAGGGAACTGGGAGGAGGAAAATGATTCACTTCCTTCAAGGAACGAGCCACATCAGGATGAGACGATAAGGATTCACCACTGACCTGACCTCTGAAACAGGCAAGAGCTGCAACCTGTACCTTCAAGGAATTAACCCTTTATTTAACCCATCCTGCAAAAATTCCAAAATGAGCAGGATCTTCACTGAACAAGGAAGAACACCTCTATCCTCACACCAAGCCTCAAACACTCACCAAAACGCGCATATAGGTTAAGGAAGTTGAGAACTTCTGAGCACATAGCAAGGTGGCAATCACTGCAGAATAACCACTCTTCAACAAGCGGGCTTTTTCAAGGGCCATACCATAAGACAAAATCAAGTTGGATCTTCATGAAAGACAGGCCCCTGCTGCAACAGATTTTTATGTGGCAGAAGACGAAGGGGAGACTATGAGTCTTCGCAGATCCGCATACCATGTACTTCTAAGCCAATCCATTGCCACCAGGAGCACCATACCCTATGGCCTTCAATCCTGTGAACTATTCTGTTCAATAGGAGCCATACAGCAGCTTGTCTTTCGGCCAGACTTGTACAGGAGCATCGATACCCAAGGACTTCAAATCTTTCCAGTGACTGAAGAAGTGAGGTACCTTTGCATTGCAAGACGTCGCCAACAGGTCTCGGAACGAAAGGCCCCAGCGATCCACTATCAGTTGAAATGCTTCATCCGAAACACCCATTCTCCTGGGTCCAGACTATCCCGGCTGAGAAAGTCTGCAATGTGAGAGGCCGAGATTAACTGGAGATGCCCTTCCGCCCATTCCATAAGTTGGTCTAGTTACAGCAATGCTTGCTGGCTCTTGGTTCTTCTCTGCCGATTGTAAGTCACTGTCATTGCATTGTCAGACAATATTTGGACCGCTTGACCCTGCAGTCTGACTCTGAACTGCAAGTATGCCAACTGGACTGCCATGGTTTCCAGGTGATTGATGTTCCAAAGAAACTCTTCTGTGTTCCAGCGCCCTTGCACCGTTAGTTCCTGAAAGTGTGCTCCCCAGCCCTGGAGACTTGCATCTGTTTTGAGTATCAACCAGTCCGGCGACGACAGGGAAACTCACTTTCTCAGATGAACCTCCTGCAACCACCACTGCAGGTGAGAGCAGATTTCCGTTGGCAAGTGTAACCAAACTGAATAGGCATGCGATTATGGGTTCCAACGAAACATCAGGGAGTGCTGAAGAGGACATGTATGCACTCTTGTCCATGGTACCACTGCCAGGGTTGTCTCCATCAAACCGAGTACCTGAACATAGGACCACATTGTCGGGCGTATAAGTATTCACCAAAAGATGCACCTGTGACATCAACTTCTGAATCCAAGTTTCTGGCAGGAAAATTTTACCCTGCCTCATGTCGAATCGAACACTCAGGTACTCCAATGACTGAGAAGCCTGAAGACTGCTCTTGGCTAAATTCACTGCACAACCAAGTTCCTGCAACAAAGAGATCACCTTGTGGGTCACCAGAAAGATCTCTTCCAGAGTCTTGGCTCAAATCAGCCAGTCGTCCAAATACGGGTGTATCAGGATCCCATCCTCTCTCAACTCTGCTGCCACCACCACCACCATAACCTTGGAAAAGGTCCTGGGAGCAGTGGCTAGACCAAAAGGCATCGCCAAAAAGTGATAATGGCACCCCAGCACAATGAAACGCAGAAAAATGTGCTTCAAATGGATGGGAATATGAAGGTAGACCTTGGATAGATCCAGAGGAGTCAGATATTACCCTGATTGCACAGCGATTATTACAGAGAGCAAGGTTTCCATGCGAAAATGAGTCACCCGCAAATGATGGTTGACTCATTTGAGATCCATAATGGGATGAAAGAAGCCCCCCGCCCCTTCCTTGGGCACAATAAAATAAATGGGATATTGCCCCATACTTTCCTGAGACATATGCATTGGAACCACAGCCCTCAAAACTGCGGAGCCTTCTTCTGCGGGAAGAGGCAAGGCGACACCATGAACATGTCCCAACTCATATCCTCCTTTTATCACCTCCAGGACCCACTGATCCAATGTGATTTCGACCCACCTCTGATAAAAGAGAGACATCTCTGGGGGTGAGTTGCAAAACCTTCATCGTGAGGTTTGGGAGGATCTGCCACCTGAGCCCACGTCTCTCTTGGATTGTCTGGGATGAAAGGATTGAGACCTGACGAAAGGCCAAGTCCTCTGAAAGCTTGATCTTCTGTACAGACAAAACAATTGGAACACCTAAGATGACCACTCATGCAAAGGAGCACTGCAACTGCTTCTTATCCTCCGGCAATCGAGGAACTGGGGATTCACCCCACTTACTGGCCAGTTTCTCCAACTCACTCCAGAGAAAGAGGGAATCTTTACAGGTGTGATGCAGTGCAGCACTGCCGGGGTCAGGAACAGCCCCGGCACCATAGGATGAAGTCAGGTAATACCAGAAGCAGACAGCAGAGGGCTTTGCCGAAGGCAGCAAAAACTACAACTCCCAGGTTCCTAGAACCACCACCTGACCCGTGGGCAGAGCAAGAAGGAAAACAGCTGTCAGAGTTAAACGATAACGAGTCAGACACAGCTGAATCGATGGAGTTGGAGGAAGGGGGCGTGCCGGCATGGTGGGAATGGTCAGAAAAGCCTAGCTCCTCTGAACAGGAGGAAGGAAGGGATGGAGGTAGGTTCTGGGGGAGAGGAATCCTCCAGCTCAGCCATGGATACTGAGTAGCCAGGAAGGGGGAGAGTTACAACTCATATCTTAAAGGAAAGTGGGGATGAAGGGCTCTGTAGAGCATGTGGGGTAAATGCTTTAAAGAGGGTCTTTGACTTAATAGTAAAACTGGTCAAGCACCCGCCAGTGGGGAGCGGGAGTGCTGGGAGACTGAACTAGATGTTCGGGCAGTGAGTTCCCAGTAACTGGTGGAGGTGAGGGTGATGAAGTAATGGTAATGAACATTTGAATTGCCTTATAAACTGTTTTGAAGAAAACTGTGTCTTTGCACTGTCTTTTGCTTGGAGGGGGTGGTTTCACCACCCGCTCCTTCTAAGGAGAACCCTGAAGCCAAACAGAGGCAGGGTCTGCTTAGACCAGAACCTGGGGAGTTACAAGCACCTGGCCGGTCCAGGGGCGAAGAGGGACACCCTGAAGACGTAACCAGGAACCCAGAGGATTGGCAGATCCGGGCAGCGCTGGCGGAGAGCCGTTACACAGGGCAACTTTGTAAGATTAGCTTTGGAGGTCGCATCAGCCAGACTAATTACGCAGCCATAATTGATGTCTGGCCGCGATCACTGAAGCCACTGCCCTAGCCGAGGTACAGATCAAATCATAGCCTGCATCTGCTAAAAAGGCGGCGGGTTCCACAACTGCTCTGGAGTTCACCCTAGAATCATCAACCTCCTGAGAGAGAAGTAGACAATAGCGAGCCACCAGGGCACAATAGGAAGCTATCTGCAATGTCACTGCCACTATTTCACATGCCTGTTTGAGAATTGTCTCAATTCTCCTATCATGCACATCCTTCAAGGCCGCCCTTCCCTTCACAGGAATAGTCGTCCGCTTAGAGTCGGCACAGACCAGCACATCCACTTTCAGAAAAAACAAGTGCTCTCTCACCGTTGGATCCAGGGGGTACAGGCCTTCCAATATCAGACTCCATTTGAAATTTGCCTCTGGAGTGTCCCATTCAAGATCAAATAATTCTTGAATAGCTTCCATAATAGGGAAAAAAGAGGCTTTATGCAAAGAAACCAAAATGGGATTCTTCTTTGGCTCAGACATGGAATCTGCCCCAGGTACTCCCAGCATCTTCAAGGTCTGGGAAATCAGGGTGGCACTTCGTGTCTATGAAGGAACCGCAACATGGTTCGATACGGTTCCAGCCCCAGGGAAATTTCCCCATCTTCCAGGGAGTCAGGATCTGCCTCATCATCAGTGCTATCTGGGTTCTTGCTGGAAGCTAACCAAGGCATGCTTTGGCACTTAAACATAGTTTAAACTGGAAGAGGCAGGGGCCACCAGCTGTGGATCCAACCTGACAGGACTGGTCAAAGTTGAGGACTGTGGCTGAAGAAAGGATTGCAATCCTTGAAAAAAACTCTACCCAAGAAAAGGCAGAAGGATATAGGCCAAAACCAGAAGGTACTGGAGTGGGGCCCACTGAGCAGACATCTCCTGTGGAGGAATCAGTCAAGGGAGTTCCAAGGTCCGGCATACCTCCAAACAAACCCTTAGCTAGACCATCATCAGGCTGGGAAGAACCAGGTTTGCAAAATCAGAGGACGACAATTCTCCCTGAATCTCTAAGGAGCACTGACACATGTTAGAGGGCATGCTAGGATGAGATGCCTGAATATGACAGGCAACACAGAGAGAAAGGTGCTTAGGTTTCTTGTTCACTAGCGCCATTAGCTTTGTCAGTCAACTGAGATTGTGCATTCAGCTGGTACACACAAAAATTAGGTGCCCCAAGAGTAAGCGCCACAATAAACAGACAAGCAGTGTGCCAAAATCTGGGCGCACCATCAATATGCTTAAAAAATGTGCGCTCAGGAAATGCACGCAAAACTGAGTGAACAATTCGTACGCAAAGCCAGACGCACTATGCACCCAGACGTTCCTGTAGAGGGCAGTTGAACATGCTTAGAAGCTTGCAAAAATGCTGTCGTGGCCTACCATGGCATTCAGGGAAAAGCGGAACAGCAGGGCTTAGCCCACCTGGACTGCTCAACCTGCCAGGCTACCCAGTTCCCCTTAACCCCCACGGGAGCAGAAACAAATGTTGGCATGGTGCACCAAGCACGAAGACCCCTCTACACACTGTCTGACTTTTTTTTTTTTTTTTTTTTTATAACTTACCTGAGCTCAGCCCTTCCTGGCTGAGTACAGAGACTGTCTCCAGCTGTGGGGGAGAGGGAATCTTCCAGCACTACCATGCTTGGCTTCCTGTACCCATTGCCTTTAAGCTGTACAATCAGCTTAAACCACGCTGGCGGAAAACCAGCTACCGGACCAAGGCACACATCTGAGGGACCACAGAAATCACCTCAGGAATTCTCAACTTGGGGGGGGGGGGGGGGGGACGCATCTGGTATCACTGCAGGAGAGCGGGGCATTTTTTATTTTTTTAAATTCTCCTTCTGAAATCTGAAGCAATCCCCATAGGGAGATGCATATCTGCCATCTGCTGGAGGCAGAGAATACTGTCGGGCTGATATTGCTGCTGAAGTATATATAGTGTGACGTCAGCTTGCTCTGTTTCCATCAGCTGGTAAAGGTGCATAACCTACTGGTCCTGAGTCCATCTGCCTACACACTAGGAAATGATATTTTGTAGACCATAATATCCAACAGACAGAAAGGTTTTAATTGATAGAAATCACCTGACAATACCCACGGACAAGCATCTGACATTTATTACCATCTCATCTATTTAAATGAAATGAGGCTTTTATAAAATCATTTTTTTAAAACGGAAAACAAATGAGCTAATTTTAGTTTGATAGTACTGCATGAAGTATGCATTTCAAATTTCAAAATACAGGTGTAGGCTTTTTAAAATGTAATCTGACAGATAAAAAGTGCTAATTATAATTCTGAAAATAAAAGGTATTTAAAAACTCAAATTAGTCTAGCAATATGGGAAATCTTAAGGCAGAGCTGCCAAATTCTATAGGTTTCAAAGTGTGAAGACCCCTACGAGAACTCAAACTTTTCTCTCTTACCTAAAATCACTCATACTCTTACCTACAATCACTCATATCATGATTTCATATTAATTGTCAGTACTTCTATTTCCTAAGTTTTGGATTTGCTGTTAACTATTTTCATATGCTATATAAAGACTACAGTGACCAACAAAGGTAATAGTGAAAAAATCAATCATGAAGAAACTTAACATTTTAGATTTCACTAGAGAGGATTTAGCTTAAAAAAAAAAAAGAACAAAATAAACTGATATTATGCATTGCAAGCTTGATGTTTAAGAGATCATCATGCTATCACTTCACTGCTTTTGAGTTAAAAAGGAGCAGACTATGTAAATAACCACTGATTAGAGAGGCTTATTATCTAAGTACCACTCAAAGAAATGCAAAAAAAAAAAAAAGATGCTACAATGATTGAGTTCTCAATTATATTACAATAAATTTAGTTAATGTTATCACAGTTATGGGGTTCTTTACAATGTGATAAGATCAAATTAGTTGATTGGTAAGCTTTGTGCTCTGAACATGAACAGCATGAGTGAAGTGAGTTGCTGCATTCTAATACTACACATAAAACAGTATTTATAGAAATATATTTTACTAAAGAAATGTTTTCCTACTAATATATTTTACTAAAGAAATGTTTTCCTACTGTCTGAACTGGTCTCAAAATAGTAAGTAAAAAACTTTCTGGAATGGCATAATACAAGGAATGAAAATGATTAATAATCTAGTGTGTGTGTATCTATATGAATGAGTAAACATTCAATATTTTGATTGGTATAAGCCAGTATCAGCTCAAGAAATGTGTCCTACAAAAACTTGATGTATAATTATTCATTTCATGGTATGCTGAAAACTAACTTTGCAAGAAAAAAAATCCTTTAATACTGCTTTTTTGAAAGAAAAACAAATTTTTGTTTTATTATTGTCAATGTCTCATATTTTCAGGGTTAGATCACTCATAATAATACTTGGAATCTGGTTCTGTTCAAAATCTATAGCAAGCATACTGCAGTGAAACACCCGCACTGTCAACCTTGAGGCTTAGACTTTAAAGATGGAATAAGCCCATCTTCCTGTTTTAATAAATGTCCAATAAGCATTGCCCTACAGTGGAATGAATTAATCATATCAGTTATTAGTGGATGCAAAATAGTGAAACCGATGCTAATTCATCATTCACCACAAGTACAAAGCAATGCTGTTGATTTTTTTTTTCACCAACCTGGGGAAAAGGAGGTCTTCCAGAGGAGATCAACTTTCGGCCTAAGCGGAAGAGAGATCTGAGGTAATCAGAAAATACTACTCCAGATCCTGATTCTTCTTCTAGGAATGGAATCCCAGAAGAAGAAGAAAAAGGTCTGAAGTCTGAGTCTCTAAGGGCCTGAAGGGTGACTTTAGCTATTGGGACCAAGTGCTGCTCAACAGTCAGTAAAATATCTCTTTTTAAAGCTGTATGGCGCCAACAGTACTACAGTTGTGCCCCCCAAAAAAAGCATTTGGTGCTAACACACTCAGTGCCAGTGCAGAAGTTTCTAGGATCACTTCTGTCAGCTCTTTAGCTGGTGTTGAAGTGCTTGGCACCTACAGTCAAACCTGCAGTAGGGGTAAAAGAGAGGGCCTTGGAGATTCTTCTTTCAAATACTCATTCAAACAAAGCCATTTCCAAAGTGGATTGAGTAGGCGAAGATAGGTCCTCCTGAGTAGGAAAGGGGAATGTACCAAAGAAGGTGGACTGCACCCTTGGAGGCTGTCAGAGCACAGACATTTTCTGAGAGGACAAGCTATCCTGTTGGTGCAGATGCTTAGCAGACCGATCTGAAATTACCTCAATTTCTGCAATCTCAGGTCCTTTCACTGTTGGAAAAATACACTGATGCTTTGATGTCTCCAATGCTCAATGTCATAATTCCTTGTACCTGAACTCGAACCTCAGGAACCTCTCTCTCAGGTACTCAGTGGTGCAAGTTGGATCTATGCTTCTGCTTCAATGCTGATAAAGATCAAGATGCTCTCACAGACAAAGAGTCTTCAGAAGCAGGAAACCTCTTGTGTCCTTAGAAGTAGATGCCTTTAGGGCCAACCTTAATGGATCAGACTTCTCACCAGTGGCAATGTCCTACATTCTTAATTTATAAAGCTTGAGAGCCATGAGTGACATCTTTGAGCAGATACCACAGGCAAGGACATTACACCCTAGCCACAGACAACACATGCAAACATGTTGATTGTCCGAGAGGGACCTCATGAAGCTACAGCAGGGGAGGTGGGGGGAACACTTAAAGCCACTGGATGACGCCTTGGCCATGGTAAGGAAAATTGACAAAGTGCAATTAAAATCTGTATAAAAAAAAGACCATAAGATCAATACTCTGAAATAAAGAAAAATACTAGGGTTTGACAACCTATGATGAATAAAGAAAGAAACTGAAACAATGTCATCAAACATAACTAGGGAAATTAAAGGAACAGATGATGGTGGGGACCCAATAAGAAAACAGCAAGAAAATAAAATAGCTAAAAATAACTTTAGTTCCACTTAGGGAAGCACGTACTGCATCTCCACAGAGAAAAAAAGACTGCAGAGTCCCACACAGCAGTGACTGTAAAAAAGTCCCTTGCATGCCAGAAAATCCTTCTAGGCTTTTCCAGATGGCTGTGTAAATGCTTTCACGTTGACACTACTGGATGTCATCATTCACTTGTGTGGCTGATCATCCTGCTTGTAAATCTGAAACATGTGCACAACCTTTGTTTTCAGGGCCGGTGCAAGGGGATTAGGTGCCCTAGGCGAGCCTTCTCCCTTGCGCCCCCCGGTCTTGGCCCCGACTCCTACCTCATTCTCGGTCACGCCCGCTGACTGTGTGGTTTTCTGGGTCACGAGCAGGTTGGGCACTGCTTGCGGCCCGCCAAATCTCCACTCCTCTTTGCCGCCGCTTGCGGCCCCATATGGCTCGCAACCAGTGGCGCACCAAGGGTCTCCGGCACCCAGGGGCCAATGCATTTGT
The DNA here is from genome assembly GCF_901001135.1 of Rhinatrema bivittatum. NCBI lineage: Eukaryota > Metazoa > Chordata > Amphibia > Gymnophiona > Rhinatrematidae > Rhinatrema > Rhinatrema bivittatum. The sequence continues at coordinate 147,436,811 of NC_042619.1, forward strand.
TTGCCTCTCCAGCATCCCCCCCGTAGTTCCTTCTTGTACTAATGCTTAAGGTCACAGAAAATCAGTGGCGTCTCTAGACAGATGAATTTTTTTTTTTTGGAGGGGGGGGCAGCTAAAATGACATTTCTTCATCACACCCACCTCTATAGCATGGATCCTGCTTTAAAACTGGTTATAAAAAAAGAAGTGTTAATAAAAAAGTCCAAAGGGTCTTCTGCATAATTTTAAAAAGCTGGCCAGTTTCACACTATAAAATTATTTGATAGCCTCATTCAATTAATTCTATATGGCTGAGAGTAAAGTCTAGAATATATAGGAAGGGACATAATGTCAATACAAATCCTGCACCTCCAGTTCTGTAACTCTGTGCATCCACTGAAATTCCCCCAAACAATAGAGATTGGATATTTCCCTTACAGCTCATCATACTAAAAGATATTTTCAAATTCTGGTGTCACCTTCACAGTAACAGCGGCACAAACACCTTCCACTGCCAGAAACATTGTGAACTAACACAAAACCCCACAAAAGAGACACTCAAAATCTATACTGCAATCCCATCGTAACATAACAGTAATAACACCAAGGATTCAAACAACAATAACCCTACTTATGAAAAGCAAGGGTAAATATTACACTGGATCCTAGAATATCAATACACCACCTACTGAGGAAACAAAACAAACCCGATTGCTATAGATCCCTATACAGACACTACATGCTAGCAGAATCTCTCTTCATGGTCACACACACACAGAACAGAGACAGACCCTCAGCAAATACAGAATACAAAATAAAGGAGCACAAATTAGAAAAAACTGAAATGGAAACCCCATGAAGCCAGACTCTGTTAATTAACAATAAAAAACCACCATTCCTCATAAAACAATAAAATCAAGAAACATAAAGCATCAGTTATAATAGTAAAACCATACTAATAAAAGAATATTTTAAAACTACTGATATAGAATTTCTATTAATTAAAATCATATACATTTTTTACAATTTCCCAAACACCAATAAAATATTTCAAAACAGCACATATATCAAATAACACCCAATAATTAAAACTAATAAGGATTTTAAAAAGCCCCTGCTGCCATACATGGGAGCTCTTGATTTCCAGTCACCCTGATATTGTTGAAGATTAGGAGGTTATCCTCTCTCTCTCACATACTCACATGTCCATTCTCTCTCTCACATACAGTGTCACATACATACACATTCATGCTCTTACACCCACCATAATTCTCTTGCTCTCACAGACACTAACACACTCAGGCTCTAAGACACTCTCTCCCCCTCCACACACACACTCTTACCCCCCTGGATTTTCTCATACACACTCATGCTCTCACTGGCTCCCTCACATACACACAAAAACACACACCCAGGCAAGCTCCCAATCATTCTCACACAAACACACATCCAGGCAAGCTCCCAGTCATTTTCACACCACTCCCGCCCCAGGAATGCACACATTCATTCTCACACACAAATACACCACACACAGGCAGGCACCTATTCTCACACATACAAACCCCAGGAAGACACCCATTCATTGTCATACACAGACAAACCCTCAGGCAGGCACCCATGCGCATTCTCACACATACACCCCCAGGCAGACTCCCATTCATACATATGCACACACTAAAGGCAGACCCCCCTCTCTTTCTTTGCCAGCAACCTCAGAGCCTCTCTCATTCCTCTGCTGCCACTGTCACTGTCACTGCTGCTGAGTGGCTATTGGGGAGGTGCTGATTGCTGCTACTGGCACTGAAGCCCATTCTGCTGCCTCCTCTGTGCAGGTCCCTTGGGCTTCCACTTCCTCCATGCTGATCTCGTACATTGTGAGATCCGTATAGAGAAAGTGCTACTCTTGCTCATTCCCAAAGATTACATATGCCAATCAGTAAAAAGTGATTTATTTATTTTTTTACATTTGCTGTCTGATCTTAGTTTTCTAATAGGTTGGTCACAACCTTTTTTTTCCCACCTTCCCTTTCTTATTTTTTTGCCAATTCCTTTTATATTGTCTTTTTTTTTCTATTTCTTTTCTTTCCATCTGTCTTCTTCCCTCAAACACACAGTCGGGTTCTCATTCTCACATGCTTTCTCTCTCATACACATGTTGTCTGACTCTCACTCCCACATGCTGTCTTGCTCAAGTACAGGCTCTCACTGTCACATGCTGACTCTCACACACACACACAGAGGCTCTCACATGCTGTCTCTGCAAACATTCAGGTCCTTACTCCCACACAGTCTCTCAACTCACTCTCACACACAAACTCTCAACTCATCTCATACACGCACACATACACTCTCTACAGGCCCTCAACCTCTCTCACACCTCTGGGCCTCCTCTTCACGGGTCGCCACAGGATGGGCTCTGCAGCGGCCCTGATCTTCTCGGGCCGCCCCAATGTGGCACCTGCTGTGGCGGCCCTGCTACCGGGCCTCCTCTTCTTATCAACTTGCTGCGACTTGAGATTCACGGCGGCCCGTAAGCACTGTCCTATTCTGCATGCGGCTGACGCTCCTCCTCCTTCCTTTCTTCTGGGGCCGCGCAGGCAGGAAGGAGGAGGAGCACCTGCAGGTTTAGACGGGACCTTTTTCTTCGCGCCATCAGCCCAGCCGATCTTCCTGCTGTGTGTATCTGGCACCCAGCACAGCAGTTAGGGTTAGGGTCTAGTTCGCCTAGTGCTTCCACTGGCTCTGTTTGTTTTACAGTACTGAAATTTTAAAGGAATTACAATCACTTCTTTCAGTTCCAAATTAGACAAAAGAACATAAGATGTGCCATTGGGTAAAACAAAAGGAACATCAGGTCTATTATCCTGTCTCAAATAGTGACCAATGCAGGTCACCAGGAAGTACCTGATAGATCAATAAGATCAGATCCATTCTTGTTGCACACTTCCTGGGAAAAGTGGTGGCCTTCCCAAGTCTACCTAGCTAATAATAGGTTATTGACTTATCCTCTAGGAAATTCTCCAAACCCCGTTTAAATCTTGCTACACTAGATGCCTTGATTACATCCCTCTGGCAAGAAATTCCAAAACTTGATTGTATGTTGTGAGGAAAAAAAAACCCAACTTTCCTTTATTTCAAATCTGTTATTTGTTAGTTTCATGGAGTTTCTCTTAGTCTTAGTACTATTTGAAAGGGTAAAGAACTATTCATGTTTTATCTGTTGTACTCCACTCATGATTTTATAAACCTTTATCATATTCACTCTATCAAACTGAACAGCCCTAGCCTTTCTTCATAAGGAAGTTGTTCTATCCCCTTTACCATTTTTGTTGCTCTTCTCTAACTTTTCTAGTTCCACTATATTTTTCTTGAGATGGAATGACCAGAATTAAACACAATTCACAGGGTATGGTCATACTATGGGTTGAGAAACAAAGGCATTATGATATTCCTCACTTTATTCTCCATTTCTTTTCAAATAATTCTTAGTTTTCTATTTGCTGTTTTGGCTGCCACCTCGCTAAGCTAAGAATTGTAGACAACACCAAGATCCTTTTCCTGAGTGATGACTCCAACTAAGAAACACAGCATTGTATATCTATAGTCTGATTATATTTCTCTATGTACAAAAGTGTCAAGTGTGTGTACTCACCTTCTCCTTCAATCTAATTTTACCATTCCCTCCCCACCTCCAGCTAATTCTGCAGTGAATGAAGTTCTCTGACAAAACTTTATTTGAAAATGAAGATCTTTATTGGATGGATATGGCAGCAGCATAGGTCAAATTACAAGACAATGTACCCATTAATTAATTCCTAATACATTATGCAATCTCTATAGGGTGATCATGCTCTCGCCTGAGTTGCAGTTCATACGGGCTCATTACATAACATTCTAGTGCAATATTCCAGCATTGGGGACACAGGGCCGTTGAAGTCTCACCCCTCCAATGACATCCTGGTCCATAGCAAGAGCAGGACTCACTTGTTCAGGATGCAGCAGACATACTGGAGGGTGAGCAGGCGATTCCTGGCTGTGAAAGCCAAATATCTGACAGACAACTAGTCTACACTCACCCACCCATGCAACACAGTGGCAGGAGGTACCTGCTTGGTATTCACTACCTGACCAGCTTTCACATCACATTTGCCATGTGCAGTGTAGCAGGAGTACTTGTTTGGTATTATGCTCAAACAAATTTTAAAACAGGACTTGCCATGCACCCTTAGGGAGTGGTCAACCTTGTCACAAGCCCAAGGTAGTGATACCTTGCTTGCCATGGTCTCCCCATCAACCTCAGTGACCATATTCCAGTAGCATCAATGCTGCCTAAAGCAGTAAGGACTCACAGCCGAATTCCCAACTGAAAACACCTCAAGCTGTAACTTTCATTGTGGCTCTTGTTCATAGATTTAGTATGCCAAGATAATTCTGTAAGATACTGCTTATTACTGCTCAGATAGCATGGCCCATCCACAATCAAAGAAGGATATTGCAGGTTGGCACCCACAGATATGATTGTCTCCATTCTGCTTGGTAATGCTGTAAACATATTGCAGGACAGCACAGCCAAAGGAGGATATTGTAGATTGGCACCAACATATTTATTTATTTATTTATTTTTCTATACCGGCATGTGATTTGACATATCACATCGGTTTACATATAACAAGATGTCTAAGGCTAGCCTTATAATGACATGATACAATGTAACAGCTTAAATGAGTAACTAGCTAAGTACATATAACTTTAACAGGATAGTATTATAATAAAACGTGTATATTAGCATAAATTTTACTGAATATGTTAAGAGTTGAAGTAAACTTTGTACAGTGGCAGGGTGCTCTGGAAAACTCTGTGACTCTGGAAAACTAATACATGCTATATATTGACCCGCACCTGACAAAGCCCCATCCTAAAACCTGCAAGGGTTTATTATGTTGAGTGTGTATAAAAATCAAAGAGGAATATGATATTCTTGAATTATCCAACCCTCAGGGGGTCCACCAAGCAATTTTCTCCAATGTAAATGAATGCATATAAAATAGGAATAAAACAAACATACTTAACCTATCTGCTAGCCAATGCCAGAAGTCTGATGCACGTAAGGCATTAATGGGGAGCATGTAAATAAAAAAGGCAAATAGATAATCATCCATGTCAGGCACATTGTGATGCCAGTAGAAGACAAGCTAAAGTAAAGGCTTTATAGGAGGTAGAATTATGTTCACTGGGGCATTTTTCTTATTTAACCTGTTAAATGAATATCTAAGTGCATACTTTCATCTGATACAATAAAATTACCTATATGAAAACACAAACAAGATATTTCAAAACTGGCATAGAGCTAGTTTGTTCTGGTGAAAAAATATAATGCTTGTATTTGGTAAACAGCCAATAAAAGATTCCATATTCTAGATGCCTATCATTAGTGCAGTGCAACTTAAAAGGCAAGAATACCTCATAATAGATTTGTAAGACTAACAGGCAGTCACTCCTAATAATTAAAAAAAATTTGTGACAAATCTTAGTATACAGGATTTGCTTAAAATAAACCTGAAATAATTATAAACTTAAGATTTGTCATTTTATCCTCATAGGAATCAAAAAATGTATTCACTAACCAGCATTTTCATGACAGACAGTGGTTTAAAACATCAAAACTATTTTCAGTGCTATTATCTTTAAAAGAAATTTTTCCCAAAGTACCTTCTCAGACACATCAGTACAAAACTAGTACTTTTTTTTTTTTTTTTTACATTTGTCAGTAATTGGCTCCAGAATCTGTTGTTACTCAGCATGCTAAGATGTACTAAAAAGTGTCTCATTTCCTGTTTATGATGAAACAAATATCAGACTATAGAAAAATGGAGAACTGACAACCCACTTTAAAGACTTTGTAATTTAGGATAAAAGCTGTGTTGTTTTCCACATTAATTTACATGTTCACACTCAGCATGCTTTTCGGTTCACACACAATTGTACTGCACACAAATTTTGCAAGCAAATTCAAAGGCTCTATGAAGAACACATTTAGCAGTAAAAAAATATATATTTGTTTTAAACTTAAGCTAATATCCACATCTCTACAAAAAGGTAAAAATAATTGTTGTTCAAAAGCAATCATATACAAGACATATAGTGTGCCAAAGTTAGAGTACAAGTACTTAGAATTTTGCTGTGATCAAGGTACTAGCTATTCCACTGACTAATAGGGGAACTTGGGAGGGCTGGAGCCACATTCTGACTTCTTCTCCCACAGGTTTTCATCCCGATGGGAAAAGTAATATCTTTCAAGGTCTTAGCTTTCCTGTATGGGTCTTCTGCTTCCTCCAGAAAAAAATACTGCATAAGTCAGCATTTCTTAAAAAATAAATCATTTTACTGAGTAGTTGAATTCACATGAAAATTCACTTGAAAATTCACTTTGAAATAGTGCACTTCAATACAGAAATAAAGTGTCAAAGAAGGGAGAATCAAAGCTAGCACCCCAGAGGTAGGATGCAGATTTTCAGGCTCCTGCCATTATTTTGTTTCTTCTTTCTTGAGAAGGGGGAAGAAGAGAAAAGGGGGAATTTGCCCCCCCCCCCCAAGTATCAACCTCTACTTTGGTGCAGCAATCTATATTGCTGTTTGCATCCTCTAATTTCTCTGCCGCCACACCCGGGCTTGAACCTCTTCTTGCCGGGAAGAGCAAGTTTGCTTACCGTAAACGGTGTTTTCCGTAGATAGCAGATGAATTAGCCATGCTGTCTGGGTATGTCCTCCTTACCACTAGGTGGCAGAACTCTCAAAGATCACCAAAGTCTTTTTATGACGTGATCCTTCCTGTATCCTCCCTCGTTTCTCCAAGTCCTTATCCAAGCAAGATGAGATGTAACAGAGGAACTGACCGGAGAGGAGGGCGGGTCAGCATGACTAATTCATCTGCTATCTAGGGAAAACACCGTTTAGGGTAAGCAAACTTGCTCTTTTCCCATAGATAAGCAGCATGAATTAGCCATGCTGTCTGGGAGTCCCCTGCTGCAGTATTGAGCATTCTTTGTTTATGTGTTGTACTGAGAGTAACCTGCTCAAATATGGTAAGGAAACAGAGGCAGACAGTTCTCAATGGTTGTTGTGATGAGAAGCAGAGGTGTTTTTCTAGAGCAGGGGTTGGGAACCTTTTTGGCTGAGAGAGCCATGAACGCCACATATTTTAAAATGTAATTCCGTGAGAGCCATACTAACTACAACCCCCCACCCTCCTGACCCCCCCCAAGACCTACCAAATTAATTTACTACAACCCCCTACTCTCCTGACCACCCCCCCCCCCCCCCAAAGACCTGCCAAAAGTCCCTGGTGGTCCAGCGGGGGTCCAGGGCTCGCAGACAAATCTTTAATAAAAAAGTTAAAATCTAACAAAACCCCCCACCCTCCTGATGCCCCCCCAAGACCTCCAAAATTAATTTACAACCCCCCACCCTCCTGACGCCCCCCAAGACCTCCAAAATTAATTTACTACAACCCCCCACCCTCCTGACCCCCCCCCCCAAGACCTGCCAAAAGTCCCTGGTGGTCCAGCAGGGGTCCAGGAGTGGTCCGGGAGCGATCTCCTGGACTTGGGCTGTCAGTAGTCAAAATGGCGCCGACGGCCCTTTGCCCTCACTATGTCACTGGGGTCGCCCAATGGCGGCGGTAGCCCCTCTGACATAGTAAGGGCAAAGGGCCGTCGACGCCATTTTGATTACTGGCAGCAGACGGCCCTTTGCCCTTACTATGTCACAGGGGCTACCGCCGCCATTGGTCGACCCCAGTGACATAGTGAGGGCAAAGGGCCGTCGGCGCCATTTTGACTACTGGCAGCAGACAGCCCAAGTCCAGGAGATCGCTCCCGGACCCCCAGGGACCTTTGGCAGGTCTTTGGGGGGAGGGGGTCAGGAGGGTGGGGGGTTGTAGTAAATTAATTTTGGAGGTCTTGGGGGGCGTCAGGAGGGTGGGGGATTTTGTTAGATTTTTACTTTTTTATTAAAGATTTGTCTGCGAGCCAGATGCAGCCATCAAAAGAGCCATATCTGGCTCGCGAGCCATAGGTTCCCAACCCCTGTTCTAGAGAATAGTCCGTCTCATGTGTGCATCATCTGCAGTCTGTCCAAACAGTAGTGGGATGTGAAGGTATGCAGTGAGGATCATGTGACTGCTTTACAAATGTCCACGATAGTCTTTTCGTGGAGGTGGGCAATTGAAGCACCCATTGCACGAACCTGATGCACCCTGGGTGAAGCAGGTAGTGTCTCTGAACGGTTTTGGTAACAGAATTGAATGCAGTTGGAGATCCAGGATGAAAGTGTTCTCTTGGATACGGGGAGCCCTGGTGCATTCAGGTTAAAGGATAAAAAGTTGAGAAGGTCTCTGAGCAGAATGCGTGCATTGTTTATAATAGGTGAGGGCTCGTTTATAGTCTAATGAATGTTGTCATCACTCGCTCTAATTCGCATGAAGTCTTGGAAAGAAAGTAGGGAGGCTTATGGTTTGGTTTAAGTGGAATGCAGAAACCACCTTCGGTAAGAAGTTAGGATGAGTACGCAAAGTAAACATCGTGGTAAAACTGAAGGTAGGGTGGGTAGTGAACTAAGACTTGTAATTCACTGATGCGTCTCGCAGAGGTCAGAGCAACCAAGAAGAGCACCTTCCAGGAAAGGTACCTGGGATGACAAGTTTCTAATGGTTCGAAGGGTGGTAGCATGAGTTGTTCTAACACTATGTTTACGTTCCACGGTACTGCAGATTTCTTAGTCAGGGGGCGAAGATGTAGGACACCTTTCATGAATCTGGAGACCAATGTGTAACAAGAAATAGGTTCTCCGTTGAGAGGCATGTGGTAAGCCGCTATGGTGCTGAGGTGTACTCAAAGCGAAGCTGTAGCCAGACCTTCCCTGTAGAGTAGATGGAGATAATTTAGTAGGCGCTCTGGTGGACAGGTGAGTGGATCTGCTCCCTCGGCCGTACACCAAGATGCGCATCGTGACCACTTTCATTGATAACAGAGTCTAGTTGATGGGTTTCCTCGAGGATAGTAGAATATCCTGGAGATGAGGAGAGATGTTTAGGTTTTGGAAAACGAGCCTTTCAACCTCCAGGCAGTGAGATTCAAGGATGAATGCAGTGGGTGTAGTAGAGATCCCCTTCTCTGGGTAAACAGTTGAGGGCTGTTGCCTAGGGGGATCGGTTGGTGCGTTGACAATCTGAATGAGGTAGCTGTACCAGGGTTGATATGCCCATACTGGGGCAATGAGAATCAAATCTGTGTTGTCTTCGATGCATCGCTGGACTGTGCGAGAGATGAGAGGTATCGGAAAAAATGAATAGAGCAGGTCTTGGGACCAATCTATGAGGAACACATCCTGTACCAGCCAGTGCGAGCTGGGGTATACTGAGCAAAATAGTTTGACTTTCTTCTTGTTTTCTGTTGTGAAGAGATCGATCCGGGGATGACCCCAAATGGAGAAAATTTGATTGGCTACCTCCTCCTGGAGTTCCCATTTGTGGGAGTGAAAAATCCTGCTTAGCTTGTCAGCTCTGGAGTTGTTGATTCCCAGCAGGTATGTGACTTGTAGGGAGATTCCTCTGCTGTGAGCCCATTCCAGGATTCTTATAGCTTCTTGGCAAAGATTCCATGAACCTGACCCTCCTTCTTTGTTTATGTAGAACATTGCTACCTGATTGTCTGTGTGGACCATAACAATCTGGTTTTGGAGATTGTGCTCGAAGGTCTGAAGGGTGTGTCGAATGGCCAGGAGCTCTAGAAGGTTTATGTGTTGGGTTCATTCTTGGTTGAACCATCATCCCTGAGTTTGTAAGTGTGTGAGATTGGCTCCCCAACCTGAGGGAGATGCATCTGTGATGAGTATTGCTGCTGTATCTACTGCTGTATCTACTACTAATGCTACTAAATAGGATTCATTAGTTCTGCTTTGATATTGATGCATACCTTAAGTTTTGCCTTTTCTTTCTTATTTGATTTTTTTTTTTAGATATGTTGTCTTTCATACTTCTTATGATTCTTCCTTTAATTATAGTGGGCTACCTAGACATTTATGAGAATTGACTATTTTCTTTTAAATCTAGATTTTTACTTCTTTTTTCTTTTGTTCTCTGTAACCTCATTTCTGAACAAATTGTTTTGTTATTTTTTTTGGAAAAAATGAATACATACAAAGTGTAAAAAGTGACAAAGAAAACCACAGATACAGTAACTGGTAAATCTGCACCCTTCAGCAGTAGGTACTCTTCATGAGGAACCCTGCCTAGTACCTGCTAACTGAATTCCTGTCCAGCATCCGTGCAGACTTTCTAATACATTCCTACATGTCCCTACGCACATATTCCATAACCTTAGCTCCCAAAAATTTAACATTATCGGGCTTTGAGGTTTTTTAACTATGCACTTTCCTCATAGACCAAAAACTGCTATGGGTTAGATTCAGTGAAATTCCATTATCAGTGGGTCTAAGCTATTCAACCGCTTTCGTCCCTCTCTATATCACGGATTTAGAACCAAAATCCTAGTCTGATCCTGCTCATGCTCGCATTTACTTCAGGTTGTAAGTTTGACCACAAATCTTCCCAACCCAATATGCGTCTATTCCGCTCCAAGCAGTTCCACATAAACTTCCAGGATCTTGTACTATGACTTATACCCTTATGCCTTCCAATACAGCCTCTGCAACAATTCTTCGTGCATACAGACAGACAGCGTAGGGACAATGTGCTTTCCAACATACAAGCATGCACAACATCTTAGCTGCTCTGCAATGAAGCTGCACAGCTTTATCCTTAGCCCTTGCTCACTCTATGCATCCTCGGGCCACTGATCTCAGACACTGAACACACTAACAGACCTTCTCCAGATAGGTCCATCCTCTCGAATGGTCTTGAACATGTGTAGCGAGAAAAATCTTCTAGCGCGGAGGTCAACCAAACTTGCCCTCTGCTTCCGAATCGAACCATATGGTACACAGATTCTACTACCTACACATGGTTCCACTGCATTCCCATAGACGCCTTTCTTCCATCAAGGGCCTCCAAAATGTGTATCTTCCGCTGCCTCTCATAGCCAGCACTCTTATAATGCTGAACCGGGATGAAGTTCACTGTTCCTCAGGCCCACGTCCTGCCGAGACCAGTATGCTTCCCATACTTCATACCCAAAACTCTCGTGAACCTACAACAGGACAGAGGAACAATAGTCCTCTTAGCCCTATACTGGCCTCGACAAGTATGGTTTCCCATATTCTTCGATCTCTCGATCAAAGACCAATTCGCCTGGGCACAGCACCCACTCTCGTAACTCGGAATCAGGACAAGTTGCGTCATCCCAACCTAACTCCTCTTGCCCTGACAGCTTGAATGTTGAAATTCTGCAACCACTTAATCTTTCAACACAAGTCTCCAAAGTTCTCGTAGCTTCATGAAAGCCTTTCGCACGTACACCTTACCACTTTCAGTGGACTAGATTTACCAAGTGGTGCACACAAACAGGTTTTCACCCTTTTTCTTGCCCCACTCCTTCTTTACTAGATTACCTATACCATCTTTCGGATTCTGGTCTCCAGATATCCTCTGTTAGGGTACATCTAAATGCCATAACAGCATACCACAAGGAAATAGGGGATACGCCAATAACAGCGTAACCCCTAGTATGTCAGTTTATGAGAGGCTTACTTCACCTTAAGCCTCCCATTAGACCAATGGTCATTAAATGGGACCTAAGTGTACTACATTCCTGCGACAAAAAGTTTCTTACATAGAAAGTATTTTTCTTAGTACCCATTACATTGCCTAGAAAGGTCAGTGAGTTGCACCCTCTCGTCACATACTCACCCTACATAAGGTTCCTGCATGACAGAGTAGTCCTTTGCACTCACCCCAAATTCTTCCAAAAGTAGATTCATCAGTATTCCTCAATTCATGCATATTTCGCATTTTTTGCACATCAGCACGGACTATGTACTCTCATATCACAATTTAGTCCACCCCTTCAATTTTTCTAGATATTTATTCTCGCTTTTAACATGCCGAACATTTACCCACGTCCTGTTGACGAGTTATTATTATTATTATCTATGTAATATTTAATTCTTATTATTTATACATATATGTTATATGTTATATGCCATATGTTATACATTATATGTTAAGAAAACGCTGTTCAATGTAACACCTTTGTTGCGAAAGTTTTGTTATATGTAAACCGACCTGATTCGATAATTGTATTGAGAATGTCGGTATATAAAAATCCGAAATAAATAAATAAATAAATAGTAACAGATTTTCATTTAATCAGTTAATAGTCTTGTCTACTTTCTTTTCAAGACCTCTCTCTAACTAGGAAGAGAGAGAGTCTTATACACCTTAGACTGAAAACGTGCACTAGCTTTTTACCTGAACCGAACGGTGGTCCATAGGACATCCAACCAACTCCTTGTTTCTTTTCACAAAAATAAACCAAGAGTCATGGTACTAAAACGGACTCTATCGAATTCTGTTATGAAAAAGCAAAAGTTCCTCTCCAAGGGCAAGTAAAGCACACGTAATAACGGCTATGTCTACATCAGTAGGACACTATCGTTCAGTGCCCATTATTAAGAACATAAGAAATTGCCATGCTGGGTCAAGACCAAGGGTCCATCAAGCCCAGCATCCTGTTTCCAACAGAGGCCAAAACCAGGCCACAAGAACCTGGCAATTACCCAAACACTAAGAAGTAACATAACTATCAAATGGTTCAGATCATATCTAAGTAACAGATACTTCCAAGTTCAAATCGAAGACGTAATGTCAGAAAAGATACACCTACAAACAGGAGTACCACAGGGATCAGCTTTATCTGCTACACTCTTTAACATATACCTGCTGCCTTTATGCCACCTACTAGCCGGGCTAGGCATAACACACTATATATACGCTGATGATATACAGCTAATACTTCCCATAGATGAAACTATTGAAAAAACATTAAATATTGCTAACATGTACCTTGACATCATAAAACAATTACTAAACCAAATGGAGCTAGTAATCAACATAGAGAAAACAGAATTCCTACATCTAGAACGCAAAAAGACAGAGATCATTCAAAACACTATCATACTCAAAAACAACCAAAAGATAGAACTAGCGGAGAAAGTACGGAACCTAGGAGTTATAATTGACACTGAACTAAGCTTAAAACAACATATATCCTTAAAAGTTAGAGAAGGATACGCCAAACTTATGGTACTCAGAAGACTCAAACCACTTCTAACATCAAAGAACTTTCGCTCAATCCTACAAGCATTGATTTTTGCAAGCACCGACTACTGTAATGTGCTACTACTAGGCTTACCATACACCTCACTCAGACCACTACAAATTTTACAAAACACTGCTGCAAGAATTTGACCGGCAAAAGTAAGAGACCACATCACCGAAACCCTAGCTGAGTTACACTGGTTACCTGTTGAGCAGAGAATACAATACAAAACACTTTGCATCATACATAAATTAATACATAGCGAAAAAGCAGAATGGCTTAACACAGCCCTCCGCGTACACGTACCAAACAGAAACCTAAGATCAGCGAATAAAGCACTCCTTACTATCCCATCAATTAAGACAGCAAGACTAATTCAAGAAAGAGAGAGAGCACTATCCTTGGCAGGTCCCACACTGTGGAACACCATGCCACTAGAGTTAAGGTTGCAAAAAGACAACAAAACCTTCAGAAAAGGCTTAAAAACTTGGCTTTTCAAGCAAGCCTACCAAACAGAGGAGGGGAAACAGTGAGGCAGGCGGAGTGAGAGGTATGAACTAATAAAGTATGTAGCCATATTTCTAGCTGTTTCTACTCTACCTTCTCGTTCATCACCAGAAGAGAAGTTGACACTTAAAAAGTTAGAATTGTTTTTAAACTGATAACTCCTGGACAGTATTGTATCACAAATCAAGTATTTCACTAAGAAAACTATGTACCGAATCAAAATTATGGCACGTGTGTAAATTAATAGATCTCGGCATCCTTATTTTATGTGCCCTATTGTAAACCGTTGTGACGGACCCCTTCTTAACGACGGTATAGAAAAGTTTTAAATAAATAAAATAAATAAAGATCCCATGCTACTGATGCAATTAATAGCAGTGGCTATTCCCTAAGTAAAATTGATTAATAGCCATTAATGGACTTCTCCTCCATTTTTGAACCCAGCTACACTACCTGCACTAACCACATCCTCTGGCAACAAATTCCAGAGCTTTATTGTGCGTTGAGTGAAAAAGAATTTTCTCCGATTAGTCTTAAATGTGCTACTTGCTAACTTCATGGAATGCCCCCTAGTCCTTCTATTATTCGAAAGTGAAAATAACCGAGTCACATCTATTCGTTCAAGACCTCTCATGATCTTAAAGACCTCTATCATATCCCCCCCCCTCAGTCGTCTCTTCTCCAAGCTGAACAGCCCTAATCTCTTCAGCCTTTCCTCATAGGGAAGCTGTTCCATCCCCTTTATCATTTTGGTTGCCCTTCTCTGTACCTTCTCCATCGCAACTATATCTTTTTTGAGATGCAGCGACCAGAATTGTACACAGTATTCAAGGTGTGGTCTCACCATGGAGCGATATAGAGGCATTATGACATTTTCCGTTCTATTAACCATTCCCTTCCTAATAATTCCTAACATTCTATTTGCTTTTTTGACTGCAGCAGCACACTGAGCTGACGATTTTAAAATATTATCCACTATGATCCCTAGATCTTTTTCCTGGGTGAAGTTCATCAGGAAGAGTTTCTAGTTACCTTCTGCCCAGTAGGTAACTAGATGGAGAAAATGGGAGTCTCTGATGTGAAATCCCTGACGGCCCTGGTATTGGCTCAGGCATCGGCGAACCCTTTGAGGCATTGGTCAACCCTCAATGGCAATGGTCGCATCGGAATGGCATCAATAAGGGCATCGAGCCTAGCGAGTATACGTGCAAATAGTGATAGGTCCGGCATCAGCATCGGTGCAGGCATCAGTGCTGGTGATGGAATTGGCATCAATGGTTGAATATCTCGCAGCTCTTCTTTAACTGCCTGGCAGATGAAACCGTCCAGTTCCTCCCTTATAGCTGGTGAGGTCAGAACAGCTATAGGGGTGGCAGAGAAGGCGGAACTGGCTCTTCCACAGATCCCTGTGGTGGCACGTTACCCGGCACTGGCATCGGTGGGGATCGCCTGGGAGCCATAGGCATCAAGGGTATCGAAGACTCCTCTACTTGAGGTCTTTTCGGAGGCAGCTCGATGGCCATTGTGGCCGCTCCGGGCATCGATACAAGATCGGGGATTTGAAGCTCTTAGATGACGTGGTGATATTTTTCACGATGCTCGGTGCCTTTTTTCTCGAGCACAGATGTGGATTTTATGGAGGACCGAGATGGAGTCGGAGATGATTGGTCACCACTTCCATCAGGACGACGTTTAGTCTTAAGTACTAACTTTTTAACCGCTCCAGCCGGAGACGACTGTGTTGATGTTGACATTGATGGAAGTAATAGAAGATGGAAGAGATGTTCCATCTTTTCCAAAAGGGACCGTCTGCCTTTGGCTGTCATCTCGGCATACTGTGGACTTGTCGATACGTTGTGTCCCTCACCCAAGCACAAAACACACTCGACATGCGGATTAGTAATGGGCATGGTGCGAGGACAATTCGGGCATTTTTTAAGCCTGGTTGCTATTTTGAAGGCCGGACAGCCGTCGACAGCCTTCTGACAAGAAAAATGGAAAAACGGTATCGAACGGTGGAGAGAGGAAGACCCCTATGAAGGGGATACATTTGAAAAACTTTTTAACTTTTTCCGCTGAGGAAAATAGTGTGTGAAAACTATCACACAGGGCTCCTTCACCGCAAGGCTAATAGCAGCAAGGGAAAAAAAAGACTGAAGGGAGACCCCTGTGGCTCGAGGGATCATGGCATGCTGGGCATGCTCAGTGGGCTCAGTGTCCCAGTCAAAAGTTTCTAGAAACTTTGACAAAGTTTTCCACAATAGGGCTCCGTCCGGTGATGTCACCCATATGTGTGAGGACTATCATCCTGCTTGTCCTGGGATAACATAAGTTTTTCCATCGGCCAACTGAAGCTGTGCTTCTCAAAGATATTGTGCCCTATGTTGCACCACAATGGTACCACCCTATCCGCCGGCTTAATGATTAAAGAGAAATCATTAGCTAAAGAGTGCAGAGCAGAATGGTCAGTCTTAGTAAGGTTAAAGAATGATTTCTTGACATTAGATTCCATCTTATCTACATCATGTAACACCAACTCCATGAAGGTTTTTATAAATGGATCACTCATCCCAGGAGGTAACCAATTTGATTTGGGATGGACCACCGAACTGTCACACATAACTGGATGTAAAGCAAAATAGAAGCAAATTTGTAGTTTTCGAAAAAAGCAATAAGTCAATTCTACTTGAAAACTAATCATAACGAAGCAGAAAAAAAGAAAGAATTTAGCCAAAACTGCCATTTGATGATGGGTCAGATTTACCTGAAATATTTATAACAGATTCTGCCTTCTCTGTGATCGGGTGTTTGGGTAATCTTCTGTATGATTCCACCGCCAATGGCTCGGTCGGCGATCATATCTTCTGCCTCGCGCATGTGTCATCCCACGTTGTTGTCCACTTAAAAAAGAGGGGATAGATGGAGGGGCAGACTCCATAATACCGAAATGTGCATCTGCATCAGATCTAAATTAATCATCTGAGCCCGAGGAAGACTCCTCAGAGGAGCCAAAACTGACTTTTTTCTGCTTACTAAATTGTTTACATTGCCACCTATAGATGTACTCAATTATAGTCTAACATCTATTTGGTGGTCTATCCCTGCGATAAGAAGTATGTTAGGAGGACTTCTCGTCGGGTGTGTAAATGGATGATCGAACACCAAAGCTGTATTTCCACCAAAAACCTACAAGCACTTATGGTGCAGCACTCTTATCAGTTCTCTGATTTGAAATGGTGTGTAATTGATCAAGGAGCACCATACAAGGAGGAGATCTTTCTTTTCAACTTAATTATAGGGAACAATATTGGATTTTTTGCCCCCGTTCTTTACATCCCTATAGTCTCAATGAAGAGATCAATTGGTATTCATTATTGTCAGCAATAATATCATCAAGATGGTAAATAGGTAGGGTTGATTGACAGCTCTGGGTTTTAAATAAACCAGTGAAACAAT
Source organism: Rhinatrema bivittatum (assembly GCF_901001135.1). Classification (NCBI taxonomy): domain Eukaryota; kingdom Metazoa; phylum Chordata; class Amphibia; order Gymnophiona; family Rhinatrematidae; genus Rhinatrema; species Rhinatrema bivittatum. Next base: position 147,454,027 of record NC_042619.1, read on the forward strand.
GAGACCAGAACAGAGCACATTTCTGGTTTTGACACCATAATGTAAGTTTTTGATCTATAGCGGCAAAGAAATAGGTTTGATTTTGAAGATGAAAATACAATGATCTCATTTTGATCTTGATTTTAGGTCGTATTGAACCTTCTAATATAATGGCACCCTGATGAAGAACCTCAGGTTTGAAACACGGACCGTGACAGGGCTTGAAGAGTACAGGAATTGAAATAAATATACCAAATCGGCGTTTCTGACACTTTCGGCTTTATACAAGATAAGTGTTACCTTGTTTCTCTTGCAAATATTAAGAATCATTTTAAATGCATACTTTTTTTTTTAAATGTGTTTATCACTGGGTTGATATGGACACTTCAGTTAGACCAATGATTAAATACAAGGCAGAGAACTGTGTGCATGTTTAAATATATCACTTTGATGATGCCTAGTATGAAGGTCTAAAATCTAAGACTATAAACTTTAGTGTTAGTGGAGTTTGTGATTACACTATTAGCTATGTCACAGGAATTCTTTCAACATTTTTGTGAGTGACATTACAGGAGGATTATTGGGAAATGTTTATCTTTTCGCCAATGATGCAAAAAATCTCCAGCAGGGTAAACAGCCAGGAAGGTGTGGAAAAAATGGGGAATCTAGCAAAGCTCAAGGAATGATCCAGGGTCTGGCAGTTAAGATTTAATGCAAAAATCCCACAGTTAGGAATTTATGATGCTAAACCTCCGGGAAAGTTATAATATGGAGTGAAATTCTTCTAAGCACGAAAGAATAGCAGGATTTGGGAGTGACTATATTCCTGAAATTTATGTGGCCGAACAGCTAGATAAGGCGAGAGCATAAGCTAGGAGTATACTTGGGTGCACAGGGAGAGGAATTTTCAGCAGAAAAAAAAAAGGAAGTTGATATTGCCCTTTAGGAGTCCTTAGTGAGATCTCATTTGGAATACTATATACAGTTTTGGAGACCACATCTTCAAAAGGATATGAGCCTGTTGGAGTTGGTCTAGAGAGTGACTACTAAAATGATCAGTGTTCTTCATTCTGAAACATGTATGGACAAAGATCTTAGATATGATAGAGATATTTAAATATCTCCAAAACTCTTATGCAGAGGAGGTGGGCTCTTTCAAAGAAAAGGAGGCTCTAGAATGAGGGATCATGAGTTGAAGGTGAAAGGGGTTAAACTTGAAATAATACAAGGAAATATTTCTGTATAGAGAAGGTAGTGGATGCATGGAATAGCCTCCCTATACAAGTGGTGGAGACAAGGACAGTATCTGAATTCAAGAAGGCATTTAAACACAACATTTCTGAGGGAATAGTAGGGATCATAAAGCTGAGTAGTTGGTGTAGATGGACAGACTAGATAGCAGGAAAAAACCATATGGCCTATCATGTTTCTATGCGATTAGAATAAGGCTAATTGTATTAGCCTTACCTTTTTCCAGTCTAAAACTATGCACATAACTATGCACATAAAATTCTATACAACCATTTCAGAAGCAGTAGCAGGAAAGGCAAACAGCTGTGTGGATCAGACAAGAGGTCAATAAATTCTTACATGCTTAAACAAAACAAGGAAACCAAGAAAAAAATCTGCTTGAGTACACCCCAATATGTACTGTATTTGGAGCTAAGAATTTAACAAAACCCTATAAAAGGGGCCAGCCTGATAGTTCAGCAGCAGTGATCGATGCCATAAGAAGAACCCTGAATTAAGCCCTGCATCAGATATTCTGCTTTATGATCAGCTGGGAAGGGGCATGCAGAAAACATTTTTAAGAGTTCAATATTTACTATTATTTTGTAGATCACTGTATCACACGTGGAGATTTAATTTAAGCCCCTTAGGCAGAGTCATGGTCAGGGCTTCTATTTTTAGATATTTATATATTATATATTTACATGCTTATTTTCTAGCTAATTAGGGGGTCCTTTGAGTATACAAAAATAAATGGTTAACAGTGTTTTGTGACACAGGTACTATGGTTGGCTACATTTTTCCAGCTGAATCAAGTAAATATATATTTTCATAAAATAAATGTATTGCCAGAACAAAACAATATTCCATGTCCAGTATACAGCATCAGCACTCTCATAGGGAGGGGAAAAGGGAATCCTACTTACTAACATCTATGGATAAAAACTGAAGTAGAAAAATTGATTTACATATCTCTACTTTGGGTCCAAAACAAGTCGGGGATCTGAATATAAGGATCTATGAAAGTTTGGAGCATCATATTAGATCCTGAGGGAGCACTGAGAGGAGAGATCTGATTGCTAAAGAAAATCGATAAGTACTGCTTTGGGAAATTTTGGAACTTAAAAGGTTTTGGGGAGAAGAGAACTACTGGGGCATATTCTTTAGTATGCTTGTGTGCCTGTATTAAACAGCTAGGCAGAAGGCAGGAGTTTGGATGTTTTGATTTCCCTCCCTTCCACATACCACTAGCTCATTCTTTGATTTATAGGTAGGAGATATTTTCACATAAATTAAAAAAATAATAATTAGCCTTTTAACTTAATCACAGGATTTCCCCAGGCCTTATCAAGAGTTTAATCATCCCTTGTATGTCACTACCAGATAAATAGTGAATACACTAATACATTTAAAAGACTCAAATTGTATGCATCCCTACTCCCATAGCAACCTTAAGTTAACAAGGAATTGAACAAAATTAAGATGCATATAGGGAAGAATAACCCTTGCTCTGGTTACAGGATGATAGGTTCCACATTAGGAGTTACCACACAGGAAAGAGATCTAAGAGTCAAAGTGGATTGAAATTGTTGGGTCAGTGTGCTGTGGCAGTTAAAAAAGCAAACAGAATTAGGAATTATTAGGAAGAGAATGGCAAATAAAATGGTGGATGTCATAATGCCTCTGTATTGTTCCATGGTGAGACCACATAAGAACATAAGAAATTGCCATGCTGGGTCAGACCAAGGGTCTATCAAGCCCAGCATCATGTTTCCAACAGAGGCCAAACCAGGGCACAAGAACCTGGCAATTACCCAAACAATAAGAAGATCCCATGCTATTGATGCAATTAGTAGCAGTGGCTATTCACTAAGTAAACTTGATTAATAGCAGTTAATAGACTTCTCCTCCAAGAACTTATCCAAACCTTTTTTGAACCCAGCTACATTAACTGCACTAACCACATCTCTGGCAAATTCCAGAGCTTTATTGTGCGTTGAATGAAAAATAATTTTCTCCAATTAGTCTTAAACGTGCTACTTGCTAACTTCATGGAATCAGCCCTAGTCCTTCTATTATTCGAAAGTGTAAATAACAGATTCACATCTACTTGTTCAAGACCTCTCATGAACTTAAAGACCTCTATCATATCCCCCCTCAGCTTTCTCTTCTCCAAGCTTAACAGCCCTAACCTCTTCAGCCTTTCCTCATAGGGAAGCTGTTCCATCCTCTATCATTTTAGTTGCCCTTTTCTGTACCTTCTCCATCACAACTATATCTTTTTTTTTTTTTTTTTTTTTTTTTAGATGCGGTGACCAGAATTGTACACAGTTTTCAAGGTGTAGTCTCAACATGGAGCGATATAGAGGATTTATGACATTTTCCGTTTTATTAACCATTCCCTTCCTAATAATTCCTAACATTCTGTTTGCTTTTTTGACTGCTGCAGCACACACAGCTTACGATTTTAAAGTATTATTCACTATGATGCCTAGATCTTTTTCCTGGGTGGTAGCTCCTAATATGGAACCTAACATCATGTAACTACAGCAAGGGTCATTTTTCCCTATATGCAACACCTTCAACTTCTACACATTCAATTTCATCTGCCATTTGGATGCCCAATCTTCCAGTCTTGCAAGTTCCTCCTGTAATGTATCACAATCCTCTTGTGATTTAACTATGCTGACTAATTTTGTATCATCCGCAAAATGGATAACTCACTCGTCTTTTTCCTTTCCAGTGTGTGTATTTTGAAAAGCACCTGTCCAAGTATAGATCCCTGAGGCACTCCGCTGTTTACCCTTTTCCACTGAGAAAATTGACCATTTAATCCTACTCTCTGTTTCCTGTCTTTTAACCAGTTTGTAATCCAAGAAAGGACATCGCCTCCTATCCCATGATTTTTTAGTTTTCTTAGAAGTCTCTCATGAGGACTTTATCAAACGCCTTCTGAAAATCACAATACACTACATTTACTGGTTCACTTTTATCCATATGTTTATTAACCCCCTTCAAAAAAATAAAGCAGATTTGTTAGGCAAGACTTCCCTTGGGTAAAATCCATGTTGACTGTGTGCCATTAAACCATGTCTTTCTATATGCCCTCCATCTTGAATACTGTGTGCAGTTCTGATTGCTGCATCTCAAAAAAGATATAGTTGCACTAGAGAAAGTACAGAGAAGGGCAAACAAAATGATGATGGGTATGGAATGGCTCCCCTATGAGGAAAGGCTAAAGATGTTAGGGCTCTTCAGGTGGAGAAAAGACAGCTGAGGGGGGATATAATAGAGGCCTAGAAAATCATGAAAGGACTGGAACGGGTAAACGTGAATCAGTTACACTTACGGATAATATAAGGACTAGTTAGCAAATAGATCATCTAAAACAAATTGAAGAAAATTCTTTTTCACTTAACGCATAACTAAGCTCTGGAACTCATTGCCAGAAGATGTGGTTATAGCAGTCAGTGTAGCTGGGTTTAAAAAAGTTTGGATAAGTTCCTAGAGCAGACGTTCATAAACTTCTATTAATGAACATGGATTAATAGTTTGGGATGTATTCATTAAGGGCTAGATTTTAAAAAAAATTAGCGTGCGTCCATGTGTGCGTGCTACCCAGCGTGCACACATGGATGGGCAATTTTAGAAGATGCCTATGCCAGTGCTTACATGTTATAAAATTGGAGGTGGTGCACGCAAGGGGGGGGGGGGGGGGGGCTTAACCATGGATCACTCACTCCCGGGGATGTTCCCCAAGAATTCCATGAGTAACAGCAGCCGTGGGTGGGATGCTGAGTCCACCTGTTTACACTAAAGAAAACAAAATTATCAGGTAAATAATTTCTCTATTTCCTAGTGTGTAGCAGATGGACTCAGGACCAATGGGATGTATAAAAACTACTCCCGAACCGGATGGGAGGCTGCCTGTGACCCACTTAGTACTGCACTTGCAAATGCTGTGGTAAAACCTGGAGAAGGTGTGTATGGAGGACCATGTCGCCGCCATGCAGATCTCGGCGGGTGACAGCATCTTGGTTTCCACCCAGGACACTGCCTGGGCTCTAGTAGAATGGGCCTTGACTTGTAAAGGCGGTGGCTTGCCTGCTTCTACATAGGAAAAAAACAAAGAAATGGATGCCACAAGATAGTCCTTTTCAACGTTTAATCAAGGAGACGTAAAATTCTTATAAACATGCCCTAAGAATTTTACGTCTCCTTGATTAAACGTTGAAAAGGACTATCTTGTGGCATCCATTTCTTTGTTTTTTTCCTCACGGCTGTACTGGATCGCCTACCCTGCTGTTTTTTGGGCCCATCCCTGCTTCTACATAGGCCGCCCTCATGACTTCTTTGATCAAGCGGGCTATTGTTGCTTGCGAGGCCGCTTCCCCTTGCTTCTTCCCGCTGTGAAGGATGAATAGATGGTCCGTCTTTCGTATGGATTCCAACCTTTCCAGGTATTGGCCTAGGAGTCTGCCAACGTTGAGATGGCATAGACTTTGAGCCTCTTCCGAATTCTTATGCTTATCTGGCGATGGTAGCGAGATGGTTTGGTTGAGATGGAAGTGAGACACCACTTTGGGGAGGAACGACAGAACTGTGCGTAAGTGGATGGTTCCCAGGGTGAGTCTGAGGAATGGCTCTCGGCAGGACAGTGCTTATAGGTCGGATATAAGAAGGGCTGAACAGACTGCTAGCAGATCTGTTCAAATGTTAATAGTCGGAGAGACAGGCCGCGGAGAGGTCTGAAGGAGGTTCCTGCTAGGAAATCTAGGACTAGGTTGAGGTTCCAAAGAGGCACCGGCCACTTTAGGGGTGGTCGGATCTGCTTGACTCCTTTCAGAAAGTGGGAGACATCCAGGTGAGAGGCTATGCTGCCGCTCTCTCTCTCTTGGTTCCGTAGCATGACAATGCAGCCACCAGTACCTTGATGGAGTTGAGAGACAATCCCTTCTGTAGGCCGTTCTGCAGGAATTCCAAAATTGCAGGAATTTTGACTGAGCGTGGTATGATGTCATGGTCCTCGCACCAGGCTTCGAATACTCTCCAAATCCTTAAGTATGTTAGGGATGTGGAGAATTTGCATGCTCGGAGTAGGGTGTCAGTTACTGCCCCAAGTATCCGCTCCTCCTTAGGCGAGTCCTCTCAATGGCCAGACCGTAAGAGAGAATCGAGCTGGATCCTCGTGGAGGATGGGTCCCTGTTGGAGAAGGTCTCTGTGTGGAGGTAGCGGCAGGGGGCTCCCTGTCAGCAGGCTTTGCATGTCTGGGTACCACGATCTTCTTGGCCAGTCCGGGGCCACTAGAAGTACTGGTCATCTGTGTTGTTCTATCTTGTGGATGATTGCGCCCAATAGGGGCCACGGCGGGAAGGCATATAACAGTCTCCGGTGGCCAGGACTGCACCAGGGTATCGATTCCCTGGGACTGCGGTTCCCGTCTGCGGCTGAAGAAACTGGGTACTTGGATGTTGGACCAGTTTGCCAGGAGGTCCATGGTTGGTGTTCCCCAACGGTTTACTATCAATTGGAATGCTGTGGTCGACAGCCTCCATTCTCCTGGATTTAGACTTTCTCTGCTGAGGTAGTCCGGAGCGATGTTGTCTTTCCTGGCAATGTGGACTGCTGAAATCTCTTAAAGATTCACTTCCTCCCATGACATTAGGAGGTCTATTTCCAGAGATACCTGTTGGCTTCTGGTTCCACCATGACGGTTGATGTAGGCCACTGTTGTGGCATTGTCAGACATTACTCTGACCGCTTTGTCTGTGAATGAACCTTAGGCAGGCTAGTCTGACTGCCCGGGCTTCTAGGTGATTGATGTTCCATCCCGACTATTCTTCGTTCCATAGCTCCTGGCAGTATGCTCCCCATCCTCGTAGGCTGGTATCCGTGGTGAGTAGGATCCAGGTTGGTGAGGATAGTCTCGCTCCCTGGCTCAAATGGGCTTCTTGTAGCCACCATCGTAGTTGGGCCTGATCTCTGTTCGGGAACTGAAGTCGGACAGTAGATTCCATCGTGATAGTAGTGAGCATTGTAGGGATCTCATTTAAGTTCATGCCCATGGCACTACTTCCAGTGTGGATGCCATGAGGTGGAGAACTTGTACGTAATCCCATGCTGTGGGGCAAAGTTCGCTCAACAGGGTTCATAACTGGGTCATCAGTTTTGATCTCCTTGTCGGTGTCAGGATGACCTTGTCTTGTTTGGTGTCGAACTGAACTCCCAAGTATTCTAGAGATTAGGAGGACTGCAGGCAGCTCTTGTTTGTGTTGAGCACCCACCCGAGGCTCTCCAGTAGAGTTTTGACTCAGTTGGTTGCCTGGGGGCTTTCCTCTGGGGATTTCGCTCTGATCAGCCAATCATCTAGATAAGGGTGCACGCGGATCCCTTCCTTCCTCAGTGTTGCTGCCACCACCACTATGATCTTGGTGAAAGTCCAGGGTGCAGTGGCTAACCCGAAAGGTAGTGCCCAGAAACGGTAGTGACGATCCAGGATCGAGAAGCGTAGAAAACGCTGATGCTCTTGATGGATCGGAATGTGTAGGTAGGCTTACGACAGATCTAGGGATGTAAGAAACTCTCCCGGTTGTATCGCCCTGATTACCAAGTGTAGGGTTTCCATGCAGAATTGGGGAATCTTCAGGTGACGGTTGACCGCCTTGAGGTCCAGGATGGATCTGAACCTTCCTTCTTTCTTGAGGATAAAATAGATGGAATAATGTCCAATATTTATTTGTTGTGGAGGCAAAGGTGTTATAGCCTCTAAGGCTAGTAATCTGGTCAGTGTAGCTTCCACTGCCATCCTCTTGGAAGGGTCGTGGCAGGGAGATTCCGCAAACTTGTCCGGAGGGAGGTGGTGAAAATCCAGTTAATATCCTTCTCGAATGATGGATAGGACCCACTTGTCCGAAGTTATCTCGACCCATCTTTGGTAGAATAGGGAAAGTCTGCCCCCTATGGCTTCTTCCTTTGGATGGGTCAGCTGATTTTCATTGTGGGGTGTGGCTGGGGCCTGAGCCCGAGCTGGCTCCCCTTTTGTTGTTCGAAAAGGACTGGCTCCGGCCTGCGGGGCGGACCGCTTGTTATGTGCTTCTATATGGGTTAAAGCGCTGTGATCCTCTGCCCCTGGAGGTCCGGGGGAAGGATCACTGGTTTCTCTTATTCTTGTCCTCTGGTAGCTGTGGCAGTGGGGACTCGCCCCATTTGTTGGCTAGTTTCTTTAATTCGCTTCCGAACAGGAGTGTTCCCTTGAAAGGCATCCTTGTGAGTCTCGTTTTGGAGAATGCGTCAGCCGACCAGTTTTGGAGCCAGATTTGTCTTCTGGCTGCCACGGCGGATGACACTCCCCTAGCTGCTGTGCGTACCAGATCAGAAGCGGCATCCGCGAGGAATGATACTGCTGGTTCCAGGCCTCCCCAGGAGTGTTTTTCCTGGTCTGTGCTAAGTAGGCGGGAGTCACCATGGCAAAGCAGGCCGCGATCTGTAAAGACATAGTGGAGATGTCAAAGGACTGTTTGAGGATAGATTCCAGATGTCTGTCTTGAGCATCCTTGAGTGCTGCTCCTCCCTCCATCGGGATAGTAGTGCGCTTCGAGACCGCACAGACCATGGCATCCACTTTCGGACATGCCAGGAGATCTTTCGCGGCTGGGTCCAGAGGATACATGGCTGGCAGAGCCCGGTCCCTTTGAATGTAGTTTCTGGGGCATCCCATTCCAGGTCAATTAGTTGCTGGACGGCTTCTAATAGTGGGAAATGGCGGGAGGTCTGACGGAGTCCCTCTAATAGTAGGTCCATCTTAGGTTCCCCCAAGGCACTTGTGCCCGAGATGGCAGGCTCTTTTCAGTTGTGTGTGACCAGGTCTGGAAGTTCGTCCTTGGTGAAGCAGCGTCTCATGGTTCGGTGGAGTTCTGTCCCCAGAGGGAGTTCCCCTTCTTCCAGGGGTTCTGAATCCTCATCTGAGTTGTCCGTGTCCCCGAAGTTGGGATCACTTCCCTGGGCATAGAGGGTCCCGGCATGTTGAGGTCCTCTGGTGGAGCCTGTGGCCGTATTATAGGAGGCCCAAGTTGCATGTGGACGAAGGTATGCAGACCTTTGAAGAATTCCACCCAGGAGATAGATGCTGGGTCTAGACTAAGGGGCACAGTGACCCTGGGGAGCCCCGTTTTGGGGGGGGGTCCCACTGTGTAATGCTAGGTCTGGCTTACTGCTCGAGAGGCTGGACCCTGGTACCGGCTGGGGAGGGCCATGAATTTGGTTCCCTAGGGCCTCTTCCCACTGTATACACAGGGCCGTGGCCTCCTCATGCTGTGCAGCTCTAATGTGGCATGCTGGGCAAAAGCCCTGAGCTTTGAGTTTATTTTCCGGTGGTGCCATGGCTTGTGCGCGTAAAATACATTTATGCGCTCCGGCATTCGTCGAAGTTGTGCGTGTAGGTTTGGTGGGCGCTCAGGGAGATATGCTCGCTGTTGTGCGCGCAGGCCAAAATTATGCACCCGGCACAGTAAGCTCGTGGCTATGTGCATCGCTTGTGCGCACGACGTTGTACGCACAAGGTATTTGTGCTCACGGCTCGCCTCTGTGCGCACGGATCGAAACAGCGGACAGAGAACAGAGCAAAATGGTGACGGCGACCACGCGGACAATATGGCGACCACCTCGGATCTGACCGGGATCTAGCCCTGCTAGGGCAGATCAACCCGGTGGCACTGGTCCCGGCTGGTTACCTGTGCGGCTCCTCCAGCTTCAGAGAACGGAGACTTTTAAATAGATTTCTACCTTACCTTGTCTCTGCGCTTCCCGGTCTCATTCCGGGCGGTCTCCGGCTGCAGGGGGGGGGGGGGGGGGGGGGGAAGGGGGAAATACCTTCACCGCTGCGCTCGAGGTTGAACCCACTGCCTCTCAGCCTCACCTGATGTCGGGGGCTAGGGTCCCCACCAAGGGTCGGCCGCCAGACCGAGGCTTACCTCTGAGGGATCGCAGAAATCACCTTGGGAAATCTCAACTGGGGGAGGAATCCAATGGGTGTCACCGCAGGAGAGCGGAGCTCGTCTGTAGAGGTAAGATTTCTTCTTAATTTGGTTTTCTTTGGTAAAATAACGCTGTGCTAGCGTGCATAGAGTCCCTAACTGCTATGGAGACGGAAAATACTGAAGAGCTGCACTTCCTGCAGGGGTATATGTACTAGGGCTGACCTCAGATTGAAATCTGATCTGTCTCCAACTGCTATCAGGAGTACACTATATACCCTATTGGTCCTGAGTCCATCTGCTACACGCTAGGAAATCCTGCTTTTAATGTTTGGGTACTTGTCAGGTACTTGTGACTTGTTGGCCACAGTTGGACAGAGGATACTGGGCTTGATGGACACTTCGTCTAACACAGTATGCAAGAGTGGATTTCTGCTCTAGATAAGAATTGGCAGCTTTATCAGACTCTTGAATTACAATATTTAAGATTCACACAAGTAAAAAAACAATGAGGAAGTCAATGCAGTAAATACTTTGAAACAAAATAAATCAAGATTAACTGTAATTATAAAATTGCAGTATTGAAGGTGCTTTCAGATTGGTTGAGAAAATTGATCTTGCAACATGTATAAATATGTAAAGCCAAATGGTTTACATACAATTTTGATTTATTATCTTTAATAACTAGACATGATTAAATCCTATTGGTCATAACAGTAGTTAATCAAATTTTCTCTAATAACTTTTGGCAATCACCTTGAAAAGTCAGCTGTATGAAGAAACTTTTTTTTTTCAATTTTCCACATTTTCTTATTTATTTTCATAATTTTTCATCTTTTTGGCAGAATTCCCCTGATTTAACCTTTTACTTGGAATATTTTTTTAATGATTTTTGCCTCTCCTGAAAAACAAACTAAGGTACTAAACAAAATCATTAAACCATAAACTAATTAAATAAATTAAAAAAATAAAAACCATTAAGTACAGCAATCCACAGAAATAAAAACATATTGCCACACACAACTCAGATAAACTATACTGCAAAAACTAACACACAGCAACCAAATTGAAACATATCAGCAAACATAAAACAGAATGACAAAAAACAATAATCAATATTGCTTACATAGATTGTGTGATCAGTAGAGATGTGAATCGGAACTGAAATCCGAACCGATTCTGGTTCCGATTCACATCTATAGAGATGTGAATCGGAACTGAAATCCGAACCGATTCTGGTTCCGATTCACATCTCTACTATATGTCATCATAACACCCGTAAGCACTGAGATTTTGATTTTATCATTTGCTACATTTTACAGGTCATATTTAACCATAGATTCAAAACATTTTTTCATCCATCATATTTTTTAGAAAGTTTTGTAATGCAACTAAAAGTCAGTTTCAGCAAAGTTACTTTTATTTCTATGATTTGGAAAAAGAAGATGAAACTTCAATAGAAGAAACCCTACATAGAGCTAAGTTTCAAATTACTCTGAGTCAGGAACTTGAAATGCACATATCTCTTTTTTTTTTTTTTTTAAGTATCTTTAACTGAAAGATTGAAAAAAGAACAAACATGCATAGTAAAGTAAAAAGTATAAGATTTCAATGTAATTTATACATCTCAATACAAATTTCAACTTGAAAATACATTGCAAACTTAAAAAGTTGGATGCCAAAAAGCCACTATCATCCTTCAATAGCATCAGTGAAGTCCATCTTTAAAAAGAGGACTGCATTATGTTTGACGTCAGACAACACTGGCTTCTATGTTATGACAATCAGCTGGAATAGATGTTTTGACAGTCAGCTGTTTTTAGTTTCAATTAAAGTTTATCATGGCTCTTTTGTTTCTGTTTGAATTTAACAAAGAAAGTGACAGTCTACATACTGCTTACTTAAAATAAACACACAATATATTCCAGATGCGAAAATTAAGAAAAATGCACTCAATTCGATTTCATCATTTAATCCAGATGGAATCATTGACTATAGATGGTATATTCACTGTTGCTCATGTTGGTCTAAGATTTTAGCCTGGTCACCCCCAATCACTTTTTTTTTTTTGCTTAAATATGAACCGCTTGATATCCCTCAAGTTGTGTTTATACTGAATGAAGTGAGGAACCATTGGAACATGTATTATGACTGTTTTGAAGCAGCTCTTGTGTTCCAGCAACCTCACTCTAAATGATCTGGATGTTTATCCAATGTATTGAAGCATATACACTATCGGCTAGATTTAAAAAAAATACGCACAATTTTGTAACATGCGCATGCATGTTATAAAATCCCGGCAGCACGCACAAGGAGGGTGGAATAATACAACATTGTGTGGTGATGAGATTGGGGCCTTCCCCAGTTCCCTCCCTTCTCCTCTCCTCCCCACCCTCTAAAACCCTTTTTAAATTTTTTTTACCTTTTCTTTTGCAAGTTACTTCAGGGCCCAACCAGAAGTAACTTGCGTGTGCTGGCAGCCGGTTGACGTGCAAGGCTCTGGGACAGCGAGGAATGGACCTGTCCTGGGCCGCCCCGCTCCGCCCCCCGGATCACCCCTTTTGAGGTGTCCTAGGGTTTACTCGTGTGGCCGGGCCCGTTTGAAAATTGGCCCGGCGCGTGTAAACCCTGGGATTTACGCGCGCCAGGGTTTTAAAATCTGGCCGTATGAATTTACATTGCACATGGACATACGTTGAGTTAAAAAAATTTTGGCACTAGATGAAAAAATATGATTGTCCATGCACTGTAGAGAACATTTAAAACAGTTGGTACAAGTTGTGTCAGTTAAATCATGTGATACGTCTACTGAAATGCTTAAACAGATTTATACCTTGATTTTGCATTCACATGAGAACACGAACCTGATTGAAGAGCGCAGCATTGGAAATGTTTTCAAAATAGTCCAATACTGACGAATAATTATACATATCTTGGAAGATAAAATGGTGTTCCTCAAAACAAGTTTGGTGTTCCTCATTTTCTTGAGTGACTGGGGCCAACAACAATTCTCTATTATTGAATAAGACTCTGCAAAAAGCATGCTTGATTGTTGGAGTTGGATATACTCTCTCCAAAAAACAGAGGACCATAATTTTGGCCTGCTCTTTGAACTCAAAAACATCTGTGTGCATTCTCCATAGATGAAGGAACTGCCCTATTGGTAGATTCTTTTTAAATATGCATGGGTGAAAGCTCTGGTATAACAATAGATTGTTTTTCTTGTTCAGCTTCCTGTGCAGAGTAGCATAAACACGGGTGCTGTTCTTAATTATAAGAATATCAAAGAACAATCTGAGATTTCTCAAATTCAAAGTAAAATTCAAATAAGCATTTCTCTCATTCAGCTATTGAAGGAATTGTTGCAAAGACTCTACTGTGACATTCCAGAAGGCAAAAATGTCATCAATATAACATTTCCAGCTGGAAATCTGATCTTCCCATATGCTGGCATGGATATGTTGAACTTAAAAGTCTGTGACAGATATTAGCAATATCGGGGGCCATTGCTAAATCCATTGTGATCCCTTGAATTTGCATTTACTACTACCTTTAGAAAGCAAAAAAATTTGTTTTCAAAGCCACCAGTGAAAGTTCAAGAACAAATTATGTTGGGATTCTTTGAGGTTGTGGATGCTGCACGAGCACATTTTTTATAATACGGGCATCCAGGACATACTCTCTCACATCCACCCTTTACATTCCTCAATAAGCACAGACAATGGGGTTTTGGGTTTAACAAGGCCGCAGCTTTAATATAACCTGGAGGCCCGAGCCTCAATAACATTACAAAGTCAACAACAACAATCTTCCGGTCGTCCGCCACTCCTCTAGCAAGACGACTCTCCACCAGCCGCTCGGCTCGCCGTTGCCTCCTCACCAGGTTCAGACTCCAACCTCCTTCCAGCAAAGGAGCCAACCCAGTGGGCCACCGCCGCCTTCTAGCAAGTAGCCAGGCCTGCCGAATGACTCCCGCCGCCTTCTAGCAAGGAGTCCACCACAAAATCACTCGTCAGGAGTACATCTCCCTTAAATCGTCCCATGAATCCAACATCTCATCCATATATAAACAGTGTACCGCCAGCATTGGCTCGGGCCATCCGCTGCGACAGCCATCACAATTCAAATAACAGACAACAACAATAATAATAATAATAATAATAATAATAATAAGGGTGGGCGGGAGGGAAAACGGCCTCTGCCTCTCGGAGCAGCCGCGCCACAGAGAAAGACTGTGCCGCGCTGCTCAGAGACAGCCCCTACCCTAGATTCGAGCACGGCTCGCTGGCCAATCAGAATTGGCCATCGCAGCCTCAGCTCCTCCTTCTGCCCCTAACTTTACCTCACGATAGTCCTCACCTTCCCCTGACCCTAACTTCCCCCCCAGCTGCCTGTCCTTCCACTGACCCCTGCCTTCTTGGGCCCTTCCCTCTTCCTATGGCGCCCCTACTCCCAGGGACCTGCCCCCCCCCCCCCTCTCGAGCTTGCCTGGGCCCGCATTACCATGGCCTGCCAGTCATGTCGACTGTCAGACCCTCCATAATACGGGCATCCAGGACATACTCTCTCACATCCACCCTTTACATTCCTCAATAAGCACAGACAATGGGGTTTTGGGTTTAACAAGGCCGCAGCTTTAATATAACCTGGAGGCCCGAGCCTCAATAACATTACAAAGTCAACAACAACAATCTTCCGGTCGTCCGCCACTCCTCTAGCAAGACGACTCTCCACCAGCCGCTCGGCTCGCCGTTGCCTCCTCACCAGGTTCAGACTCCAACCTCCCTCCAGCAAAGGAGCCAACCCAGTGGGCCACCGCCGCCTTCTAGCAAGTAGCCAGGCCTGCCGAATGACTCCCGCCGCCTTCTAGCAAGGAGTCCACCACAAAATCACTCGTCAGGAGTACATCTCCCTTAAATCGTCCCATGAATCCAACATCTCATCCATATATAAACAGTGTACCGCCAGCATTGGCTCGGGCCATCCGCCATAGACACGGACAAGAAATGTCCGTGACCCCCCAAAGATGCGGCCAAATTACAAAGGGAAGAACTCCTCCAAGGCCTCCTGAATCGAATTGAGGAATAGGTCCATCCCGAGAAACGAAAGGTGTACACCGTCCCTTCCAAACAACCCTGCTACCGACCCCCAGGACCATTCGTAACGAATGTGCCTGCCACCCATCCGCACTAACCAGGACCCAATCTGCTGGTTGGCTTTGGATCTACTGCGACGCCAAATTACCTTATCCGATTCAGCAGGCCTTAACAAAACATCAGACCAACACACCACAACAGATGGTAACATCATAGAAATCATCATTAGATCCTTTCGGACCATACTTATGAACTGCCTGGCGGGCAGCTTACCCCAATCATTGCCCCCCAGATGAATTACCACCGCCCGAGGCAGCCCCAGCCGTTCGCGCGCGTCCCACACGCAAGGAATCAGCTCATCCCAAACCATGCCCCGCCGCCCCAACCAATGAATCCGAGCCCCCCTCTTGTGCAAGTCCAAATGCGGTCCGTAAGGTCGGCCGCAAGCATGTCTGTGGGCCCAGTGGGTATAAGAATGCCCCACGATCCACGCTGCCCTTCCCGCTGCATCAGCACCTGGAAAGAAATAAGAGTTAATACGGTTCTCTACCGCCCCGAGCCGGGGCGAACATACCCTTGAAAGGCATCAGATCGCCACCGCCCTATCCGCTGAATCACCGCCCCCGGTAAACCCGCCTCCGCCGCCGCAGTTGCCGCGCCGATCCGGAAGGAATGAGTCCCGAAACGGCCAACTACCAAACCCACAGCCGACAACGCCTCCCGCAGAACTCTCTCAAATTGAAACCGCGTCAACGGGCGAAGATCCTCATGAATCAAAAACGGACCCCACCTTGGGGCCCGCGACCTACAATACTGCGCTGCGTTGAACACCGGGCACGTACACAAACCAGGCACAGCCCGCAGCTCCACCGACATCCCTTTTCCAGCCTGATCAGTTTTGGATCTAGGGATGAAGATCCGCACTGACCGGGTAGTGACTCGCACGTGGCGCGCCAATAAACCCGGATTCTCCAGGCTGGCCGCCGACCGCGCCACCAGTTCGCTAATTCGAAAGGCCCCGAAAAAGGCAAACACGAAGGCCAACCGAAATAACAACGTCTCATACGACGAAAAACATATGCCCGGTAAAGCCTCCCATAACCGCAGCAAGATATCGTGAGTGATCGGTAGCCGCCTGTCCACGCGACGCCCCACTTCTCTAGCCCACCCCACCAAGACACGACGCACAATAAATCTGCCCGCCGGGAACCCCCACCCATGGGCCCTCATAAAAAAGGAGAACCCCGCTAACTGTTTGCCCACAGCCGCTTTCGTGTAACCGGCCGCCCTAGCAAGCTCTAGGAAACGAAGCAACAACACATCCGACACAGGACCTCCCCGCCACCCCGCCGCAGACAGAAATGCCGCCACTTTCCTGGCGCCCGCCACGTAACTTGACCATGTGGACGGGGCTAGTGAAGCCCGCAGCAGGTTCCAGGCCTGGGGGAACCGAACCTCCAGAGGGAAGATGGCACAGCAACTCCGCAGGGGTCCGCCTCGGGGGCCAATACTCGAAACAACTCCCACTTGAAACGAGAAAGAGAATCAGCCACACCGTTAGCAACCCCCGGCACATGACGAGCCCAAATGGTAACGTTTAAAGTCATGCAGCACAAGATCAATTCCCGCAACAACTCCGACACCCTAGCGCACTTGGCAGCCCTCTTATTAATGACTTCAACCACACCCATGTTGTCGCACCAGAAGACGACCCGTCTGCCCTGAAGCCGCGGGCCCCAAATATGCAGGGCCACCACGATCGGAAACAGCTCCAGGAAAGTAATATTCTTCGTGATCCCCGCAGTTATCCACCCCTCCGGCCACTCCGCCGCACACCACGAACCTTGAAAGTACGCCCCAAAGCCGAAAGCTCCCGCCGCGTCTGTAAACAAATCGAGGTCGTGATTGGAAAGCGGATTATCCTGCCAGAGCATCGTCCCATTAAAGTCCACCAAGAACCGATCCCATATCCTCAAATCCTCCCTCATCAAGGCAGTAACGCGGATCCGATGATGGTGCCTCGCCACCCCTGCCATTGCCCTGGTCAAACGCCGTAGAAAAGCCCTACCCATAGGAATCACACGGCATGCGAAATTCAAACTTCCCACCAGGGACTGCAACTCGAAGAGCGTGAGCTTAGGCCGCTCCAAAGCCCGGCTGACCAACTCTCGCAGCCGAACCACCTTCTCACAGGGTAAGCGCGATACCATCGCTATCGAATCCACCTCAATCCCCAAAAACACCAACTTAGTACACGGACCCTCCGTCTTACCGGCAGCCAACGGAATGCCAAAATCGCTAGCCACCCCCTGAAAGCAGTTCAGCCACGACAAACAATCCGCCGACCCTGCGACTCCCACGAACAGGAAGTCATCCAGGTAGTGAACCACATTCACCGACCTCGCCCGGCAGACCACCACCCAATGCAAAAAGGTACTAAACGCCTCGAAGTAAGCACATGCGATCGAACATCCCATGGGCATACACTTGTCAAAATAGAAGGAATTCCGAAAACGAAATCCCAGCAGGTGAAAATCCTGCGGGTGAACCGGCAACAGCCGAAAAGCCGATTCGATATCGGTTTTTGCCAACAATGAACCCGGACCACAACGCACGATCACCCTCACCGCCGAATCAAAGGAAGCGTACCGTACCGCGCAAAGTGCCTTAGGGATACAGTCATTCACGGAATCCCCTGCCGGGAAAGACAGATTGTGAATTAAGCGATACTTTCCAGGCTCCCTTTTTGGGATGACCGCCAACGGGGACAACACCAACCCTCGGAACGGCGGCTCCAGGAATGGACCAGCAATCCGCCCCAAGGCGAGTTCCCCGCGCAGCTTTTCATCCACTATCGCTAATAGCCGGTTGATCGACGGACAATTCTCTCCACCCCCCCCCAGGTACCCGCCCCCCGCACGGAATCCGAAAAACCTCCGAAAAACCCCTCACCAACAAATCAGCTCCATCTCGCATAGGGTAGGCCTGCAACCACTGACGCATGGGACCAAGCAGGACAGGAGTGGCCGCCATGCCCCAATCCTTACTTCCCCACACCTTTGGCGCCGGAAACGCCGGCGGATCCATCGCCTTGCCGCTTGACACACCGAGATGCGGGATGGGCGGCCCCACAAGTGGCACACGCATGTCGGAACTTGCAGTCCGTAAAGGAGCACACGGAGCGGTTAAACCGCCAGCAGACATCAGAGCCCCCTGCCCCCGCCTTGCTTGCCCCAAGAGCGGGAAACCCTTGGCGAAAGGGCCGTGTAAAGGCCGCGCCCGCAGGCCCTCCAGCTCCCGAACCGCTCCCGACCGCCTTAGAGGCCATTTGAGTCAACCACAAACTCACGTCTTGTGTGCCCCAGGTCATAAACCGATTTTCTTCCATGCGATCCCTAAAGCGCTCATCATAATTGAGCCACGACCACCCATCATAGGTCTTGCTCGCAGCCAATATCGCATCAGCATAGGACAATAACGGACCATACTGCGTCGGGTCACGATGCCCAATCACACTAGCCAAGCGCAGAAAAGACCGAATCCAATTGTGACTATTCCGAGCCACCTTCGCCGTAACACCCGGAAAACGATCACTCTTCCCACGCTTCTTCTTGTGCCTCCGCTTCCCGCGACGCCCCTCCAACAATTGAAAAATATCAATAAATTTGCGGCGCCTAATCTTCCGCCGGAGTGCCCGAGGAACCTCTTCCCATAGTTCCGAAAAAGTAACAAGCGCCGGAGTACCACGAGAAGCCTCCCCAGATTCGGCACCATGCAACAGCCCAGTCGCCGGAGCGGAAGAGGAGGACGAGGAAGAGGACGAGGAGGAGGAAGTCGACTCCGAGGAACTGTCCCGCCCCCTCCGCCGTTTGGACCTGGATTTTTTATGAGCCGCCCCGCGGGCCCTACCTTCCGCCAAACCCGCGCCCCCCCCTATCGTCCATCCCGCTCCTAACCCCTTTATCCGAGTCTTCCCGTGACCTCTCAGGCGGCACGCCAGAATCTGCCCCCACTTCCCTCACCCCGTCCCCAGGGAAAAGAAGGAACTCACCTTGGGAAAATTCACTGACTGCCGCCACTCCTGGCACCACGGACCGCCCCGCCATAGCCTGCCGCTCTGCAACTGCAGCCTCGTTCCTCCATGCCTCATCCCTCGACGGACCGGGCCCGTCCCCGCCGTCCTCAGCCGAGCCCATCTGCGAAGAACCAACAGCAGGCACAGGAGGAGGAGCCACCTGCGAACCGACGGACCGTCTCCCCACACCCTCGTGAAGGCCCCTGGCCACACTCGACCCCCGTTCCCAACCTCGCACCCCGCGTCCAGCCCGCACCCCCCCCGGGGTCCCCCTAGAGAGGCCCCCAACTGTGGCACCCCTACCCGCACGGTGCGGCCTAGGAGTCAAAACCCGCTCAGGACCCGCCAGCACCGGCGCAACCTGCTCCTCCCCCGGGATCTCCTCGGCCTCCCCGGCCGGCATCAACCGGCGGCCCGACTGCAGGAGCCCGCGAGCCACTGCGCGCCGCTCATGACGCCACCCCGAAGGAGAACGCCTTGACTCCCCCGCCCACTGCCACCAGGGCTCCCCGTCACCTGCCTCTCGCCACTCCCCGAGTCCCCCATCCGTATCCTCTCCTGGCCAACCCGGCAGAAGCCCTGCCCCACGCGACCCCTCAAAAAGGACCTCCCCGCCGGTCCGGTCCCACGCCGCCAGACCCTCCGGACCGAGTCCAGCCCCCATCACAGGCCCGGCCGCACCGGTCCCGGCACTCACGGCGCGCCTGTAGGGCCAGGAGCCAGCCGACCCCGCCCCCATCGGGCCAGAAGGCCCCGAACCCTCGCGAACCCCGACAAGCGCACCCGACCGGCTAAGCGCCCTGCCTCTGCCGGCCCCCCGAGCGCGCGAACGCGAGCGAGACCCTCGCGCCGCCCTTCGCCTGCCAGGCCCCACCTCCGCTACGCTCCGAAACGCTTCTGTCCCACCAAAGCCACCGTCCCCCACAACGGCCGCACCTCCCTCAATCCCCTCGGTCCGCCCCTCGCCTTCGTCCCCCGCAACGCCGCTCACCGGCTCGACGTCCAGCGAGACTGGCTCCGGTACCGGCGAAACACCGCCCATCTCCCCGTCGCCAGGGACGCAGGCCGCCTCCTCCGACGCCATCTCCTCAAGCGCCGCCACACGCCGCGATCGCCGACCGTCCGCTCCAGCCACCTGCTCTCCACGCGAACCCAGGTACCACGCCGACGCCGTGCCCTTTTCTACGCCTAGCTTCGCAAGGGAAACTACCCGTAGAAAACGGCCCCAAAACGGCCTCTGCCTCTCGGAGCAGCCGCGCCACAGAGAAAGACTGTGCCGCGCTGCTCAGAGACAGCCCCTACCCTAGATTCGAGCACGGCTCGCTGGCCAATCAGAATTGGCCATCGCAGCCTCAGCTCCTCCTTCTGCCCCTAACTTTACCTCACGATAGTCCTCACCTTCCCCTGACCCTAACTTCCCCCCCAGCTGCCTGTCCTTCCACTGACCCCTGCCTTCTTGGGCCCTTCCCTCTTCCTATGGCGCCCCTACTCCCAGGGACCTGCCCCCCCCCCCCCCCCCCTCTCGAGCTTGCCTGGGCCCGCATTACCATGGCCTGCCAGTCATGTCGACTGTCAGACCCTCCAATCTCATTAACTGCATGCTTTTGAGAAATGACAGAGTACAGAGATTCAATATCGAGGGCGAACAGTATAGCCTCATCAACAATTTGAAGTTTTTCCAAAATTAACATGTGTACTGTCCTTGACACATGACTGTGCGAAGGCAATGTTCCTGAATCTTTTTTAGGATGACACCCAAGGCATTGATGATCCAAAGGGGGAGATGCAGATACCAAGGAATACCGACCACCACATGGGAGGGACTGTAGACGCATTCACTACCCTCTTAGAAAAAACTCAGATGAGCCATTCAGCAGTGATTAATATTTCAGGGCACAATCCCTCTATGCAGCAAGAAGCAATTTTACATAGAGGTTTACCATTTGTTCCGACAGTCTCATGATAATTTCTTGCTGCGCAGCCTTTTTTTTTTTTTTTTTTAATTCATCAGCCTTTGAAGTTCAACTTATCCTTTGCAGCCTATAGCAAGATCTGCTATACCAGAGCTTTGATCTGTCCACATTCAAAAATAACCTACCAATAGGGCGGTTCCTTCATCTACAGAGAATATGCTCAGATGTTTTCAAGTTCAAACAGCAGGATGTAACATCAAGGATTTAATAATCTGTATGAGCCTTTCAGTAGATGCTGTGTCATAGGATGAGTTTAACATAACTTGAACCAACTGCTTTATATGTCCTTTATAGTACATAGACAATCATGTTTTTTCATCTAATGGTAAAAAATCTTTTAGCTCTAAATGTGTCCATGTGCGGTATGAAATTCGAGTGAAGAGCATTTTTCTGACTTTTCACATTTGGAATATATTGCGTGTTTATTTAAGTAAACAGTATGTAGATTGTGTTGCCTTTTTTGATAAACTCAAACTGAAATAAAAGAGCCATGCTTGTTAAACTTTAATTGAAACTAAAACCAGATGACTGTCAAAAGAAGTATTCCAGCTGATTGTCATTACTTAGATACCAGCACTGTCTGACGTCAAACATACACGCAGTCCTTTTTTAAGATGGACTTCACTCAGCTTCACTAATGCTGTTGAAGGATAGCAGCAGCTTTTAGGAATCCAACTTAAGTTTGCAATGTATATTCATGTTGAAATTTGCATTAAGATATGTATATATTTTAATGAAATCCTATATTTTTACTTTAAAATGCGAGTTTGTTCTTTGAATCTCTCAGTTAATGATACTAAAATAAAAAAGGAAATGTGTGCAGTTCACGTTCCTGACTCAGTAATTTGAAACATAGTACTATGTTGGATTTCCTCTACTGAAGTTTCATCTTCTTTGTACAAATTGTAGAAAGGAAAGAAACTTTGAATTTGCATTAAAAAATTTCTAAAAATAAGACTGTTGGATGAAAAGGAGATATTACTACTTATCTGATAATTTCCTTTCCTCTAGTAAAGGCAGGTCAATCCCCCTAAATGGGTTATGCACCTCAGCCAGCAGATGGAGACAGAGCAAAAGCTTACATCATGGCCATATAGTCTCACCCCAACATCAGCCCAACAGTGTTCTCAGGAAAAGACAAATTATGGACAAAACTGATTATACTTGAAAATTACTATTAACAATCAACCATTCAAGTTTCCCAACCAACAGGAAAACTGAGCTCAGCCAAAAGAAGGCACATATCTACAACAAAGAGCAGGAATCATACTCTGCATAGCTCACCTGAAGAAAGGCTAACCACAAATTTAAACATCGGCAGTCAAGGGTGAGTGGGGGATTGCCCTGCCATTACCAGAAGAAAGGGGATTATCAGATAAGCAGTAATTTCTCCGTCCTCAGCTTTTGGGCAGGTCAATCCCAATGAGTGGAATGTATCAAAGCTACTATAAAAAAGGGTGCGAGGCTGCCAGTGGTCCAATCAATACCACCAGTGCAAGCGTGGCATCATCCCTAGCCCTAACATCCAAGCAATAATGCTTGGAGTAGGTATGCAAAGATAACCAAGTTGCTGCTCAACAAATTTCTGTAGGCAACAAGTGAAGTTCCGCCCACGATATTGTCTCATCCCTTGTGGAGTGTGGTCTAATTTGTTTCAGCAAGGCAAACTCAGCAGCCACATAGCCTGCAGTAATAACCTCCTTCATCCAGCGGGCCATTGTTGCCTGCGTCGCTGGTGCTCCCTGTTTTCCTCCACCATGGAGCACAAACAGGTGATTCAGACTGCCGAACAGCTTTAGTCATCTCCAAGTACCGCAGTAAATAGTGCTTGACGTCCAAGGAACGCAAAAGATGGTACTCAGCTTCATCTCTGTCCCTGTACAAGGTGGACAGGGAAATGGACTGATTCAAATGAAACTCTGAAACCACCTTTGGCAAAATAGAGGGCACAGTCCGAAGTTGAACCAGAGCCAGAGTCATATGGAAAAAAGAGCCTGCAGCTCAGAGACCCGACGTGCCAAACAGATTGCTACCAGATAAAAGTCTTCAAGATAAGCAGCGGTCAAAATGTCAGACCCACCAAGAAGTAGAGTACCAATTTAAGGTCCCACAGAGGCACAGGAAGCCACACTTGGGGGGGGGGGGGGGAGGCGAGGATTCTTAACTCCTTGTAAAAAAAACAAACCAAGGATAGATCTGAGTGGGAAGATAAAAGCCCTCCATCGACTAACCCCCTATAAAAAGCCAGGGCTGCAACTTGACCCTTCAAGGTATTTAGAGCCAAACCCTTAAGCAAGCTATCCTGTAAAAAATTTCAAAAATGAAAGGAATATCCACCTTGAACGGTTGAGTACCTCACTCAGAAAATCAATTCTCAAACACCCTAACATAAGCTAGAGAAGAAGAAAATATCTGGCCTGAAGAAGAGTGCAAATTCCAGCAGGTGAATAACCTCACTTCAGCAACAGAGCCCTTTCAATGTCCAAACCATAAGACAGAACTGACCCAGATCCTCATGTAGAATGGGCCCCGGATGTAACAGACCCGACCAAAACAGTGGCTTGAGGGGATTGTCCACCAAAAGTCTCTGGAGATTGGCATATTATGGCCTTTGAGTGCAATCAGCCACTAAAAGGACGGTGTTGATTTGACATACAATCTTCTGGACCACCCTGCCTATCAAAGGCCAGGTGAAAACACATACAACAGGGCGCCATGTGGCCACTCCTGAATAAGAGTGTCTATTCCCATTGCTTTTGGGTCCAACCTGTGACTGAAGAAGCATGGAACACTAATTCTTAGTGGAACGCAGGATTTGGTAAGAGAGGTAAATGTAGTGGGGCCAGTAGGCAATAGTGATCATAACATGATCAAATTAGATCTAATGACTGGAAGGGGGACAATATGTAAATCTACAGCTCTAACAATAAATTTTCAAAAGGGAAACTTTGTTAAAATGAGGAAAATAGAAAAAAACTGGAAAGTGTAGCTGCAAAGGTTAAAAGTGTACAACAGGCATGGACATTGCTTAAAAATACAATCTTAGACGCGCAGTCCAGATGTATTCTATGCATTAAGAAAGGTGGAAGGCAGGCAAAATGATTAACATTATGGTTAAAAAATGAGGTGAAAGAGGCTATTTTAGCCAAAAAAACATCCTTCAAAAATTGGACAAAGACTCCATCTGAAGAAAATAGGAAAAAGCATAAGCATTAACAAGGCTAAGAGAATTTGAAATGAAGTTGGCTCTGGAGGCAAAATTTCATTTAATTTTTTTTTTTTAAATATATCCAACCAGGAAACTTGATTAATAGCAGTTAATAGACTTCCCCAAGAACTTATTCAAACTTTTTTTAAACCCAGCTACACTAAATTCCCTAACCACATCCTCTGGCAACAAATTCCAGAGCTTAATTGTGCGTTGAGTGAAAGAATTTTCTCCGATTATTTTTAAATGTGCTACTTGCTAACTTCATGGAGTGCCCCCTAGTCCTTTTATTATCTGAAAGAGTAAATAACTGAATCACATTTATCCGTTCTAGACCTCTCATGATTTTATAAACCTCTATCATAGTTCCCCCTTAGCCATCTCTTCTCCAAGCTGAACAGCTTGGAGCCATTACATCCCTTTTATCATTTTGGTCGCTCTTCTCTGTACCTTCTCCAGTGCAACTATATCTTTTTTGAGATGTGGAGATCAGAATTGTACATAGTACTGAAGGTATGGTCTCACCGTGGAGCAATACAGAGATATTAGACATTTTCAGTTTATTCACCATTCCCTTCCTAATAATTCCTAACATTGTTTGCTTTTTTGACTGCCACAGCACACTGAGCTGACAATTTCAATCTATTATCCACTATGATGCCTAGATCTCTTTCCTGGGTGGTAGCTCCTAATATAAAACCTATCATCGTGTAACTACAGCATGGGTTATTTTCCCCTAGATGCATCACCTTGCACTTGTCCACATTAAATATCATTTGCCATTTGGACACCCAGTCTTTCAGTCTCACAAAGTGCTACTGCTATTTATCACAATCCACTTGTGATTTAACTACTCTGAATAATTTTGTATCTGCAAATTTGATTACCTCACTTGTGTTACTTTCCAGATTATTTATAAATATAATGAAAAGCACCGGTCCAACACTGCACTGTTTACCCTTTTCCACTGAGAAAATTGACCATTTAATCCCACACTCTGTTTCCTGTTTTATAACCAGTTTGTAATCCACAAAAGGACATCATCGCCTAAAACCATGACATTCTAGTTTTCTTAGAAGCCTCTGATGAGGGACTTTGTCAAGCACCTTCTGAAAATCAAAATATACTATGTTTACCGGTTCACCTTTATCCCCCCTGTAAAAAAAATTAAGATTTGTAAGGAAAGACTTCTCATGCTGCTTGGTTTCCATTAAACCATGTCTTTCTTTATACTCTGTGATTTTGATCTTTAAAATTGTTTTCACTATTTTTCCTTGCACTGAAGTCAGGCTCTCACCGTTCTATAAGCTCTAATTGTGGCTCGAGTTTATCTTGCTGGCAGGGCACAATACTGCCCCAAAGGGAGTATAAGTTGATTGCTTAACAGTTTGAGTATACCGAGTACAATAGTTATAGGAAGTCTACATACCATTCCAAAATGCTCATCTTATGTTGCCTTATAAATTGGAAGACAAATGTATTAAAACAGTATTTGTTCCATGTATCTACATGTCCTAGCCTACAACTGCCAAGTGAAAATGTGTTCCAGAATTCCTTAGATAATGAAGAAATAAAAACATGAAAAAGCTTGCATGGATAAGTTTCCACCCCTCTTGTACTTCTATGGTGTAACCAATTAGCTTTAAAAATACACATCAAATGAACGGACCTTGTGTGTGTTAAATTGGAGAGATTCACTTGACAGCAGCATAAATTCAGTAGTTCTTGTTTCTTCTCTATGCTAGGTAGTACATTTCAAAGTAAAGACTCAATCATGATCGCCAAGGAGCTGCAAAAGAACTCCAGGAATAGATCTGTGGGATGGGTATAAAAGAATTACAAAGTCCTTGAATATCCCCATGGAGCACAGTAAAGATGATTATGAAGAAGTAGAAGGTGTATGGGATCCCCAAGACCCTGCCTAGATCAGGCCAGCCTACCAAACTGGATTACCAAGCAAGGAGATTGATTAGGGAGAGGACCAAGAAAGCTATAAGGCTTCTATAGCCAAGACTGGTCAAAGTGTGCATGTGATGACGATATACCAAGCATTCAACAAATCAGGGCTGTATGGTAGCATGGCAAGAAGGAAGCCCATCTTGAATCCCATTTGAAGTATGCAAATGATAACTCATGGGATACTGTAGTCATGTGGCAAAATGTTTTATGGTCTGGCAAAGTTTAAATGGAACATTTTGGCATGAATGCAAAGTGTTACGTTTGGCACCAACCCAACACAGTACATCATCCAGAGATCATCATCTCTACTGTTAAGCATGGTGGTGGCAGCATTATCTTATGGGGATATCAGTAGGGACTGGGGCACCTGAGAGGAGAAAAGTACAGAAAAGTCCTCAAAGAAAAAATGCTATCTGCAAGAAAGATGAAACTGGGATTGAAGTTCACCTTTCAATGCAACAATGACTCAAGGCATACAGCCAAAGCTACAATGTAGTGGCTCAGAACAAAAAGGTAATTGTCTTAGATTGGCCCATTCAGAAGCATGATCACAATCCAATCAAAAAAGGTGGCATGACTTCAAGATTGTAGTCTACCAATGCTCCTCAAAGAACAAGACAGAACTTGAAGTTTGTAAAGAATGATCTAATATTGAGAAATGTAGGTCTATAAAGTTTAAGGGACCTATCCCCACAGACTCACAGCTGTGACTGCTGCAAAGGTGCTTCCACCAAATATAGATTTTGGGGGATGGAAACTTATCCCAAAAAAAATAAACTGAAACCCTATTGGATATGTATAGCTTGCCAATAAAACATTTTGACCCTGAAAGCTGTCCAGTATATGTTGATGAATGGAAAAACTCCTTATTTAAATTAATGCAAATCTGACAAAATTTAAAACAATTTTCAAGACAATGAGGACTTTCTGTAGCCACTATATATACAATAAGATCCCTGTCACAAAGAAGGAACTGAAGTGAATTGTTGTCAGTGAACTGTCAGTTTTAGCAAGGGAAATAAAAGATGTGGTTCATATAAGATAGGCTGGCTGTTCGGGCTTTGGATGATTTCTAACAGTTGCCATTATCAGGACATGTGTGGTAGCATGTCTTAACATAAGTTAACATAAGATAACTTCATTAACATTTTTTTTGCTAATTATGTTTTCACTGATACAAAAATATATATTTTGCTGTTTCTGTATGAATGCAGAGGCATGCCTATCATATTACAGTAAGAAATCTAGAGTACTCTATATAATGAAGCTATGAATAGATGGACATAGGATCACAAATTAGAAGGCTCAGGAAAAATGTGATAAAGGGAGGGAGACAAGCCAAAAGACTGAACAGTGTGACATAGTATATACAGTGAGCTGAAAATAGTTGAGGGAGAAATAACATTAACAAGGGTTCAGGCACAATAGATTATATCAAATGAAGCTCAGTTTCTTTAACAACATTAGGAGATCCCTAGACATAAAAAACAAACTAGATGTAATTTATTTGTATTTTGATAAGGCCTTTGATATAGTTCCATACACAAGGCTGTAGAACAAGCAAAAATTAGAGACTGGGAATTCTATTTTATCTCCAATCCAAAACTAGCTATAGATTAGCTCCAATTAGTACCGATTAGTGGAAACTAATCCCAGTGATAGAATTATCAATGTTGTGCCATAAGTGTCAGTAAAACTTCTGCTCCTATTTACTGTATCATCATCATGTAGGGTAGACTGAGAATTATAGAGTGATTTTCATTTAATGACATAAGCTATGTTGGGTAGAATAAAGTTTTACTTTAAAAAATTCTGGGCATCATAGAAAAATTCACAGATTGATGGCAAATGAAATTTAATAGTCCAGACATCAAGGGGAATGCAGGAATATGAAATCGGTCCCATACATTCAAATTTTATGAAAGAGAATCTTTAATTCAT
This sequence comes from Rhinatrema bivittatum, assembly GCF_901001135.1. Taxonomy (NCBI): domain Eukaryota; kingdom Metazoa; phylum Chordata; class Amphibia; order Gymnophiona; family Rhinatrematidae; genus Rhinatrema; species Rhinatrema bivittatum. The sequence continues at coordinate 147,482,461 of NC_042619.1, forward strand.
TGATACGGCATACTCCATTGCTTAGAAGGCACAATCATTCAAACCCAAAGGGTCCCAACTCGGACCCGTGTTTCGCCAAACGCAGCTGTGTCGGGAGGGGCTCTCCTTGCTTGAAATTATACCAAAACACTAAGGTTTAAAGAGCTTTGAATACTGCCAAAAATTACTGTCCCTCCCGAAGCAGCTGCGTTTGGCGAAACACGGGTCCGTGTTGGGGGACCCTTTGAGTTTGAATGATTGTGCCTTCTAAGCAATGGAGTATGCCGTATCAATGAATTAAAGATTCTCTTTCATAAAATTTGAATGTATGGGACTGATTTCATATTCCTGCATTCCCCTTGATGTTTGGACAATTTAATTGGAGTGCAGTGCCTGCTCCTTTATTGTGTTTGTAGATGAAATTTAATATGCAAGTTGGTTACTAGATTAGTCATATACATTATAAAGCAAATTATCAATGCTTCTGCTGTTACACAAGGAATTATAGTGAAGAAGGAGCTAGGAACTGATATTCCAAGTAAAGTGAAAACTATAAATGTTTGTTAAGTTTTGATGTACATGGGTATAATCAATATCTACTGTACAGATCCTTTGTTAGGCAGCACCTGGAATATGTAGTCCAGCTCAGAGACTCACACTTGAAGAGATTTAAAAAACAAAACAAAAAACAAAAATCAGTGAAGTATTAAAAGTTATAGAAGGCTGTTCTATGAAGGAAGTCTTGCCTATTTAAGCCCTTTTTCATTAAGAAAAAATTTAATTTCCTTAAAGAATTATACAATGTTCTTGCAGGTAACAGAACAAGTAATAGAAATTAACAGAACAAGGCACTACTGGCTAACATTAAAGAGATGCAAACAAAAAAATGGATCTATAGGGATATACTGTTTCAGTTTCTTGCTTGTTTAATACCTATCTAGCCACCTCACAAATGAGTGAATTTTAAAAGTCCAGCGTGCACCAAAGCCAGGAGATATGAACAGAAATGCATACTGCGTGGATTTTAAAGAGAGCCCGCATAAGCACGTATCTTCTGATATGCAAGCAAAAATGTTTTTCTAAAAAAATGGATATGGCCGTGGTCTGGGGTGGGCATGGGCGTTCCAGGATTTATGAAAGAAACCCGTGCGTAAATACTTACGTGCATAAGTGTGCGCTGGGGTCCCCTATCGCGTAACTTTACTTCTGCTATGGATGATGTGTAAGTCCTTATAAAAAAAAAACAAACAACTAGGCTAATCAGCAGGGTTTCAAAAGTTGGGGCTAACAGGGTAAAAGGGACGCTAATTAACTAGGAGGATTAGGAAGTCCTAACCTTTACCTGGACAACTGTGAACGAATTGGGTAAAATGGAGAAATTACTTACCTGATAATTTTGTTTTCCTTAGTGTAGACAGATGGACTCAGGACCAATGGGTATAGTGTACTCCTGATAGCAGTTGGAGACAGATCAGATTTCAATCTGACGTCAGCCCTAGTACATATACCCCTGCAGGAAGTGCAGCTCTTCAGTATTCTCCTCGAAAAGCATTGTGGATATATCTATGACTGAATAATTTGAATAACTTGATTAACTTTATAACTTGGTTAACTTAATTAATTTGAACTGGTTGAATTGGTTATAGCTGGAGACCGCCAGTGCCCTCAACCGAGAAACGTCGACACCCGGTAGATTGGGTGTACTAGCTGAAGGAAAGCATGGCTTACCCGTGAATCACTTGCTCTCGGGGATATCACCCGAGAATTTCATGAGTAACGGGCAGCTGTGGGTGGGATGCTGACTCCATCTGTCTACACTAAGGAAAACAAAATTATCAAGTAAGTAATTTCTCCATTTCCTAGTGTGTAGCAGATGGACTCAGGACCAATGGAAAGCTACTCCCGAACCGGGTGGGAGACTGCCCGTGACCCACTTAGTATTGCCCTTGCAAATGCTGTGTCCTCCAGAGCCTGAACATCCAGGCGGTAAAACCTGGAGAAGGTGTGGATAGAGGACCATGTCGCCACCCTGCAGATCTCGGCGGGTGACAGCATCTTGGTTTCCTCCCAGGTCAATGCCTGGGCTCTAGTAGATTGGGCCTTGACTTGTAAAGGCGGTGGTTTGCCTGCTTCTACATAGGCTGCCTTGATGACTACTTTGATCCAGCGGGCTATGGTTGCAAGCGAAGCCGCTTCCCCTTGCTTCTTACTGCTGTGAAGGACGAATAGATGGTCCCTCTTTCGTATGGATTCCGACCTTTCCAGGTATTGGACTAGGAGTCTGCCGACGTTGAGATGGCGTAGACTTCGAGCCTCTTCCGAATTGTTATGCTCATCTGGCGATGGTAGCGAGATGGTTTGGTTGAAATGGAAGTGAGACACCACTTTGGGGAGGAACGATGGAACTGTGCGTAACTGGATGGTTCCTGGGGTGAGTATGAGAAACTGCTCCCGACAGGACAGTGCTTGTAGCTCGGATATACGACGGGCCGAACAGACTGCCAGCAGAAAGGCTGTCTTCAACGTTAATTGTCGGAGAGACAGGCTGTGGAGAGGTCTGAAGGAGGTTCCTGCTAGGATCTGATTGACTCCTTTCAGAAAGCGGAAGACATCCGGGTGAGAGGCTATGCTGCTGCTCTCGCTCTTGGTTCTGTGGCATGACAATGCGGTTACCTGTACCTTGACGGAGTTGAGACACAATCCCTTCTGTTGGCCGTTCTGCAGGAATTCCAGAATCGCGGGAATTTTGACTGAACGTGGTATGATGTCACGGTCCTTGCACCAGGCTTCGAATACTCTCCAAATCCTTATGTTTGTTAGGGATGTGGAGAACTTGCTTGCTCAGAGTAGGGTATCAATTACTGCCCCCGAGTATCAGCTCTTCCTCAGGCGCATCCTCTCAATGGCCAGACCGTAAGAGAGAATAGAGCTGGATCCTAGTGGAGGATCAGTCCCTGTTGGAGCAGGTCTCCCTGTCAGCAGTCTTCGCATGTCTGCTTATCACAGTCTTCTTGGCCAGTCTGGGGCCACTAGATGTACTGGTACCCTGTGGTGTTCTATATCTTGTGGATGATTGTGTCCAATAGGGGCCACAACGGTAAGGCGTATAACAGAGTCTCCTGTGGCCAGGTCTGTACCAGGGTATCGATTCCCTGGGACTGGGGTTCCCGCCTGCGGCTGAAGAAACTGGGCACTTGGGTGTTGGACCGGTTTGCCAGGAGGTCCATGGTTGGTGTTCCCCAACGGTTTACTATCAATTGGAATGCTGTGGTCGACAGCCTCCATTCTCCTCGATTAAGACTTTCTCTGCTGAGGTAGTCCGCAGCGATGTTGTCTTTCCCGGTGATGTGGACGGCCGAGATCTCTTGAAGATTCGCTTCCGCCCATGACATTAGGAGGTCTATTTACAGAGACACCTGTTGGCTTCTGCTATTAAGTTCACTTAGAGAATAGCCACTGCCATTAGCAATGGTTACATCGAATAGACTTAGTTTTTGGGTACTTGCCAGGTTCTTATGGCCTGGATTGGCCACTGTTGGAAACAGGATACTGGGCTTGATGGACCCTTGGTCTGACCCAGTATGGCATTTTCTTATGTTCTTATATTCCTCCCTGACGGTTGATGTAGGCCACTGTTGTGGCATTGTCCGATATTACTCTGACCGCTTTGTCTCGGAGTATGTGACCGAACCATAGGCAGGCTTGTCTGACTGCCCAGGCTTCTAGGCGATTGATGTTCCATCCCAACTCTTCTTTGTTCCATTGCCCTTGGGCGGTTAGCTCCTGGCAGTATGCTCCCCATCCTCGTAGGCTGGCGTCCGTGGTGAGCAGGATTCCAGGTTAGTGAGGATAGTCTCGATCCCTGGCTCAGATGGCCTTCTTGTAGCCACCATCATAGTTGGGCCCGAACTCTGTCCGGGAGCTGAAGATGAACGGTATAGTTCTGGGACAGTGGATTCCATCGTGATAGTAGTGAGCGTTGTAGGGGTCTCATATGAGCTCGTGCCCATGGCACTACTTCCAGTGTGGATGCCATGAGGCTGAGGACTTGTAGGTAGCCCAGGTTGTGGGGCGAAGTTCGCTCAACAGGGATCATAACTGGGTCATCAGTTTTGATCTCCTTGTCGGTGTAAGGATGACCTTGTCTTGTTTGGTGTCGAACCGGACTCCCAAGTATTTTTTTTTTTTCAATTCTTAATTTATAACATTTCTTACATTATACAAGTATCCACCTGTTTAGTAATTCTTTAAGTACAGAAAAGCAAAAACTATATTAGAATAGGCAAAAAGATTCAATAATAATTAAATTAAATTTTCTGCTCTTAATATAATAAAAGAAATAGTGGAAAGCGTGGTAATAAAGGAGCAAAAAAACAAAAAGAAATTCCAAATATCTCAGTTATATGGTGATCTGAACAGGTCTGTCACTATTCTTTTAACTATCACACAAGCATTGGAACTAAGTTGGAGGGGTATGTGAGTTCAAGAAGGACTTCAATTGTAATGGTTCCATAAAGATAAAAACCTGTTCCTGATAATATATGCAACACTTACAAGGATAATTTAATTTAAACTTTGCATCTATATGTGACACCTCCTCTCTCATGCTAAAAAACAATTTTCTTCTCACCTGCGTTTGTTTAACTAGATCAGGATAGCACCATATCTTGTATCCAAAAAATAGTGCTTGACTATTCCGAAAGAAATGCTTAAAAATATTATTTTTATCAATCAAGAAGGCAAAGGAGTGGTCTCCTTTGAGTCACAACCAGTTCTCGTGATGAATCCAAAAGTAATGAAAGATCAGGCAATGATTGTTCATCTTGATTATCTATTTATTTATTTATTTATTAAAGGCTTCGATATACCGACTTTCTTAATACAAATCAAATCAACTCGGTTGATTACCAGAAACTGGTTGATTTGAGTATAGGTAATAAGCCTTTGTTATTACTGGCTTTGTTTCCTCCGGGATTTTCAAAACATGTGCAATATAGAACTTGAACAAATCCAACTGTGTAATATTTTTCAAAATTGGAAAGTTCGAGAAATGTAAATTAAGAGCACTCATGCTGTTTTCAACTCTTTCCAGCCTTCTATTTATCCCATCTTCACTTTGGATCATAGTAGTCTGAACCTTCTCCATTTTAGACAAACGAGCCTCCATTTTTTCCAGTTTCTGCTTCTGCTGCATTATTTCTTCAGCATTAATAATTTACCTGATATTTAACATCCATAACTTCCTTAGTTAAATTCAAAATTGCCTTTACAAGCAATTGGAGAGCGCCCCATATTGTCACCAGTTATTTCCTTATTAGGTTGCATTATTGAATCCAGTTTAGGAACTTCGAGTTCCAACAGCCCCTCCTCCACCCAATGCTCCACCAGCCTTTTCTCCCAGGTCGCTAACACCAAGTCTTACAGAGAGATTCAATCCCTCTCCTTCTCTTACTCGAGACTATACCTTCATCTGAGACTCCACAGTGGTAAACCCTTCAGCTGTTTCACAGTACCGCACCGCTCCTTCTCCAACTTGTGCTCCCTCGGTCAGGTCGGCGGCCTCCTTCTTCGTCCTCATTTCTGCTGGACCTGGTGGTGCTGGTCTCGTAGGTGATCCGCGACTCAACGAGATCTCCATCAGGGAGGATGGCTCATGCTCCGTGGCCAGTCCTCCAGCAACTTGGTCTCCCAGTGTAAGTGGCGGTATTGTTGGAAAAAAAGCTGCCAATTCGGGGTTGCAGTGTCTGCAGAGGTGTAGATGTATTCTCTACACCTGACCCGTGCTTTCCATTTAGTATGAGGCTTAGAGGCAATCAAAAAAAACCTGCAATGTCAGGGGCCTCTTTCCAACACATCCGCTCAGAGCGCCATCTTGGAAGCTCTCCAGGACTCCCAAGTATTCTAGAGATTGGGAGGGCTGCAGGTGGCTCTTGTTTGTGTTGACCACCCACCACAGGCTCTCCAGTAGAGTTTTGACTCTGTTGGTTGCCTGGTGGCTTTCCTCTGGGGATATCGCTCTGATCAGCCAATCGTCTAGATAAGAGTGCATGCGGATCTCTTCCTTCCTCAGTGTTGCTGCCACCACCACTATGATCTTGGTGGACGTTCGGGGTGCAGTGGCAAACCCGAATGGTAGTGCCCGGAACTGGTAGTGACAGTCCAGGATCGAGAAGCGTAGGAAACGCTGATGCTCTTGATGGATTGGAATGTATAGGTAGGCTTCTGACAGATCCAGGGATGTAAGGAACTCCCCCGGTTGTATCGCCCTTATTACCGAGCCTAGGGTTTCCATGCGGAAGCCAGGAATCTTCAGGTGATGGTTGACCACCTTGAGGTCCAGGATGGGTCTGAACGTTCCTTCTTTCTTGGGGACGATAAAATAGATGGAATAATGTCCAGTATTTATTTGTTTTGGAGGCACCGGTGTTATAGCCTCTAAGGCTAGCAATCTGGTCAGTGTAGCCTCTACTGCCATCCTCTTGGAAGATTGTGGCAGGGGGATTCCACAAATTTGTCCGGAGGGAGGTGGTGGAAATCCAGGTAATACCCCTCTCGAATGATGGATAGGACCCACTTGTCCGAAGTTCTCTCGACCCATCTTCGGTAGAATAGGGAAAGTCTGCCCCCTATGACTTCTTCCTTTGGGCGGGTCAGCTGATTTTCATTGTGGGGTGCAGCTGGGGCCTGGGCCCGAGCTGGCTCCCTTTTTGTTGTGCTTGTTCTGAAAGGACTAGCTCCGGCCTGCAGGGTGGGCCGCTTGATATGTGCTTCTATATGAGTTGAAGCGCTGTGATCCTCTGCCCCTGGAGGTTCGGGGGAAGGCTCGCTGGTTTCTCTTATCCCTGTCCTCCAGTAGCCTCGTCAGTGGGGACTCGCCCCATTTGTTGGCTAGTTTCTCTAGTTCGCTTCAAGACAGGAGTGTTCCCTTGAAAGGCATCCTTATGAGTCTCGTTTTGGAGGATGTGTCGGCCCACCAGTTTCAGAGCCTAGTAGAATCATGGTCCATGATTACAAGGTTACTGAAGGAGCCATGGTGCAAGGTCCCTGATCCAGGACCATTGTTACAATTAACAGGCTACGTGCATTTGGGGGTTAGGAGGATTCCCTGATAGTTGTGATTTAAGGCTAATGGCACCATGATCCCAACCCTGGTTCTAACTGAGGGGCCGAGGAAACTGTTGTGTCAAAAAAATTATACAAGTTTCATTTTAAAATATCAGTTTTTCTAAGTTTCAAAAAGCAAAGTTACTTTGTGATTTATTTTGATTTTATTCTCTAACATGCACATACTGTGCATTAGATATGTAGAGGTTTTATAGTGGAATAAAATGAGTGTCTCACAGTAAAACCTTAGCAAAGATACAGGATCCCCATTAACTATAGTGCTTGTAAAAGACATCCATGCAAAAAGCCCAACTGTGTGGTGGGACATTCTTACAACAAACAGGTGCACCAAGTTACTATAAAAGAATTGTGACTGAGTTAGGTGTTGAAATTCACTTGTACAATGTTACTGCTGTGAACAAATATCAAAGCACATGGTAAAAAGGTATATCCTTGTTGAAAAAATAAGACATTTATTTTTGTTGTTAAAAAAATATCCTGGGGATTGCTTAAGAAAGCAATCTATAAACAGTCAATTGAGCTGAAAATGTCAAGGATCAGGCCTTTGGCCCTATGGAATTTAAGAGCAAGTTGATATAACATATATAGGATATTAATCCTAATCCTTACAGGGATATTGTGCCACCATTTGTATCATACATACTGTATATCTGTGCATTAAAATTGAGGAAACTATTCTCACATTTCTAATGGCATTTATTTTTCTTTGCTTCTCCTCTGTAACATATATATATATATTGCTGATGATTTAATTTTATTTACTGCAAGTATTGAGAACTGTTCTTACCTCTGTTCTTTTCTAAAAGGCGTTTCTTCTTTTGTTGTCTCTCCAATTTTTCTCTCTCTGCCTTCTCTTTAGCCAATCTGACCCGCTTTTGTTTTTCTTCAGCTTCCTTCCTCCTCATATTCTCCTTGACTGCTTGCTACAAAATAAACACAGAAGTGTAAATAATAAATATGTGATACGAATAAAATCATGGCTCCATTATGTGTAAGAAAAATGCAGCAGGTGTAGAGAAAGTCAACAGGTCTTATATAAAGGAATAGTCTTAGGTGGAATCCTTGTATTATAAATCACCAGTAACATAAAAATATTATTTTGTTGCATATAATGGCTAGATCTACAGCTTTACAATATCCAAAACTATCAAAGTAAAATTTTAGTTATTACATTCTGAAATAGGGAAATAATGCTTTCTGGATAAGGACATTGGCAGTATTCTCACTGTCAATCAGCGTCATACCTCCTTCTGCTGCAGTTAACTTAGTTCTGCGACAATTGTGTTGTGCATTTAATACAAGAGATCAAGTTCCAGGTCCAGTTCTACAGGCTGAGGACAAGATTCTTGCTAACATCTATGACAACTCTAGCTAACTTCTGTGAAACAAGATAGAATATTATGAACTGCTAGTACTAGTAAAAAAGCCAAGATCCACTTATTTGCTGTCATTGCTGAGAAATGTCTATAGCTACTCAGTTTGTGCAGACCTTGTAAAGTCAAACTCTTGTTTTCCTAGTGTTTTACAAAAACAATCGGCAACATCTCTTCTTGAAGCCAAAATATATCCTGGATGGAAATTTATAGTGACACTGTCAAGAGTGCATTTATCATGACCCTTGATTTACAAGGACAAAGATAATACCATCTGTGACTATTAGGAAGCTGCTACTGAAAAGTTATGAGATACGAAACAAGACATAGGAATAGAGGAGGGGCCACCATCATGAAGAAGAGATGAGTGTGGCCTGATCATCTGATTTCTACACCCATCTGATCTACAAGAAGCACTTTGGCCAAGTATAGTAAGTAGCAGAACTTTGCTTTCTGTTTACATATTCTATGTCGACCCATAGTGAAATACCTACATTTCTGTATAATTATATGTAATAATTTGATTAGTGCTCTAATTTGTAATATATGTAGTCCTTATAAAAAAAAAATGTGTGTGAGACTTTCTGGTCTCCAAGATTTATCTGGTTTCATTTGCAATTCTGACTGCAGATTTTGGCTTTGTTGCCACTCTCACAGCTAATTCCCCTCACTACACTGGCAACATGTCCATAAACATGCTCTATCCTATAACAGAAAATTTTCTAGCTCTCTTTCTCCTTTAGTTCATGCCATATTTCTGAAAATGGTTAAATGTAAAAGTGAGGCAAAACTGCACTCTTTCCCCCTTGGTTTGGAGACAGGAAACAATTGGAAAGAAATTTTACAGTCAAGTATTTTCCCATCTTTTCCCTGTAAGCAACGCCCATGGAACAAAAGAGAGCAGAAGATGAAAGACAAGGAATCCTTTACTATGAACTATATAATTTTTTTTTAAAGCTATAACTTTTTTATGCAATACATTTCATTACAGCAACATAAAACTAAGGCACATGGTATATCATGGAATATCATCACTACTTTGGTGCTTCTTAATCTCATGCTTCAGAGTACCTGATCTATTTCAAAGTGCCAAGATATACTACATCTCTAATATAAATCAAATATGACAATATTAAAATCATATGTCCTAAATTAACTAGCTTGACCAATTGTAACTGTAAAAATAACCATATTATATTGCTTCCTCTTATTTTTAGCAGCCATTCAGCACAAGTAAATTAAACTACCTACTCCTGAGATTAAGGTTTATATACAGTTTATACTTTTCAATCAACACAAAAATATTTGAAAAACATGTCTGAATGAAAAAAGTAGCAAAAATGTACTTTCATACACTGGAAGTTATAGCCATGACTTACAGACAGGACTTATTAAATCATTACATACCACAAAAACACTACCTTAAGAAAAATTATTTATAATCTTAACTTGTAATCAAAAGAAAAAATAAACACTATAAAGATAATTTTAAAAGAAGTTGAACATATAAATATGACATACCATCATACCAATTTTAAAAAGTCATTTATGTGTATAAAATGCACCCATACATGAATATACTATGGACAATTCAATGCATCTGTTGTAGCAGTTTTTAGAAGCCCACTTACATAAGTAAAGTGCATTTAAATATGTAAAACCCAATTTTAAGCATGTAAAATTACCCTGGTCTTGAAGAAAACTTATTTTGAGGAACAGCAGATGTCATTAAATGCCACACAGCATTATGCCTGACATCGGGCCAAACGGGAGACTCCATGTCACTGTTTACTGACAGATAGGAAGAGGAGGAGGTCCCTAGGCTCACCCCTCACCAGGATGGATGAAATAAGGGCAGCACCATACCTGAGGAGGTAGCTGCGGTCCACCTTTCTAGCACCTGCCATCATCGAGGTAAGAATGAAGATCGGGGTACTGCCCAGTCAGGTACCTCAGGTGCCTGTTACTGGCATCTCCTAGGGGAAGCCCATTACTTTTATATTTTGTTATACATTTTTTTTATGTATGTATATTTTATGCTTGCTCTTTTTTAATGATTTGTTATTGTTTTATTCCAATGTCTATATTAATGTTTTTGGGGGTTTTTTTTTACCATTAGTCTCTTATCTATGTGTATTTTATGATTGCTCTTATGTGATCCACACTGGACAAATTTTTTTGGAAGTTGCAGAATACGATTTTTTACATAACTAAAATTAATAAATGGTAGAAGTGGGATTTTGAGATAGAGGAGGAGTTATGTTCCTGCCTAACACACATTAAGATCTATGAAATAAATATCAGGGATTTGACTAGGCTTACCAATGTATTAACAATGATAGGTACACAAACATTTTTCTCAGTAAATTGGCAAACAACATTGACACCCCACAAATGGTACATGCTTATGTGTGGCAAACAGAACCCTCATCTTGCCTCAGGTTTGTAGGTGAATGTAATTATTCGAGGAAGGGAGGAGAGTGGATTGGGAGAGGACAAAAAAAAAAAAGAAAGTTTCCAACATACTAGATTAGAGATTCAAAAAAATATTTTATTTCTCGCTCCTTGTTGAAAATATGAAAGGAGCATAGCTCTTGAAATTTAGTCACAGATATATCAAATTAGTCTGATAAGATAAGATATTGCCTACAATTTATCATTGACCCTTATTGCTACCTTTTAGGGATGAAGTATTGTTCATGCCTGGACAACTACATAATAAGCTTTAGAGACCAAGTTAAATCCAAACTCTTTAATAAACAAAAAAAATATTTATATAAAATTTTCACCACTAGAAAGACATCCAATAAAAAATTTCCAAAACAAACAAATCATCCTCATAATCCAACAAAGATGACTCTGTAGTGGTTATATAGAAGAGATGCAGAAGCAACTCTCAAATAAAGCAAATTAAAAGAAATGTAAAAATGATTCCACACAAGAATATACAAAGCTGAAAAATCTCATCAGTAAATCTCTAATATAGCTGTAGCCTGAGTTGGAAATTGAAATACCAATCCACCCTATTGGTATTTCCTGTATGCAATGCAAAATCTAAACACCTGGAAACCCTGGCAGACCAATTATATCTAGTATGAGTGCATTTTGAGCAAACATCTGGACTTATTGAGAGGATCCCAACATCTTAGTAGAAAAGAAAACAGCTACAAAACAAGATATCATAGACTTTCTAAACATGTTAAACATGAAACAGCTACTGCCCGACACCCTTCTTGCCACAAAGGATATGGAATCTTAATACAGCAACATCCTTCATGCATAGTTGCATGTTACAAACTCCTAAGGATAGCTACACCTTGGATCACTAACAGAATAGCAGAAACTTTTGCCAAGGTATATGAATTCATCCTGACCCATCAATAAAGTACTTCAGCTTCAATAATAACATCTGTTTACAAACTATAAACTGCTATGGACCAGAATGGCACCATAGTAGACAAACCTTTTACTGAGCAAAAAAAAAAAGACATTTCTGAAAGGTTGCCACATAATATCTTTCAGATACTAACAATACATTAATACCTTTATGATTTGAACTAAAAGAGAAGAGATCTTTATAACTCCTACATTTTTATGACTCCTTTATAAGTAACAAAGTAAATGATGGCAGATAATAATCTAAACGGCCCATCCAGTTTGCCCAGTTGAGGTTCATCTACTCTGGGTAGATGTACAAATGAATTTCTATATGCAATCCAACACCAACTGTACACTTCCTCATTTCTTTTAGCCTACTCTGAACTCTTTTCCCGCTACCATCTTTTGTCCCTAGGTAATTGCACAGTCTCCTTGCCGACATGATAAAGGAAGCATACCTCTTGAAAGCTAATCACAAAAGAAGTTAGTCCAATAAAATGTTTTCACCTACAACTTACCTGTTGACCCTTATTTCTGTCTTTTAAAGGTGAAGTGTTGTTCACATCTAGATCAATTATGGAAGAAAACTGATTATTCAAAATAGTGAGTTGTTTACATGTAACAGTTCTCTGATGGCAGCAGTTCATATACTTGGGTGATGCCATCTGAAATTGTAAGCACATAACACTTTTCAAGAGCTCTGTAGCAAAAACTTGAGGGTCCCTCGGCAAATTTCTGTGTTGAAGCATTCTTCAGTTCTATAATTAAACTAATCAGCCAACTCCAGATGGGGAGAAGGGAGGGCTTGTATGACGGGTGAACTGATGGCATCAGAGAAAGCACAGTTGCTTACCTGTAACAGGTGTTCTCCTAAGGTAGCAGGATGTTAGTTCTCTCATGTGAGTGACGTCGGATGGAGCTCAGCACGGAAAACTTTTGTCAAAGTTTCTCGAAGCTTTGGCCAGCACATCGAGCATGCCCAGCATGCTATCTGCGCGAGGTCCCGCTTCAGTCTCATACCACAGATGAGAGCACGAGCGAAAAAAATAAAATAAACTGCAGGGAGAACCCAATTTCGTGGGAAGGTGGGCAGGAGTTCTGAGGACTAACATCCTGCTGTCCTAGGAGAACACCTGTTACAGGTAAGCAACTGCACTTTCTCCTAGGACAAGCAGAATGGTAGTCCTCCAGACTATCCGAATTAACAGAAAAGACCAACAGCGATCGAACAAGATGCCAACAGGTACAACAACTGCAGTGGTGTAGGTTGGCAGAGGACTGTCTGGCTCCCTCAGAAGCACGAACAGAAAGAGTTGGGGTCAGGTCTGGAACAGGTTGCGCAGAACAGATTGACTGAAGGCACTGTCCCGATGCCTGTCCTTGTCTAAACAGTAATGAGCTATAAATGTATGAAGGGAACTCCAGGTTGTGACTCTGCAAATTTCGTTGACAGGGAATGCACGTAAGAGAGCCACAGACATCGCCATAGCCCATGCAGAGTGCGCCTTTACTCTGCTGCTAGCGGAAGGCCTGCCCTCCCATAGCAAAAAGCCAGCCAGGTCAAAAAAGTCTATTTACCCATTGCTACTCCCATGCGGTTGGCATCAAAGGACATGAAGAGCTGAGTGGACTGCCTGTGGCTGGCTGTACGATCCAGGTAGAAAGTCAAAGCCCTTTTGCAGTCCAAGGTATGAAGAGTCCATTCCCTTACGTGGGAATGGGCCCTCAGAAAGAAGGTGGGTAAAACGATGGACTGATTGAGGTGGAAGGGCTTTGGCTTTCTACCTGGATCGTACAGCCAGCCACAGGCAGTCCACCCAGCTCGTGTCCTTTGATGCCAACCGCATGGGAGTAGCAATGGGTAAATAGACCTTTTTGACCTGGCTGAATTTTTGCTATGTGCAGGCAGGCACTTTTTTTTTTATTAGTGCTTCAAAGTGAATTACATTCAGGTACTGTAGTGTGTATTTCCCTATCTCCGGAGGACTGTAATCCCACTTTGAAGCACTAAAAAAAAAAAAAAAAAAAAAAAGTGCAAAAAGCGGAATATAAATATAAATAAATAAAAATACTATAAGATTAGCTTTTTGTAGCCGGTTACCCTTGAACACCTTAGAAATGTCCTTTAGGTATGTAGTCAGCTCTATTTTATCCACATGTTTATTAACCCCTTCAAAAAAAATGAAGCAGATTTGTTAGGCAAGACTTCCCTTGGGTAAATCCATGTTGACTATGTTCCATTAAATCATGTCTTTCTATATGCTTTACAATTTTTTCTTGAGAATAGTTTCAACTATTTTTCCTGGCACTGAAGTCAGGCTCACTGGTCTATAGTTACCTGGATCGCCCCTGGAGCCTTTTTTAAATATTGGGGTTACATTGGCCACCCTCCAGTCTTCAGGTACAATGGATGATTTTAATGATAGGTTACAAATTTTAACTAATAGATCAGAAATTTCATTTTTGAGTTCCTTCAGAACCCTAGGATGCATACCATCCGGTCCAGGTGATTTGCTACTCTTTAGTTTGTCAATCTGGCCTACTACATCTTCCAGGTTCACAGTGATTCAGATCCAGGTTCACAGGAAAACCAAATGACTGCACGCATTGTTTAATAATGAAGTGAAAGAGGCAATTACAGCCAAAAGGGCATCATTCAAAAAATGGAAAGGAGACCCCAAAGGAGAAAATAGGAAAAGCAAAAGCAATGGCATAAACGATGGCAAGAAGGTAATTAAGCAGGGATAAGACAGAATTTGAAAAGAAGCTTGCAAAAGAGGTAAAAACAAGTAATGAAAACTGTTTCAAGTACATTCGAAGCAAAAAGCCTGTGATGGGTCAGCTGGGCTGCTAGATAACTAAGGGATAAAAGGGGTGGTTAGGGAGGACAAAGAAATAGAAAAACTAAATGAATTCTTTGACTATGTCTTTACTAAGGAGGATGTCAGGAGCATACCACACTGGAAACATTTTTTTGATGACCTGAGTGACTAGATAAAATCATTGTGTAACTTGAGGACAAGATAATTGAGATTGACAGGCTAAAGAAAAACACATCACTGGTACTAGTTGATATTCATCCCAAAGTTCAGATGGAACTCAACAATGAAATTGCAGAACTGTTTCTAATTATTTGCAACCTATCAATTAAAACAAACACTGTACCAGAAGACTGGAGGATTGCCAAAGTGACACCAATTTAAAAAACAGGGCTCCAGGGGTGATCCAGGAACCTATAAATTGTTGAGCCCGATGTTGGTGCTGGGCAAAATGGTGAAAGCTATTCTTAAAAACAAAGCTACTGATCACAGATACACGGTTTAATGGGGGAAGACTCAACAAGGTTTTTTGGGGGGGTTTTTTGTAAATAGAAGTCTTACATTACCAATTTACTAGTTTTTGAGGGTGTAAATACACATATGGACAAAGGTAAGCAAGTTTATGTTACAATTCCTGGCCCCAAGAGGCCTGTCCCTACTTCTCGGCGCCAGGCCCGGGCCCTTCTCGCTCTGGCTGCACCAGCTGGTTGCCTTTGTGGTCCTGCTGCTTCCTGGCTCGGCTCCGGACTGCTCCCCATTTCCTCCGCAGCGGAGGGGTGCCACCACCTCGACCTCCACGCAGGCCACCTCCCAGCTGCAGCGAAGGAGCGACGCCATGCTGCCTTGACTGGCCCCTGCCCCTAGGTGCGTGCGTTGCCAGTCAAGATTTAAAGGGGCCGCGGAGGAAAAGCTTCCCGCGGCCCCTAGTGATGACGTTGCCTGTTCTGGCTATATAAGGCAAGCTCTGACAGTCAGAGCTTGCCTTGGCAACAAGTCTCCTCGCTCTCGCTTGCTCAAGTTCCTGAGTTGCTGTTCCCGTTCTCACTGCCTGTTTCTGACCTCTGGACCGGACCTGACCACGCTTACCTCTGCCTACCTCAGACCTCTGGATTGGATGCGACCATGCCTCATGCCTCTGTTCTCCTGGACCAGGCCCGGCCATGCTCACCACATCTTGCCTGGTCCACTGGACTGGATTGGTGCCACCCTTGGCTTCAGGCCTCCAACTTCTCTCTCTCCTGGTTGCCACCATGCTCCCTCGACTACTCCCTGTGATAATCCACACAGAGGCCCACCTAAGACCAGCCAGCCCTGGTACCCAAGGGCTCAACCTGCAGGAAACGCGTGCTGGTAGTGGCGAAGCTCCCGCTGGCCTCTGCTTCCCATCTGGCCTTGCCACCCGACAGTGGGGACCTGTGCGGGTTTCTCCCACAGGTGGCAACAATACCACCTCAAGGCAAGTGTCTACGAAAGAAACAGTTGATATATTTAGATTTTCAGAAGGCATCTGACAAGAAATTGGAAGGTAATGGATTTGGAGGCAGTATCTTATTGTGGATTGGTAACTGGATAAAAGACAGAAAACCAAAGGTAAGACTAAATGGGTCACGTTTCCAAACTGAGAATGGTTATTAGTGGAATGCCCCAGAGATTTGTATTGGGGGACCTGTGCTATTTAGCATATTCTAAATGATCTGGAGAAAGGAATGAGGAGTGAGATGACTAAATTTGCAGATGACATAAAATTGTTTGGAGTTGTTAAAAGGCAGTGAATTGTAAAGAACTCCAGAAGGATCTTGCGAGACAAGGAGACTGGGCTACTAATGGCAGATGCAATTTAAGGTGGAGAAGTGCAAAGTAATTAATGTAAGTAAAAGTAATCCCAACTACAAGTACACGATGCTGGGTTCTCTATTAGGAGTCACCACTCAGGAAAAGGATCTCAGAGTACTTGTGGACAATAGTAACATAGTAATCCAGTCTGACTAACAAGTTGTTTTTGGTAATAGCTGCCACTCTGGGCAGTTTACCCCCATATGCCTACTATTAAGGGTAGTAACTGCCACTCCAGCAGTTTCCCCCTGCCCCCCCATGCAGAAGTGTTTGCTCTTTCGGATGGTGGAGGAACTAGGGGGCACTCCCTGAGGTTGGCATGTGGCATATTTAAAACTAATCGGAGGAGGTTCTTTTTACTCAGCGCACGGTTGGACTCTGGAGTTTGTTGCCAGAGGATGTGGTTGGTGCAGTTAGAATAGCTGTGTTTAAAAAAAGGATTGGATAAGTTCTTGGAGGAGAAGTCCATTACCTGCTATTAATTAAGTTGACTTAGAAAACAGCCACTATTACTAGCAACGGTAACATGGAATAGACTTAGTTTTTGGGTACTTGCCAGGTTCTTACGGCCTGGATTGGCCACTGTTGGAAACAGGATGCTGGGCTTGATGGACCCTTGGTCTGACCCAGTATGGCATATTCTTATATTCTTAAAATTAACATAGGTTGCTCCTTTTTTCATTTCCAAACTCTAGCCTGTAGGGATCCGCAGTGTTTATCCCATGCCATTTTGATTTTGATCAAAATTCTCATCTTCACCACCTCTTCCAGAGTCTTCCAGGAGGGCAATTCATACTTCCACCATCTTTCTCTGTGAAGAAATATTTCCTGATGTTGGTTCTGGGTCCCCCTCCCCGCCATGGAGTTTCCCCTAGTTCTACAATGTCCTTTCCAGTGCAAAAGGTTTGTTTGTGCATTATTAATATATTTCAAGTATTTGAAGATCCGTATCATATCTCCCCTGCACATCTTCTCCTCCAAGGTATATATATGTTCAGGTTCTTCAGACTTATAAGGCTTTTGATGTAGACCCCACACCATATTGGTCAACTTTTCTGGTCAGCTTCCATCCTGTCCTTATCCTTTTTCAGATAAGGTCTCCAAAACTGAACAGTATTCTAGATGAGGCATCAACAGAGACCTGTATAAAGGCATTATCACCTTTTTACCGCTGGTTATTCCTCTTTCTCTGCAGTTCAGCATCCCTCTGGCTATTGCCACTGCATTGTCACATTGATTTGTTGCCTTCAGATCACCAGACACTATTACCGAAAATCCCTCTTCCCAGTCCAGCCCATTAATCTTTCATCCTCCATCTCATAAAATCCATTCGACCACTCTTCAAGCATTCTTAAATGATCTTTCATTCTCTCTACGCCTTCAGGCATGTCCACACTCTGTTGCAAATCTTAGTATCATTCACAAAAAGGCAAACTTTTCCTTTTATCCCCCCCTGCAATGCCCCTCAAAGATATTTAACAGAACTGGTCCCCAAACTGATTCTTCTGGCACTCAATTTATCATTATTCTCTCTTCGG
Source organism: Rhinatrema bivittatum (assembly GCF_901001135.1). Classification (NCBI taxonomy): domain Eukaryota; kingdom Metazoa; phylum Chordata; class Amphibia; order Gymnophiona; family Rhinatrematidae; genus Rhinatrema; species Rhinatrema bivittatum. The sequence continues at coordinate 147,500,506 of NC_042619.1, forward strand.
AGTAAGCTCCATTTACTATTTAACACTGTCTCCGGTTCATCAACCAATTTCTAATCTATTCCACTAACTTGTTACCCAGATCATAAATCATTATTGGCCTAGTGGGTCTCTGATTTTGGTTTTTCATATTCCTCATTTCACTTTTCATTGTGGTGATAATCTGTGATACCTGCTTGTATCCTGGGACTCACCACACATTCTCTCACAGTTGCCAACAATCTGGGACACAAACCATGTGGCACCTGTCTTGTCTGTAACTTTTCAGTCACTTTGTCTACATTTATCCACCCGCTGACAGGAAGTCACTATCCTTTAAAGACTAGCACTAACTGTGTGTCTTCTGGAGTTGTCTATGTTATCCTTTGCCCTTGCGCTTGTCTATAGGTTTACAAACTACCTGCAAAATTAAAACTAGGATATATGAACATCAGAGTAACATCCACAATTCCGGAAATAACGTTTCTTTGGTTTCCCACTGGCTTCAGTTCCACTACGATATATTTGATCTTGGACATTTTTTGGAACAATGTCATCCACGTATTTGATGTAGAAATTTCTCATTATCTTTGCTGCACAAATAACATCGCTGGATTTTTGCCCTTGATATTTTACAATCCATGAATTTAAATTCAAAGATAGAATGGACAGCCTGCTTGTAATTCATTAGTTTTATTTTTGTCCTACTTCTTGTCTGTTTGATTGGCTCTTTGGTGCCTTTTTTCTGATTTTTATTTTCCTGAGCTAGCTGGTACTGTTCAGTTCTGAACATTTTTGAAAGATAAATTATTCTGCTTATGAGTTTCTTGCCTTGTGTTATATTTCTTCCTTTTAGAGAACTTTGATGCCTAGATACTTTGTCCATTTGTTTCCTTTGCAAGATGGTTTGAAAATGTTTTCTCTTGTTTATTACCAGATGCTTATCTCCCCCCCCCCCATGAGAAAGTGTTTCAGAAAAATACTGATTGTGTAGAATTTGGGATCTGTTTTCCTATGGAAGCAGACAATACTTGTATATATTAGCATTACTCTGGAAAACTGTTTTGAAAAAGCATTTTTGCTTACTTTTTTTCATGGTCATTGTTGAATTTTGACAGTGAGGTTCCAATAATTAGAAAAGTAGTCCAAGTGCCTGTAACTAAAAACTCACCTGAGCTAAAAAATTCTAACTTATCCCTATCAATTAAAAAGCAGAATGAAAATACAAACAAAAACAAACTTTCAAATGTTTGTATGCTAATGCCAGAAGTCTAAGAAGTAAGATGGAGAATTAGAATGTATAGCAGTAAATGATGACAGACTTAATTGGCATCTCAGAGACATGGTGGAAAGAGGATAACCAATGGGACAGTGCTATACCGGGGTACAAATTATATCGCAATGACAGAGAGGAGCACTCGGGAGGAGGTGTGGCACTTTATGTCCGGGATGACATAGAGTCCAACAGGATAAACATCCTGCATGAGACTAAATACAAAATTGAATCTTTATGGGTAGAAATCCCTTGTGCGTCGGGGAAGACTATAGTGATAGGGGTATACTACCGTCCACCTGGTCAAGATGGTGAGACGGACAGTGAAATGCTAAGAGAAATTAGGGAAGCTAACCAAATTGGTAGTGCAGTAATAATGGAAGACTTCAATTACCCCAATATTGACTGGGCAAATGTATCATCGGGTCACGCTAGAGAGATAACGTTCCTGGATGGAATAAATGATAGCTTTATGGAGCAATTGGTTCAAGAACCGACGAGAGAGGGAGCATTTTTAGATCTAATTCTCAGTGGAGCACAGGACTTGGTGAGAGAGGTAACGGTGGTGGGGCCGCTTGGCAATAGTGATCATAATATGATCAAATTTGATTTAATGACTGGAAAAGGAACAGTGTGCAAATCCAAGGCTCTCGTGCTAAACTTTCAAAAGGGAAACTTTGATAAATTGAGAAAAATTGTTAGAAAAAAACTGAAAGGAGCAGCTACAAAAGTAAAAAATGTCCAAGAGGCGTGGTCATTGTTAAAAAATACCATTCTAGAAGCACAGTCCACATGTATTCCACATATTAAGAAAGGTGGAAAGGCGGCAAAACGATTACCGGCATGGTTAAAAGGGGAGGTGAAAGAAGCTATTTTAGCCAAAAGATCTTCATTCAAAAATTGGAAGAAGGATCCAACAGAAGAAAATAGGGTAAAGCATAAACATTGGCAAGTTAAATGTAAGACATTGATAAGACAGGCTAAGAGAGAATTTGAAAAGAAGTTGGCTGTAGAGGCAAAAACTCACAGTAAAAACTTTTTTAAATATATCCGAAGCAGAAAGCCTGTGAGGGAGTCAGATGGACCGTTAGATGATCGAGGGGTTAAAGGGGCACTTAGAGAAGATAAGGCCATCGCGGAAAGATTAAATGATTTCTTTGTTTCGGTGTTTACTGAAGAGGATGTTGGGGAGGTACCCGTAATGGAGAAGGTTTTCATGGGCAATGATTCAGATGGACTGAATCAAATCACGGTGAACCTAGAAGATGTGGTAGGCCTGATTGACAAACTGAAGAGTAGTAAATCACCTGGACCGGATGGTATACACCCCAGAGTTCTGAAGGAACTAAAAAATGAAATTTCAGACCTATTAGTAAAAATGTGTAACTTATCATTAAAATCATCCATTGTACCTGAAGACTGGAGGATAGCAAATGTAACCCCAATATTTAAAAAAGGCTCCAGGGGCGATCCAGGAAACTACAGACCGGTTAGCCTGACTTCAGTGCCAGGAAAAATAGTGGAAAGTGTTCTAAACATCAAAATCACAGAACATATAAAAAGACATGGTTTAATGGAACAAAGTCAGCATGGCTTTACCCAGGGCAAGTCTTGCCTCACAAATCTGCTTCACTTTTTTGAAGGAGTTAATAAACATGTGGATAAAGGTTAACCGGTAGATATAGTATACTTGGATTTTCAGAAGGCGTTTGACAAAGTTCCTCATGAGAGGCTTCTAGGAAAAGTAAAAAGTCATGGGATAGGTGGCGATGTCCTTTCGTGGATTGCAAACTGGCTAAAAGACAGGAAACAGAGAGTAGGATTAAATGGGCAATTTTCTCAGTGGAAGGGAGTGGACAGTGGAGTGCCTCAGGGATCTGTATTGGGACCCTTACTTTTCAATATATTTATAAATGATCTGGAAAGAAATACGAGTGAGATAATCAAATTTGCAGATGACACAAAATTGTTCAGAGTAGTTAAATCACAAGCGGATTGTGATAAATTGCAGGAAGACCTTGTAAGACTGGAAAATTGGGCATCCAAATGGCAGATGAAATTTAATGTGGATAAGTGCAAGGTGATGCATATAGGGAAAAATAACCCATGCTATAATTACACAATGTTGGGTTCCATATTAGGTGCTACAACCCAAGAAAGATCTAGGTGTCATAGTGGATAATACATTGAAATCGTCGGTACAGTGTGCTGCGGCAGTCAAAAAAGCAAACAGAATGTTGGGAATTATTAGAAAGGGAATGGTGAATAAAACGGAAAATGTCATAATGCCTCTGTATCGCTCCATGGTGAGACCGCACCTTGAAAACTGTGTACAATTCTGGTCGCCGCATCTCAAAAAAGATATAATTGCGATGGAGAAGGTACAGAGAAGGGCTACCAAAATGATAAGGGGAATGGAACAGCTCCCCTATGAGGAAAGACTAAAGAGGTTAGGACTTTTCAGCTTGGAGAAGAGACGACTGAGGGGGGATATGATAGAGGTGTTTAAAATCATGAGAGGTCTAGAACGGGTAGATGTGAATCGGTTATTTACTCTTTCGGAGAGTAGAAAGACTAGGGGGCACTCCATGAAGTTAGCATGGGGCACGTTTAAAACTAATCGGAGAAAGTTCTTTTTTACTCAACGCACAATTAAACTCTGGAATTTGTTGCCAGAGGATGTGGTTAGTGCAGTTAGTATAGCTGTGTTTAAGGATTGGATAAGTTCTTAGAGGAGAAGTCCATTACCTGCTATTAAGTTCACTTAGAGAATAGCCACTGCCATTAGCAATGGCAACATGGAATAGACTTAGTTTTTGGGTAACTGCCAGGTTCTTATGGCCTGGATTGGCCACTGTTGGAAACAGGATGCTGGGCTTGATGGACCCTTGGTCTGACTCAGTATGGCATTTTCTTATGTTTCTTATGTTCTTATTTTATTTTGATTTATATCTTATGCCTTTCTTCAGTACATTTCACAATCTGAAAACATGAATAGTAGATGACTTCACAGATATATACGGTTTGCTTGGTGTAATTGTTTCTTTCAGTTACAAGAATTTTGAGGAAAATGTAAGAATAAAATCAATTTGGCACAGCAATTCCACCAAACTGGTTAAAAAACAGGAAACAGATTGTAGTAATAAATGGTCAATTTTCTCAGTGGAAAAAGGTAAACAGTGGAGTGCCTCAGGGATCTGTACTTGGACCGGAGCATTTCAAAATATTATATAAAAATGATCTGGAAAGGAATATGAGTGAGGTTATCAAATTTGCGGGTGATACAAAATTATTCAGAGTAGTTAAATCACAAGCAGATTGTGATACATTACAGGAGGACCTTGCAAGATTGGAAGATTGGGCATCCAAATGGCAGATGAAATTTAATGTGGACAAGTGCAAGGTGTTGCATATAGGGAAAAATAACCCTTGCTGTAGTTACACGATGTTAAGTTCCATATTAGGAGCTACCACCCAGGAAAAAGTTCTAGGCATCACAGTGAATAATACTTTAAAATCATCGGCTCAGTGTGCTACAGCAGACAAAAAAGCAAACAATGTTAGGAATTATTAGGAAAGGAATGGTTAATAAAACGGAAAATGTCATAATGACTCTGTATCGCTCCATGGTGAGTCCGCACCTTGAATACTGTGTACAATTCTGGTCGCCACATCTCAAAAAAGATATAGTTGCAATGGAGAAGGTACAGAGAAGGCCAACCAAAATGATAAAGGATATGGAACAGTTCCCTATGAGGAAAGGATGAAGAGGTTAGGGCTGTTCAGCATGGAGAAGAGACAACTGAGGGGGGATATGATAGAGGTCTTTAAAATCATGAAAGGTCTTGAATGAGTAGATGTGAATCTGTTATTTACACTTTCAGATAATAGAAGGACTAGGGGGCACTCTATGAAGTAAGCAAGTAGCACATTTAAGACTAATCGGAGAAAATTCTTTTTCACTCAATGCCCAATTCAGCTCTGGAATTTGTTGCCAGAGAATGTGGTTAGTACAGTTAGTGTTATGTTTGTGGACCCTTGGGCCGGTTGGGACCGAAGATGGAGCGTTGTAGGGGTTCACAGAAAGGATCCCAACCAGGAGGCGGTTCGGAGGCTCGGAGCAAGCGAGGATACTGGACTATGGTGGAGTCCTTGCGACCAAGGACTCGGTACTCACTGGGAGGACGGACGACGTTGGACCCTGGCGTTAACGGAGTCTTCACCCTGGAGACCGGCACTCCCCCGGGGGGAAGCCCTTAGGAGTCCGGCCCTGGGACTTTTGGAAATTCACCCTGGAAGCCGAAGTCCCCCCAGGAGGAGCCCGTAGGGACACGGCCGCTGGGACTTAGGCGACTACCTGGATGTGGAAGATGGTCCGGATGCAGGCGCCTCCTGCAGGTCGTGGGTTCCGGACGGCTGGCGCCTCCAGCAGGTCGTAGGTAGTCCAGAAGTCGGTCCAGGAGTGAGTCCAGGAGCAGTCCAAGGCCAGTCCAGAGGTCGAAGTCCAAGCACGGTCCAAATCCAATTCAGAGATCGAAGTCCAAGCAGGGTCCGAAGCCAATCCAGAGGTCAAAGCACGGTCCAAAGCCAATCCAGGGGTCGAAGTCCAAAGCACGGTCCAAAGCCAATCCAGGGGTCGGAGTCCAGAAGAATCAATCAGAGAGAAGGGCAAGGCAGAAGCGGGACGAAGCAAACCAGGAACACAGCTGCAGCAGGCCGAAGACCAGGAACCTTGTTGCAAGGCACTGGGGTAAACTAGATGCAGGGTACTTATACCCTGAAGGCGTCTGATGTCATCCACAGCTGCAAGGAGGATTTTCCCGCGCTGGCCCCTTTAAGGGGAGCTCCTCCCCGCATGCGCGTGTCAGGGGTCGGGGCCAGCCGTGCCTGAACGTCGGCGTCTCTCCCGAGGAGGGAGAGACGTGCTGGAGGGCCTGCCGGCCTGAAGAAGCTCCGAAACGGCCTGGGCCGCCCCCGAGGTAGGTGGAGGAACCGGGGCCCGGCCCGGGACCGCAACAATTAGTGTATATGTGTTTAAAAAAGGCCTGGATACGTTCTTGGAAGAGAAGTCCATTCACTGTTATTAATCAATTTGACTTAGGGAGTGGCCTCTGCTATTACTGGCATCAGTAGCATGGGATCTTCTTGGTGTTTGGGTATTTGCAAAATTCTTGTGGCCTGGTTTGGCCTCTGTTGGAAACAGGATGCTGGGCTTGATGGACCCTTGGTCTGACCCAGCATGACAATTTCCTATGTTCTTATAATGCAGCTAAATTTAAAACAATCCACATCTGTTGCAAAAGCTGCCTGAAACATTTCAACTGTTTTCTAAAAATTTCATCAGGTAGGGCATTCCATAAAACAGGAACAACTGATAATGCTGGATTTTGAGTTCCTTGTAAATGATCTATTTTAATGCGTGGGTACTTCTACTAAATCCAAGCTAGCAGAACGCAGTACTCAAGCAGGACAAAGTTGGTAAGATGTGTAGTTAAATAAGCAGGTGCTCCCTCCTGCAAAGATTTAAAAAACATTAGCAAAATCTTAAATTTGATGTGCTGCTGGATGGACAACCAATGCAAATGCATTAACAAGGATGTCACATGTTTCTTCTTATAAGCGTTGAGAACTAAATAAAAAGCTGAATTTTGCAAAAGCCGCAAAGCTCTCAAATGACATTCTGGGAGCCCTACATAAAGGGAATTGCAGTAGTCAATTGTTGTAAAAACAAATGTCTGGACCAAGGTTTAAAAATGTGGAACTTCCAAATATGGACAAATAATGTAAACGTTTAAGCTTATATTATTGATAATATTGATCAGAATATTTGATCAGAATAATTTAAACCGGTATCAAAAAGAAATCCAAAATTACGTATATGATCTGAAAACTTAATAGCTTCTACTTTAAGCAAAAAAAGGATAGTTTAGGAGAATTTAAGGATTTTGTAAGCACAAGAGCCTCAGGTTTTTCAAAATTCAGTATTAAAGCATTTTTTAGTCATCCAGTCAGCAAGAGCTTTTAAACAATGGCTCACAGGAGACATTGCTGAGGAGTTAGTCAGTACAGGAAAATACAATTATCAGCTGTGTATATTCGAAAATTATTATTAAATGAATCTAAACGTGTACATAAAGATGATAAATATTAAAAAGAGATGACAATGTTGAGCCCTATGGAACACTTTCGATGACAGAAAACCAAACAGACTGAATGCTGCCAGTTTTAACTTGTTGCTTACATAATCCCAAGAAAGGCGCAAACCAATGAAGAACCTTTCCTATACTGCCAAGCCCCGTGAGATTAATCTTTTATGAGCAACTACTGCATTTGGGAGAACAAACATTTTCCCACTCTAGATGTACAATTCTATTACATTCAAAACCTTCCATCTATAAGTTCAAACAATTTAATAGGTTAGAAAGATAAAGAAAAAATAAATAGAAATTATTATTGTTATATAACCATTCCCTTGTGCTCACAGAGCACAAGGGAATGGTTGTATATTCCCGTTGTCTGGGCTGATAGGTGGAACATCCAAGGAAGGAGATTTTACAACTGACTAATTAATGGCCCAATATGCTAGGATGTTTTCCCCATAGACACAGAATGAGCAAAAGCCATAGTAAATCAGGCCTTATATTTGTTGGGGTTTATTTTTTATTAAGTTCCTGTTAATTTATGAATCGCTATGTAATGCCTGTGACCTTAGGTTTTGTTCCATGAGTTCTAAGTAAAGCCCGTTGCTGCATTAAGTTTAATGTAAACCGAGGTGATGTTGCAGACATGCCTCGGTATATAAAAACCCTTATATAAATAAATAAATAAATAAATAAAAATTTGATCTAACTGTAGCTTATGTAGAAACTGTAAACTAAGGGAATCATTTACCAAACATTTTCCCTATTGAGTTAGAATCAGAGAAAAGCCTTAATAAATCAGGCCCTAATATCCTATACTTAATTATATTTTATAACAAAAAAAAATCATCCAATGAAATTAAACAATAGGAGCCCTGAGTGAGTGAAAATAAAGCATTTCAAGTTATCTACCTATGATATATGGCTTCCTACCAAGGACTGCACAGTTTTATTTACAGAAACTCATTACAACATCCTTTTTCATAGAATAAAATGGAACAGATGTAATTAAGACCTGTTTTCCGAGATTATAATTCTGAGAAAGGGAAAATAATCACAATAATATGACAGTGGGCTTGAAAGTGTTATAAAAACAAAATTACAGAGAAAGAGGGAAACAAAAAAATTAAACACATTAATGAAAAGAAATAAATAGCAATAAATTCAAACCTACCATGAACATGATCTTAAAGTTATTCAAGTCAGTAAAAAACTCTTCAACAGATACTTTCTTTGAATCTACGACATAGTACTCCATCAGACTCTGACATAATTTTTCCATGTTTTCATGCATCCTGGATATCTTTTTGTACTGTTCTTTTACACAGACAACAAAGCTGTAAGATACTGTTAAGGTTCACAATTCCACATGAACAAAACAATATGCTTTCAAAACAAATAATGGTTGTATTTAGTCTTATGAAAATCTAGTATTAAATACTTTTTTCCAACTACTGATTTACTTACAAATGTTTTAACATTAATTAATGCACAGAATTAAAGTTTTCAGTTTGTTGAAATTTATCTGAACAAATTCAAGAATTGAATAGAAGTGGTCAGAAATCCTTAATCATAAATTGAAAATCTATATTGCTCTACTTTTTCTCCATACAATAATTCTAAGAAATTACTGGAGCAATAATTGAACATGAGACTTAATATCTAAAATTGTCAACAAAACAGACCAAAACATAAAAATCAAATATAGTTCTCAAACTTTGCTTATCAAAGGGGTCTAGAAAGAAAAAACACAGAAATGAATTAATACTGGATATAAACAGATATTTTGAAGAAGTAGCCTCCAAATTGCTTAAATAGTCAGATATCTGTAGATATCCGGCATATCACATTTTTCTCAACCTGGGAGAAAGACATGTGTTTGTGGGTTGACTCATGGAATAACTGGTTCTTTCCCTCACTTATTTACTTAAGGATATGTAGTTTGGAACTACTCTGAAAAAAAAGATGATGCTCACTCAAAGCAGAAATCTATATCAATATAACCTCAGGTAATAAGTAATGTAAATAAATATATTAATAAAAATTTGAGTAAATATATTAAACTCTAAAAAACACTCTCTCTTTAATCAAGCCCAGCACTTAAGCCCAGATTTTAAAAGCCCTGCATGTGTAAAAACAGGGGGTTATGCCCCTGCGCGGAGCACAGTTTAGAAAGGGCCCAGCCATGTTTGAAACTCCCAGTATGTGCAGGAGTGCCGGGCCAGAAGAAAGGGGCAGGCCAGGCTGGGACAGCGCCATTAGATAATGTCTTGGGGAGCTGCCGGGGCGCGGAGTTTACTTCTGCTCCAGAGCAGCATTAAGTATTAAAATTTAAAAAATTTTGGATAGCTTGGGTAGGTTTAGGGGTCGGGAAAGAAAGAGGAAAATGTAGGAAAGGTAGGGTTAGGGAAGTTCTCTCCCAGTCCGCTCCTTAATTGGTTCAGATTCCCTTCGCAGGAGGAGGAAACAAAATTCAAAATGATAAGAGATCCTCATCATCTTGGCTGGCCAACACAGGCTGCTCACAGTCAGTCTTATGAGCACTACCAAAATGTAATATACAGTCCTCTATCGCATACAGAGGAGATAGATAGAAATTTAATGGAAGTTATTCACTAAATTGTTATGAAAGAGGAGTTGCTAGTGTTAGGGGATTTCAATCTGCTGGCTGTTGTTTGGGAAATCCCAACTGCAGGGTCTTTTAGAAGCAAGGAATTCATGGATTCTTTGCAAGGAGAATTGTTCTGCAACTAGTATCAGAACCCACATGGGAAGAGGCAATACTTAACCTGCTACTTACCAATGGAGAGATTATCTCGGATAATGTAGATAGTCATCTGGGATACAATGACTACCAAATGGTGTGGTTCAGTATTAGAGCACAAGAAATGATGGTTCATTCAAAGGCAAGGGTCCTAGACTTCAGGAAAACTAATTTTGTTAAAATGGGAAAGTACTTCAAGGAGTCATTAGCTGGTTGAGAAAATCTAGGCAAAGTAGAAGAGAAATGGGCAAAACTAACAGGAGATACAAGGGCAACTAACCTTTTTGTTATGCAAGAAAATAAAGGTAAGTGGAAAAAAGGCCACTATGGTTTTCTAAAGAAATAGCTGAAAAGGTAAGGGAGAAAAGGTCATTATTCAGATACTGCAAGAGATCACAGAATGTGGAAAATAGGCAACAGTATCTAGAAAGCTAAGATAAGCTGGGAAAGTAGTCAGGAATACAAACATTCAAATGGAATAAAATAAAATAGCAAATACAGTAAAATGGGGGGGGGGGGAACAAGCCATTTATTATTATTTTTTTCAACATATGTTAGTGATAGAAGGAAGTATAAAAAAAAGGCACTGTGAGATTTAGAGATGAAGGGGAGGAATATAGAGAGGGTGATGATAAAAAAGCAAAATTTCTTAACAAATATTTCTGTTTGGTGCTCCCTATGGAAGAGCCTGAAGCAGAATCACATAAAACAAACACAAATAAGATTAGAAGTGAAATAAAAATTGATTTTCAGAAGCTAACTAAACTTAAAATAGATAAAGCAATGGGGCTGAATGAGATACATGAAAGGATATTAAAGGGAATTAGAGAAGTTCTGGGCAGTTCTACTAGCAGACCTTTTCAATGCTTCTTTAGAGTTGGAGTATATCTGGAAGAATGGGGGGGGGGGGGGGGGGGGGGGAAGAGTGTGAATCCTTTTTATAAAAGTGGAAGTAAGGAGCCTGGGAACTACAAACAGGTTAGTCTGACCTCTGTGGTGAGCAAATTAATGGAATTGCTTCTAAAACAGTGAATAATGCAGTTTCTAGAATCCAGCAGGTGTTTGTGGCTATTTGGATTATTGTGGAACATGGGAGGGGAGATGTGTTGGGCATCAACTAAAAAAGGAGATCTTGCATGCCCAGCTTTCCAGGAAAATGGAATACATTGGAGGATGACAAACTGTCTTGGTTAAGGAGCAATATCCTACAGATAATTAAGATCTAATGGCTGGCAGCTGGGATATGTTCTTGGCATTTGGAAGGGAACAACTGGGCAGCCTGGATGTATGAGTGGGTCTTTTTTTCCATCATCTTCAAGGGGTTGAAATAGCACAAGTTTGAAACTTGTGAGCAGTAGTGTCAGTCCTCAAGGCTTCAACCCTGGTTGTGAATGTATCAGAATTACTTTTAATTAAACTGGAAAGACTATAAGCCTGCAAAGAATTAAACAAGTTTTTAAATGTATATACTAATAGGATTAATAGTATATACTAAGGATTAGTATATTGTTAAATGTATATACTAAGAGGATTAATAGTAATGTATGATTCTTGCTATATTTTTTTTATTTTAGCACTGCTCCCCAGAACTGAATCCCAGATACTTTAAAAACAAAATGAAATGCTCCCACAGCCCCCTTTCCCTTTTGCCTGGACACTCCCATCCATCTACGAACTGTTCACCTATCGATATTTAAATTTACCAAGATAACTCCTTCAAAGTTGCAATCTATATCCTGTTCAGCCATTTCAGAACCACTCATGAAATAAATAAATATGAGAAATGTAGCCAGGGTTGAAGCCTTGACAATCGGTACTACTATTCAAAAGTTTAAAACTTATACTAATCCAACTCCTTTTAGTGCCTATTTCTATGTGTCCACTATATGTGCACATCTTTTTGTGTGTAATATTCCATTATCTACTATGTTACTATGAATAGAACTGTTGGAATAAGAAATTTGAATAATTTAAATGCAACTAGCACAGTAAAGCGCAGCTGCTTACCAGTAACAGGTGCTCTCCTAGGACAGCAGGATGTTAGTCCTCATATGTGGGTGACATCATCTGATGGAGCCCGGCACAGGAAACTTTGACCAGCAGACTGAGCATGCCCAGCCTGCCTCCATCCGCGCATCCATGCGAGGTCCCCCTTCAGTCTAGTAACACAGAAAAAATAAAACAAACCGAAGGTGAACCCAACATCGTGGGGAATCGGGCGGGATTCCTGAGGACTAGCATCCTGCTGTCCTAGGAGAACACCTGTTACAGGTAAGCAACTGTGCTTTTCCCTAGGACAAGCAGGATGGTAGTCCTCACATGTGGATGAATACAGAGTTCCAGGCTGCCCTGTTTGACTGGAAAAAACCAACAGCGGATGAACAACACAACTGTGGCACTGTGGGAAATGGGGGGCGGTCTGGTCCCACAGGAAGCACAAGCAGATAGAGCTGGGTTCAGGTCTGGAACAGGTTGTGCAGGATGGACTGACCCAAGACACCGTCCTGACGGCTGTCCCTGTCAAGGCAATAACGAGCTGCAAATGTGCGGAGAGAACTCCAAGTTGCAGCCCGGCAAATTTTTGCAACCGGGACTGCACGCAGATGAGCCACCAAAGCTGCCATGGCCAGTACAGAGTGAGCCCTTCACTCTGCTGGCCAGTTGAAGGCCTGCCTGCGCATAGCAGAAGGCAATGCAATCCACCAACCAGTTCGACAAGGTCTGTTTACCCACCGTTGCACCCAGTCTGTTGGAATCAAAAGACATGAAGAGTTGGGTGGACTGTATGTAGCTCGCCATGCGATCTAGGTAGAAGGCTATCACCCATTTACAGTCCAGGTTGTGGAGAGCCTGTTCCCCAGGGTGGGAATGTGGCCTCAGAAAAAATGTGGGTAAAACAATCGACTGGTTGATGTGGAAATCAGTCACCACCTTGGGCAGGAACTTAGGATGCGTACACAGAATCACACTGTCATGGAAGAACTTTGTGTATGGTGTGTACTTAACCAGGGCCTGAAGCTCACTGCGAGCTGTGAATGCCACCAGGAATATGACTTTCCAGGTGAAGAACTTCAGGTCACAGGACGGCAGAGGCTCAAAGGAAGGTCGCATCAGTCTTATCAGGACAACGTTGAGGTCCCAGGATGCTGCTGTTGGCTGAAGAGGGGGCTTCAGTTGGATGAGACTCCGCATGAAACAGCCAACTAGGGGCTGGACCAAAATGAGCGTACAGACACCTCGGTGATACACGCTGACAGCGCTGAGGTGCACTCTGAAGGAACTGGTCTGGAGTCTCTGACAAGTGCCACAGGTAGTCCAGCAGCTGGAGGAGAGGGCACAAAAATGGGTCCAACCCATGCTCTCCGCACCAGATGGAGAAATGCTTCCATTTTGAGCTGTAAGACTTCCTGGTCAAAGGTTTCTGGGACTCTGTCAGAACCTGGGAAACACAGTCCGAGATCTGTAATGGCTGAGGATTAGGCGCTCAACATCCAAACCGTGAGGGCCAGTGCTCGGAGGTTCGGGTGATACAGGGTGCCCTGGTTCTGAAATGAGGTTGGGCGCCATTCCCAGCGGAATGGGTGCATGCACCGACAGGTCCTGGGAGAAGTGGGAACCAAACCTGCTGAGGCCAGGAGGGTGCCATGAGAATCATGGTCCCCCCCCCCCATCTTGCTGAAACTTTGAGAGTCTTCGAGAGGAGAGTAAGATGGGGTATGTATACAGGAGGCCCTGCCCCCAGTGAAGGGAGAAGGCATTGCAGGCTGGTTGGCCGTTCCCCATTACTAGGGAGCAGAATCTGCTCACCTTGTGGTTGAGAGGGGAGGTGAACAGGTCCACATCCAGTGTACCCCATCAGCGGAACAGATCGGCCACCATCACTGGGTTGAGGGACCACTCGTGTAATTGGAAGGACCAGCTGAGGCGGTCTGCAAGCATATTGAGGTGACCTGGCAGGAAGGGTGCCCGCAGATTCATCCCTTGGGAGATGGCCCAGTTCCAGACCTGCAATGCCTCCTGGCAGAGGAGGAATGAACCCATGCCGCCCTGGTTGTCTATCCTGATCAGAACCTCCTTGGATGACAACTGATCTCTGAATGCCCTCAAGGTGTACCGTATCGCCTGAAGCTCCAGAAGGTTTATCTGGCAACGTGCTTCAGTGACAGTCCAGAGGCCTGGAGTGCATAGGCCATTCATGTGGGTTCCCCACCCCTGAGGAGAAGCATCGGAAGTCAGGGTCACTTGGGGCGGCGTGGGTTGAAAGGGAAGTCCTCGTTCCAAAATGGGGAGTGCTTCCCATCAGGCTAGAGATACCCTGAGAGGATCCATGACAGTGACTGAAGCCTCTAGATCCTGAGATGCCTGCTGCCACTGGGACCACAAGGCCCACTGTGGGTTCCTTATGCGGAGACGGGCCAAGGAAGTCACATGGATGGAGAATGCCATGTGGTCCAGTAGGCAAAGCAGGAGATGCGCTGGCACCCTTCTGCTGTTGCAGACGAGGGTAGCCAGTGAGGTAAGGGCAATCGCTCGATCCCTGGACAGGAAAGCTTTTACTTGTGTTGTGTCCAGGTGTGATTTAGGGAAGTTGATGATGAACCCTATGGTCTGCAGGGTCTGAACTGTCAAGGCCAGAGCTTGCAAGGCTCCAGAGCAGTAGTCGCTCCTTACCAGCCAGTTGTCCAGGTATGGGAACACATGGACCAAGCAACAACTAAAAAACAGTGAGTAAAACATCTCAATGTAGCAACAGAAAAACAAAAGAATTGTTAATAAATTCTTAGCTATTTCAAATATATGCCTTCACAAATGCTAATGTTGACTTTGCATAATAGTAATATGAATTATGAAAGTTAATTAGTAGAAATATAGAGAAATATATCATGCTTGTTTTAAATTAACTTTCCAAAAAAGCACAAGTAGCAGATTAACTTTTCTTCCAACATCTATATAAACTGATAGAATATTCTGGATACAAATTATTTCCTATTGTTAATTAAAACAAAAAGATTTGCTATAAATGTTGCTAATTATTTTTAGTATATCTAACTATGCTGAAATAGAGTAATACAACGTCTGGATGGAATATTTATGTTCATGAGCTTTGTCCATGAAGTACCCCAACTGTGCATATAATAGGTAAATTCCAAACCAGAAAGCTAATCAGTTATTTCAAGTCCTCCAGGTATTTAATGATAGGATGTTGTAGCTAGCTTGTCTATAGGACATAATTGTACTTGGGATGAAATATATGTTCCAACAAAGCACCCTCCTTAACCATTTCTGATTCCCTACTGATTACGTTTTATGAACTGCATACCTTTCACGACAATGGCATCATTCATTTACTATTGCCACAAGAAGATTGAAGCCAGCTCCAACTTTTACCATGCTGTGTAGGATTATCTAACTTTTCAATTAAGCCACCTTTACTTAGTAATTTATAGTACTTCCTGTTGGTCTGAATATGAGTTCCTCTAATTAGTAAGCATCAGGGCATTGACAGTACTATGAGAACATAGGATTTCTAAATTACTATTAATTAGCAGGGACAAGTAATACGTTCAGACTGGTTAAACACAGCCATTAGACTTCACGTCCCACAAAGAAATGTGCTGTCTGCTAACAATGGCCTACTTTTGTTACCTTTGGTCAAGTCAGCACGTTTGAACCAAGTAAGGGAGACAGCGATATCTATGGCAGGACCAAAACTCTAGAATTCACTACTGATGAGTTTGAGGCTTGAAACTGATTTTAAAAGGTTTAAACGTGATCTTAAAACCTGTTTATTCGATGCAGCATATATGGTGTGAATAGGTGATTTTTAAACTTATTTTTATGCTCTTACAGCCTATGTTTTAGTTAGTTTTAATTTTTTAATGTTTAAGTTATGGATGTTTTAGCAGGTGTGTTATTTTATTATGAATGTATATTGTAGTGCTTAGAATTTGTTTCATATTTTTAGCTAATTTAAAATTACTGCTGCTCATTTAAAAACTGTTTGGATTGTTCTTGTTATTTTATGATTTGTAAACCGTTATGTTGGCTTGGTCTTGGTGACGATATAAAAAAACTTAATAAATAAGTAAAATAAAAAATGTGATTTAAATTTTCTGTGTAGACATTGCTCTGATGTTAGTCATGCAAAGCAAACTAAATTACACTAGCAAATGCAATACAAACTATATCACTTTACTGTCTTTTTTAGTAAGATAATTTCAAAGGCATTTAGAGTACAAACTATTTATGTAAGGAATTGTCATGCATGTTTAGGCCATTATATAGAAAACGTAACTACATGTGACTCATACATATTTTATACCAAAGTAAGAAAGTACATCTAATCAAAAATTATAGTACTTTCATTTGATTTCTTAATCACCCATGATGTACAAAAGACAGTATAGGAAAAGTATCCAAAAAATACAGTACCAAATTAAAACAATCATAACAAATACTATTTAAAATAATATATCAAATTTAATTCTAGCATTCTTCCAATGTTTGCTCTGACATGATACTAGAGAAAATCAATAAAATGCCTTATAAATATATTTTTAAAAAATGCCTCAACACAAAGATAATTATCTTCAAGTCTCAGTTCCTTGGAAAGCACATTACATAATGGAAGCACCATACAACTAAAAGCACATTTTCTGGTTTTACCTAATTTTTTTAAAAAGAAGGAACACAGAGCTAATGATCTTCAATAGAACATAAACATTGTACTGGTTCATATTTCATGATTTTTCCTCACTAAATATGAAGGAGTTACCCCATTAGTTTCTTTAAATGTAAGACAAATAATCATAAAATGAGATCTTAAAGAAAGCAGTTACCAATAAACAGATGCCAATACTGTGGAAATGTGATCCTGTAAATGTGTCCCAGTTAAAATATGTGCTGCTCAATTTTGAATCTGAAGACTGCACAAAATCTTTAAAGGTTTAACTATGAAAAGTTAGAGTAATCTAATAAAGAGAACACTGTCAATTAAACCACAGACTTGAAATGAGCCACTTATAGAAATAACATCAGCGAGTGAATGAATCTTAGTTTAAATTGAACTTGCTGGCAAAAGGACAAAATATGTGATTGAGTAAAAGCAAGCAACCAAAATAATTTCCAAGTTTTTCACTTGCATCTTAAAATGGAAAGACTTTAAATCATTTGGCTATTACTCAGTTCAAACTTTCTATTGCTGATCCAGACCATCCCCTGTTTTTGGCATATTTAATGCTTTCTTTGTTTTCATCCAAAATGAAACAGCACAAAAAGGTGCGGCGCCGGGTTGGTGCACGGATGTCGCAGATAACCTAGCACCACACGTGGAGTTGGGGGGGGGGGGGGATTGTGGGACTCACCCAAGCGTGTTGGTGCAGAATGTCATCATTGACGTGCCATCACCCCCAGCGGCGCAGGCACATGAGGCTGAACAGCACGATGCCAGCAATGGTGAGGGCAGCAGAGTAGAGGGCGAGGATGGGGGAGGGTCAGGCTTTAGGGGTGGTGAGGGAGGTCCTGGGATGGCTCATTAGGCCATTTGAAGCCCGTGGGCTGTCCTGGGGGGGGGGGGGGGCGCAGCAGAGTCAGGAGCCATCTGGGTATCATGCCCTGGCTCAGTCCCTTTTGGGCTCCTGCTCCCCGTGATGCTGCCTTCATTGTTACAATTTAATGAACTGGAATTTAAAAAAAACAAAAAAAAAGAGGAAGAAGGCACTTTTAAAGCCCTTTATTTTATTGCCATGCTGCATGGCTGCAAGCCGAGAGCTCCCGCTCGTTGCCCGGCCCCAAGGGGGGATCCCAATAGTACAGCCACACCCAAGGAGGAATTGGTGGGTGTACTGCCATCTGAAAACCCCTGTGAGGCACAGGTCCAAAAGGCCGCAAGGCACCTTGGAGAAGAGTCAGATAAAGGTCCCATTTTCCTCCTAGGGACCCGCAAGCCGACTTGAGCAATCCAGAGCTCGGCAGCACAGCGAGGGGGTCAGGATCGGGGCTTCCTAGGGGAAGTCACCCTGCTGGAGGCGGTTGCATCTCTCAGTTCTCACCATTGGCCCTCTAGTCAGTGGGGTGGGGACCTCATGGGGACCACGCAGCCAGCCAGCCAAGGTGGTTTCACCCCCACAGGAACAGGGTGGTATTCAGCTGGGGAAGCCCAGCCAGACAACTACCCTGCCATTCTGTATAGTACACCATTGTTGCAGATGCCAGCTTATTTATGTATTTATTTGACGTGTTTTGTATACCGTCATTTGGTTTCGTCATCAGAACGGTTTACAGAATCGTGAGGCAAGGTTAGATAAACATCATCGCAGCAACTTATCATGCAGATGGGTTGCAGTTTTGGGCTATCAGTGTTAATTATATAAAATTGTTATTACTTATGTTTAAATAGATTATATAGAGCAAAGATTATTACATACAAACTGTTGTTACATGGAGGGCCACAGAGGCTGTACCTCCTTCCTGGCCTGGTGGCCATACTCGGGCTGTCCTGGCTTTTATCAGGGGGCCCAATCCCTGAACCTGGGGTGCTCCTTGACACGGGGCAATAGGTTTCTGGGTACGCTATGTGACTGCAAGTCTAGAGCAGCAGTTTGCCTGCACCACAATAGCCCTTGGCGACAGGTCCCTCATACCCTGGGGGATGCTTTGCCCCAGCTACTGCGAGTGTGCTGGTCCTTCAGACTCGCTGGACCTCCAGAATGCCATTAATGCGAATCCTGCTCTGGCCCCCGGGATATAGGAAGTGGCCCCTCTGTCTGCCAAAGGTGAGTCCAATGTTATTCCTGTGGTTTGGGTTGGGGAGACCTCTGATTAACTGCCAAGGGTAGCCATCGAACAACCCCTTGCAGAGGGCAGCAAGGTTGCAGGATGGAGGCACAAAAGGAAAAGGCACTCCCACTGCTCGACTCCTCAGGCAGCATAAGTTCCTCATCAGTATTCTCCTCTGGTTTGCATGGGTCACATTTGCGGAGGGGTTGCAGAACACTGCTGCTAGCACTGGCTTACCTGCCCTCAACGTTACGAAGCAGCTTTGGCAGTTTGTCCTGCATTCACTCCAGCACCGCTTACACTGTTGGCAATACGTCAACATATTTAGTTTGATGGAAGGGCACAGATGGCAGGAAATTCTGACGGGTCCCAAGCGGGTCTCAAGGACTTTTATTAACTGGGTGCGGTCCTTTGCACGGTTGGCATCGACAATTAGCCAAAGTGACCCCTCACAGCACTTGGCAATGTGGTCACACCTGGATACCATTGCCAGTTCTCACTCCGCATACTTGGTTGAACTCCGCATGCTTGGCTGAACTATGATGAGTGGTTTAGAGACCAGTCAGAGGACCTGAGCCTTTCACACAGGATGGTGGAATACATTGTGCAGGCCAAGCAGCGCAGCACATCTTGAGGCACAGTCCAAACCAATCTGACAGGATAGGCATTTGTTGGAAAGGGCCAAAGTTTGCCCAACCCAGTAAGGGACATCGCACTTAGGGATATCCTTGCAGGTTAGGGCGAACTACAATCCACAAATCCCTGACGCATGTGGTCCTATCCTGCATGATCACCTGCTTGCCCCTATGGCGATGTTTGCCTTTGGTGGTAACTTGACCATATCAAGCTGATCTTGTTCTGAGCTGCCTTTTGCATACCATTCTTTGCCACATGTAATGTGAGCAAATTAGTTGTTGCAGCCAGTTGGAGACAGACTGCTCCGGGCTTCGAGCTTGCAATGTTTCCATCACTGAAGGAAAACTGACTCTCTGGATGCTTGGATCAAAGAACGAGCAGTTCGGCCGGGGGGCATCGGTCACACTTGCTGTAGTATTGGGTCTGGTTACATGTCCCGTTGCCAACAAGATGCACTATGGGGCACTTTGGGGGGGGGGGGGGATACAGTTTCAGATGCATGCCAACTCACTCCCTCTGAGTAAGTATCAATTTAATGCTATCCTTAAGCACACCCTGGACATGGCCGAGCTGAGGTTGGAACAAATCGGAACTCACTCATTCCAAATCAGGGTGGCCTCCAGCATGGCTGAATCTGGGTTGTTGGGTACCATTATCCAAGCATATCAGCAGATGGCGCTCTCTGGCAAATCTGTCCTATATTTTACAGGTAAATGGATCTCTGGGATTCGGCACACCGTAGCAATTTGGGTATGGAATTTCACGAGTGTGATCATCCCTCCCCCCCTTGTGGCAATTTATTTTAACACTTTCTGTCTTTCAGGCCCCCACTGGCGACATCAGTTAATAAGGATCACTGGACACTCGTTTGTGTTTTGAGTGGAGCAGTGCACAATAAAAGAATACCATCAGCAGGCAACTGGGCATAGTGCTAATAAACATGATAGTGTGATGGCTGGGTTGGAGGGACATGCATTGGGACCAGCTTGTCCCCCTTCTGAGGCAGCAACTAACAAGAATTGCCCCTCCAGAAGTATTAATCATACCTTCGGAGGCAATGATTTGGAAAACACACCAGGGCGCCGGCTCATGGACAATATGAAGAATGACACTTTGATCATCATGTTCTTAATGCTCTGCACTTGGCTCATTTGGTCGGAGATAATCCCCCATCGCCAGGTCCTGAACTCGCCCATCTGGGGACAGTGGATGAAGAAATTAAACAAGCAGATCAGCAATTTCATCCAACGATGGGGTGGCTTGCATGTGAGGCACCATGAATGGCTATAAGTGGATTGCATGGAGCTGTTGTGCAACAATGGGGTGCATCTCAGATATGAGACAGGACCTGCTCTTGAACAATTTGAAGAGTGCTATTCACAGGGTGTTGCTGAGCTCCTAGTCATTGGCCACAGTTGGTTGGGGAGGGTCCCGGATAAGCCATATGGCTATCTGGGCCCTATGATGGGGATACCCGAGCAAAGGAGGGGGCCACCAGTTGGAGGCAGTGCACAGCATGTGGTATACCCTAATACGATGCAACACGGGCTGCTGGAGGAGTAGCAAACCAGATGCCCCCATTCTTTGATTGTCAGTCATTTTGTTTGGGCAAGGCGGGTTACCAGGAATGCCCTGAAGATATTTACCTCCTGGAAGGCAAGGTCTTGCTTGGTTGCAATGGGCCCCAGGCCGGAGGTGGCATGCTGCCTGCACAGAAGGGGGACCTTGACAACTCTACATATGTTATGGCTCGGGTACATGGTTATGGCTGTTTATTGCTTTTATTATTAATAAAGCTGGAGCCAGTTTTACCCCACATCTGGTCTCTATAGTCCTTTGGAATCTAAGTGTGTGCTGCTGTCGCTTCCCCCCCCCCCCTCCCTTTTTTTTTGTTTTAGCAACAAATGGTCACAGCTGCCTGGGTTAACATTCACAGACATCCTTAACCAGATCAAACTCCATAGTACAACAAATCTAAAGATCATCAGCATAGTATTAAACTTTTAAACCAAAAGTGTTAAATGTTTAAAAGTGGATAAAAATAAATGTTAAACAAAATAGCAGATGGAATGGCTTCCTGACTCCACAATCCAGCTATAATGGAGGGGAAGACTCTCTCGCCCAGATCACTGACTATCAGTTAAGAATGACCTGAACCAAAATGAAACTCTGCCTCCGATACAGAGTCTATGAATCCAGATAACAAGATCTCATAGTAAATGATATAGAAGGCAGCTGTAAGGTCCAGCAATATTAAAAATGAGGGTTTGCCCTCATTAAGGCTCAGACACAAAACAAATAAAGCAGTTACTGTACTAAATCCAGTGTGAAAACTGAATTGATAAGGATCTAAACAGTTGAACCTTGACAGGAAACTATTTAGTTATGTGTGTGAGCAGCTTGTTCCACCAATTTTGAAGGGAAAAGGAGATTCACCAAAGGCCTTTAATGGTCTACTTAATAATGTCTAGAGACTATTTTTTTTTTCAATGAAGGCTTAACTGATGCATGTTTAAGATGAGCACGAAAAGACCCTTCCACCTCCCAACCACCACCACCTCCTTTTTGAAACTGATAAATACATGGAAAGATAAATGGCAACATGGTTCAAATTCTTTTGTCAAAAGAGAAGTGTTCAATACAATAGGCATTTTTGAAATAGGAATGAGAACACCATTTTTTTAAACAAATGTTATGAATTTTGACAAAGTAGGAAGCAAAAACATCACAAGTTGAATGACAATATGACACGGACTGAAAATGAGAAGGTGGGGAGATCAGATTTTTAACGAGTTAGTGAGAATAAATGATGAAAATTAGTCAACATTACACCAATCTGGTCTGGTAGAATGAAGCTTTAGATTTCTAGATAGCACCCTTACATGCTCTTATTGCTAGATAAGCAGAAAGCAGAGTTGCTTACCCCGTAACAGATGTTCTCTTAAGACAGCAGGATGTTAGTCCTCCCATGTGGGTGACATCATCGAATGGAGCCCGGCACGAAACTTTGATCTGATTCTAGAACTCTCAAACACACCCTACTGAGCACATGCTGTAGTCATCACCCTGCCCCATAGGCAAAGTCCCTCAGTCCATGATATAGATCCTACCCCCTAGGAAGAGTCCCTCAGTCCATGATATAGCTAAAACATGAACAAACCAACTCCCAGGGGAGGTGGGACGGTTTCATGAAGATTAGTATCCTGCTGTCCTAGAAGCACACCTGTTACCAGTAACTATGCTTTCTCCTAGGATAAGCAGGATGGTAGACCTCACACATGGGTGAATGCCTAGCTATAGGCTGTCTGAGCAGGACAAAGTGGGAAACCACAAAGTGCTGAAGCACTACCTCCCTCCTTTGCCGGAGAGGCTGCCAACCCACCAGTGTTCCAGGCTGGAGAAGAGTTGGCTTCTACAAAGAAAAGTCATAGAAAGACAGACACAAACCCTCATGCACAGTAGGGCTGTCTAAGGCAGAGGAGTGATGCGAGTGTAAGCAGAAGCAAACTCCGCATAACAGAAAACAGTATAAGCAGGGTTCCTGAATAGTAAACCTTGACAACAGAAGGTATAGAACTTCCTGGATATATGAAGAACCCAGAGATGTAGACAAGAGAAAGACTCTTGGATAAAGAATGCATAGTTTCTTTGGTGTTAAAGACAACTGAAAAACAACTGGGGCCCGAGAACCCACCAGAAGAAACTGCAGTACACTGACATCCAAATGACCAAATGTCTCTGCAGAAGAATGCAATCAGTCTGGTATGAAGATGTTATGAATGTAAAAACGGGTGAATGAGAATATGTGAATAATAAACTGACAAATGTCAACTCTGGTACTATGTATTAATGATAACCATATTAGGTACATTAAAAGGTATAATATTGATGATTATTATTATGTACAAGTAGCTATGATTATGTTTATTATATTTAGATTTTTGAAATATCAGCATCATATGGAGGACCACTATACACTGGTTTAATGTGACAACTTAGGCAACAAAAGAATGACACGCTGGAAAGTTAAAGAGTGATGTCCCTGAAGAAGCCCTGGGCAGCAGGGTGAAAGGAGGCTCTCGTTGGACTGAGACAAAAAACATCTGATGATAGTATTGTGTTGCTTGAGAGACAGAAAAGAGATAATTTTCATTGTAAAAATAGTATTTTTTTTTGGAAGGAAAAGAACATATAGTGTGTTATAAGTATATTAAGAACATCACTATTATATTTGAGTGCTATAAGCATACTGCAAACATTTTCACTATTCTTGTGCAATGAAAGTTTTAATATGAATATGGTTTTATATATGGATGAATGAGAGTGTGAGATACATGTATGATATGACTGTAGTGATTGGAGAGTAAAGCAAGATTAGTATGACAAGAGAATATTTTTAGTTATGGAAGTTAATGGGTACAGATAATATAGGTGAGTGGTCCACTGGATGCTATAAATCATCTTTGTAAATGATTGGTGTTAAATAGTTTGTTGAAAATAAATCAATAGTGTGGCATTAAGTTTTGCCGTAAGACCTCTGATTTGTTAGTTATTGTTCTGCAGGAAAATGCCCAGGTATGGATGGTAGGCATAATGGGCAGAAATCCCTCAAGCAACACTTGGAGAACAAGCAGCAAGCCACAGCAGGGTCTGGGATAGACACTGTGCGCAGGGAAGCACAAGGGTTTACGGGGATGAGGGGCAATCCCCGAAACAGACCTGTCGTCCAAAATTCCCAAGCAGCGAGATGACATAGATACTCTTGGGTGAGCTACAGGTTTATCAAGAACAGAGTCATCTATCCTGTATAAGAATAGCAATGGGAGCAGGAAGGCCCTTTGGGCAACCTAGAGAAATAAGAAAAGCTAAAGGCAGCTTTGGCTAGTGTATGGCAAAAAAATGTTGTGTAGCCTTCCCGGCAGGTATACAGAAGATAAACCATGAGTGCCTCCCCCCCATCCCCCACATCCCCTCCAACCCACCAGAAGTCAGAAGGAGCAAACAAGGAGGCAGACTGGTGGACTGCCAGGACAAGCAAAAGTCGCCAAGTTGTCTATCAACTCAAGCAAACAACTCACTGCCGGATCCAGCAGAGAGTTACTCACCGAGACAGAGCCTTCAACCTTCTAGGAACAGTGGAAAGTGAGCGAATGCCTCAGGGGAGAAATCCTGAAAACTCAACTAGGAGACGGAAAGCCAGGAAGTCACATGCGCAAACCCCAGTAGAACAGGATTTCATTACCGTCCTGGAAACCTGAAGGGCACGAGAGCAGGCCCATGGCGATCTCAGAACAAATTGCCAAGCACCTGGCTGAGGTATCACTACCCCAGCCAAGGAAGCACGCAACCCAGCAATGGACAATCACAGACAGTGTGATCCTGAAAAAGGGGAAGAAAAGCTTGCACGCTACCATGAGTAAAGAGCAATGCCTCTGCTGCAGGGTCACTTGGCCCCCAACCTGCTCCTGCAGGCAATAAAAACTGGCGATAGCGGTCCCTAAGAAAGATGCCCACAGAGTCCAGCAGGTATCAAAGTGACTCCCAAACAGGGGAAACCCTGGAGGGTCACTGGGGAGCAATACAGGACAGGATCCCTTGTGAATAGACTTATTGCATCTTAGAGCAACAGAGTGTGCACTACCCTCTACCAGTACTTGGGGCTGGCACCAGTCAGAGCAGTGCCATCCCTTCTCTGGGAACAGAGAAACAATGGACATCCCTCGAAGTGATGCAGTTGGGGCGTGCAGAGGGGAAACACAAGGGTTGCTCTGGAACCCAGTCAAATCTCACCTTCCAGAGGGGAGAGCCCAGAGGAGAGATGAGGCACAATCACTAATCGCTGAGGTTCTGAAGCAACCAACCCCCTTACAGGCAGCCAGCCTCGGAAGGAGAAGGTTGCCACTGCAATCCAAAGAGGGTCCCCAGCAAAAACAGTCCAAGGACTGTCGCTGCCATTCCCTGGCCTCCAAGAAGATGCGCCGATTCAAAGAATCAAGGCCCCGGTTCAGAGAAAAACTTGCCAGGGACGGAGCCTCAGGTGCTTCCCCACAAAAAGGGGTTTTGGACACGGGAGAGGTCAAAAGACACATTCCTCTGCTGAGGGAGAAGAGGACTCCCGAACCACTCTCCCGATTTCTACTCCCATCAGGGTCCAACCAGGAATGCAATCCCAGGTCAGTCCTGTGGCTGTGGAACAAAATATGTTGTGTCCGCCAAGAAGGAAAATCACACACAGATTCCCAAATGGCAGAGGGCAACCGGATGAATAAGCTCCCCTGCTGAAAAAAACATGCTGAACAGTACTCATGCAGTGGTATCCCATCCTGCGGATGGCAGCACACTTATGATCCCATGCGCCATGCCTGTGGATAGAATCCCACGACACAGTGCGGACAGAGCACCACATTCCAGAGTCGCTGGCTGCACACTGCCCCATGACAAAGCACTGAGTGCTCCTCTGCATTGTGCAGTGTAGATCTGACGAGGAGGTTGAGAACATGATGAGACGATGGCAAAACCCTGGCATGGCTGAGCACTGCACAGATAGAGAATGCCACCTGCCTTTGCCAGAGTCACTTGGAGTAGATGCCTAGCATTTCCCGACCATGCATGCTGTGCAATGTCATAGTAACTCCCAGAGGAGTGAAAAACAACAGTGTGACAACGGGATCCCCAGAACCACTGGTGCACTGGGTAAGGTATGGTGGAGGGTGGCAGCCTATGGAGTTGCCCCCTCCAGTACTTGATAATGGTTTGAGAGGCAGGCCCTCGAAACTATGTCAGGAATGGCTCACTTTCGATGCCCTCAGGAAACGACAGCAGCGAAGTCCCTGATGACCAAATGTGTACATAGGGTTCTGCGGCAAACAAAAAGAGGAGGAACTGACTGATCACCTTAGATTGCTTTATTAAAATGTCCAAATAGTTAAGGCATAAAATACAATGCCCATAAATACTGGCAAAATTGTGCCTGTCTCAGGCCGAGTTTCACCCTTAATTAGGACTGCGTCAGGGGCTTGCTAGAATCGCAAATATATCATAGTAATTATTGTTCACGATGGAAAAAGGAGTGTATTTTTTCAAATACTGTATGTTCATTTCTTATTAGTGTTATCTTGGCAAAATTAGCCACAACCGGATTTCTGTGCGCACATACTCATTTGTTGGCTTGTATTTTCCGTTACCTGCTGTGCGCTCCTTAAAATTCCAGCGACCCTTCCACTCCCAACAAATGAATATGTGCGCAATTTTGTCAAGGTATCACCAAAAGGAAATGAAAATATGATGTTAGAAAAAAATACACTCCTTTTTCCATCAGGAACAATTACTATGATATATTGGCAACACTAACAAGCCCCTGATGCAGCCCTAATTAAGGATGAAACTCTGCCTGAGTTGGGCACAATTTTGCCAATATTTGTGGGCATTGTATTTTATGCCTTAACTATTTGGACATTTTAATAAAGCAATCTAAGGTGATCGGTCAGTTCCTCCTCTTTTTGTTTGTCTCCTGGGTTTAACTGACCATCTTCTGCTTTGTTTTCATAAGGTTCTGCGGTCATGTCCTGCAGCCTCCAACCACGGTGAAGGTGCCCGTAGGTCCCTTGGTGCTTTTACGCTCATCAGTGCAAAGCCACAACGAGGGCACCCGATTCTGCACCCAGGACTTCGACGGCGCTTGACCAAATCATAATCAGTTCGATGGCACATAGCGCCATACCCAGCACCACAGGTGCCCGCGGACCTGGTGGTCCAAAGGATCCGATGGCCACCAGCACCAGACTGTTCCCCTCAGCTCACTTATTCGCCCAAGGGTGTTGATGTTGTGAGCTCAATGGCCTCTCAAGTACTGAAGTTAACGCCCATTAACACCAGTGGAGTACACATCCTGGTGGGGCCTCCAAAGCAGAGATCATTAGCAGCCATGGCCCAAATAGCTGTAGCTGTGAAGACACAGCATAGGGCTCCTCAGTGCCTCATAGAGGACACCACCAAGGAGCCAAGAGGGCACAGGACCACTACGCTCAGATACTCCAGCATACCAACGTGCACCAAACAGATGGCTACCCCTGTGTTCGATTTGTTCAAGGCAAAAACCCCTGCCACCTGAGGGCTGCAGGGTCGCAAGGGGGCCTCCAAAAGCCATGGCGGTCAATGGCCTCAGGGACAACTAGGGCGCTAAATGGCGAACCCAGTGCCTGGTTGGTGGTGCTCGATGTACATGAGGTGGTAGTGAGAGGTATCGGCAGCCCAAGGGCTTCCATGATGACCCCGAGGGTGTCAATGGTATTGGGGCAACATCGCATCGCACTGGTGTTGAAGCCACATTCTGCGCTGGCAATGAGGCCATGCAGTGCGACATCCTAGTCGGTGGTCGCGCATCAAGGGTATGCACCTCAACAGCAGTGAGGGTCTTCCAACTTTTCAACCTTGACATCCTCAAGGGTGGCCACTCACATACCTTGATGGGACTGAGGACATCACAGTGGCATTGATAGCACCAAGGGTGTCGAAGGGCCCTAAAGGCATCAAGACTAATGCGAGCAAAGACATAGCAGCATCGATAGTACCATGGGCACTGTGGCATTGAGTGCACCATGGGCGTCCCGGCACCTTGATGGTGACCATAGTACTCCATGGCAATCCCGGTCCCTGACGGGGTCCTAACATTGATGTGTCTGATAAACGGTGCGCTGGACACAGATGTGCAATGGCAACCACTACTGGGCATTGTACCGAGGTGAGGTAGCAAGCTGCTAGTCCAGGCTCCTGCTTATCCTCTCCTAAGGAGACTGCACTGCCAAGACTGGCAAGCAGGAGAGGAGGCTATGTCATCAAGGGCTCCCACCTGTGGAGACTAGTTCCTTGTATTGTGGGGAGGATGAAATCCTCCACCCCCCCTCCCCGACAGGAATGGCATTGTCCTCGATCCCTCCATCATCCAAATCCATCCATGCCGATCGATTCGTGAAATGACATGGAACTCCAGCCCGGGTAGAACTCGGGCAAGTTTCCAGGCTCAGCAGCATACATGGATCACAGATGGATTGCAGAAGTTAGTCCTGTCAGCACCGGTGAAAAGAAAGACAGACATAGGAAGAAGAGAACACAGATATAAAACTGCAAAACAGTTTTCCTTCTTTCTTTCTTTAAAGTAACAGACTCTGCCAGGCTACACAGGGGAGCTCCCCATGCAGCGGGCAGACATTTGAAAAGAAGAGGAAAAAGAAGAAATAAAACTACAGGTAAAGGAAAGAAAACAGGTGCAGCTCTAGAAAAAAATAACTTACAAGAAATGCGAGAAGAGAGCAAAGCTGAGTACACGGCTTCCGCGTAAGAAAAAAAGAGAGACTGGGGTACTCTGCCTAGGGGTCAGGGTGATGACTACAGCTGCACATGCTCAGTGGGGCATGTTTGAGAGTTCTAGAATCTTTGAGATGAAAGTTCCGTGCAAGGCTCTATCTGATAATGTCACCCATGTATGAGGACTACCATCCTGCTTGCCCTAGAAGAACGCAATTTTCACTTTCACTAAGCTGTTTTTACTTGCCCGTTTTTAGCTCCTGGCTAAACTAAGGAGATGTCTCCAGATGCAGTATATGAGACTTTTCAGAGGCCAGTTTATTCTGAATCTAAAATATGATTCAGACGGCCCCCCAGATTCCCCAGAGATCCAGGCTTATTAAGAAAAAAAAATTATATGATAGACAAAAGCCTCTGAGGAAATCTTAGGCCTAGATTTTATATATTGGCACTCTGGTGAGTTAAACAATAGTAGAATGCCACATAAAACAAATGTGATCAGACTATGATCTGAACAAGATATAAGAATTATATCTAGTTCGGAGAGAGAAATATCAACAAGAGAAAAAAAAAAACAGATTTGGGGTGTTCTTAGCTTTATGCATGGCTAATTTAAATTTAACCCCAAGGCAGATAATGCCAACATTTGAAAGGCTCAATCAAAATCTGGGTTGTCTGCCTAAACATTGAAGTTCCCATGCAAAATAAATCTAGAAGAATCCATTAATCATACAGCCTCCAATTTGTTCAACTCTTGATATATAGTCACTGAAGGATATGGAGGAAATACACTCATCAAATTGAAGAGGAGCCAAGTTCCAACAAAATATTCTATACCTTCTACAGCTTAAAGTTTTCACTTAATCACCATCACCTAAAACTGTTTCTCAACCCTCTTCTGGAGGCAATTCTAACCAATCTGGTTTACAAGAATGCCACAATGAATATACACGAGTTAGTTTTGCATACATTGGAGACCCAAACATGTAAATATATCTTATGCATATTCATTATGGATATCTTGAAAACTTTGACTGGTTAGGTTTGCCTTCAGCAGAGTCTCGGGAAACACTGAACTAAAAAAGTACTCCAGTGGTGGGTAAACATGGGCTAAGAGATTCATTTGCCTCTTTTAAACAATATTCAGTTATACAAAAATATAGAGCGAATGGAAAATTTACATGAATTGAGTATGAATTAGGTAAAAACTTGCAAGTCATATCTCTCTCTCTTATCCTGAGACTTCTTGCTGAGAGGAACAATTATATCTTAGGAATGGCAACCACAAGTCAAGTCTAGTCAATGAGGCCACTTTCTCCCTTAATAGAAAATGTCTGACAAACATCTAAATAAGGTATAAAATCTTAGATGTTCAAAGCTTATTTGTAAGCAGACGACTGCTGGTTGTCATACTTATTTGCTAGTAAAGGAATTCATATTCTATGCATGACTTCCTACGTCAACTACTTGCCCTAAAGGCACTATATCTGTAGAGCTCTCAAATGACAGTAAAATAATCAATTACAATCTCTCATGTTTGCATATTAAAAACTTGCGGAGGGGTAACCTAATGATTAGAGCAGTGGGCTGCAAACCAAGGAAATCAGGATTCATATCCTGCTGCTGTTCCTTGTGACCTTGGCCAAGTCATTTCACACTCCTTTGTCTAAGGTACAAACACTGTGAGCAGACTAGGGAAAGGGAAATACATACAGTACCTAAATATTATCCACTTTGAAGTGCCTGAAAATCAGACTATAAAATACATACATAAAACTGAGACAATACAATGAATGACTAATAAATAACTTACACACTCTATAAAAATAAAATACTAGATAAAGAACCAAAAGCAAATACTTAATACACAATTTAAAAAGGTCTGAAGGGAAGCCTGAAGGGACATACCAAGGGACAAGCCTGTCCTTATACAGAAGAGGTGGTAGTAAATTTTGTCATCAGCAAGGAGCAGGACCTGAGAGCGATGTCCATTTTTATACACGGTTTGCTGTTTGATTTGACCACCACTGGCTGGTAACTAACCACGTCAATATCATTAACTGACCATAGCACCACATTGACTGGCACTATGATCCAAAGGTAGCTGCTTATTCACCTTCTTATACTTTTGATCTTCATTTAGTTTTTACATTTCATAAGACAATGCAGTGTCTCTACTTTTTACTTTTCATATTTCAATTTTTTCATTCTGATCTCTCTCTCTCCCTTATGATTTTGAGTATCATATTTATTCATTCATTTTTTGATTGATAATATTTTTTTTATTGTTTATATCTTCCAGACCATCCGATGCCTTTCATTTGCACTCTGAATAATCAAGAATTTTTAATTGATGAAATTGAGGTAATGCTTATTTATATAGTTTTTTCCCAGATATACATTGTAAATACTTATATGATATATTTGCACACATTCTGATTTCACATTTATGTTACCATTATATATGTCTGTTTTCAAATAAGTTTTTTATGATTTATTTTATTTATAAGTGTCTGTGTATCTGTTTGTATGTTATAGCCCCTGATGTAGCCCCATTGTAAGAGGGCGAAACTCGACTGATAGAATCGATGCAGGGATCAAAGCGGGGGAGGAGAACCAATGGCATTGAAGAATGCAGGACTGTCTGGAAGGGGGTACCGACAGTAGCGATGGGGGCATCGACTGCGCGAGGGTACCAAGGAAATCAAAGGACCTGGATTTGAGAGGCCCTGGAAGACCCTGTCCCAATAGCGCTAATAACCAGGCAGAGTGTCAGAGGGACACTCATAGGCTATGTGTGGCTAACTATGAAAACATAGGGAGAGGGAAGGCCGTAGTAGGTTGGCAGGCCAGGGAGGTGATCGTGTACTTTTGTCCGCGCACCAGGCGCGAACAAAAGTATGCTGGATTTTATAAGATACGCACGTAGCCGCGAGTATCTTATAAAATCCGGGGTCAGCGCGCGCGCAAGGGGGGTGCAAATTTTTGCAACCTGCGCGCGCAGAGCCCAGCGCGCGCTGCCTGTTCCCTCCGAGGCCGCTCCGATTTCGCCCCCGGCACGCCCCTTTTAGAAAGCCCCGGGACTTACGCGCGTCCCGGGGCTTTACGCGTGCCGGCAGCCTATGCAAAATAGGTGCGCGAGTGCCCTGCGCGCGTAAATCCAGAAGGATTTACGCAGGCAGGGCTTTTAAAATCCGCCCCTTAGTGTGCCATTGTCAGTCAAAGCTTTATAGAAACTTTGACAGAAAAGTTTTCCATACGGGGCTCCATCCTGTGATGACACCCATATGTGAGGACTGACATCCATATGTGAGAACTACTATCCTGCCCTGTGAGAAGCCTGGTCACTATAAAATCCATAGAGGGAGTGAGGTTTGTGGGCAGGACTCTATTGGGCAGGGTAAGAGCTGGAGTTCATTTGGGAACAGGAGCTCCCCACATCTCCAGGGGAAGCCATCTCCTGAATCCTCTATGATAAAGGCTAATGATGTGAGTACTCTGCTGGAAGATAAGTGGCCTACTATTATGTATGCTGATTGATGCAAATAAAGCTATAATCTTTAAGAAAAAAAATTAGAGTATTGTATAAAGTATGTCTCCAGTTTGAAAGTTACTTGTCTATTATTCACAAAAATAATTTCCATGAACAGGACTCCTACTTCATTTAGCTACACTTCTTGCCTCTAAATTACCTGATTCTATAATAAATTAAAATCAAGATTTCAACAAGAATGTTCTTTATGTGGGCAGTATTAAAAGCCCTTTCTGTATTTTACCACAGAAGTGGGAACTTTGAATATTTTCCAACCTGTCTGCTGATAAAAAGTATGGTATTGTTCAAAAATTCGCATGTGTTTACCTATGGACAATGGAGTCATTCCTGAGGGCAGAGAGAGGAACAATGCATAGTTTCCAATTGAAAAACTATCCGCAGACAAAGTAAGCGTAATTACTGAGGGTAATTTTTCTAGGGACAAAAATCTAAACAAAAGCTGTGTGGACTTTTGCTTTTATTAGTTAGCAAAGCCTATGGGCAAAAGAATACATGGAGTTTGCACCAAGGAGGGCAATTTGATTATTGACCTTTAAGACTGGAATATATGACACATGAATACATTACTTTATCAATGAATGGCTGGTCTCTTTAGTGGTATAATAAAATATGTCTGAAAATTGAGAATTGTAAAGTGGTAGCTGCTACTAGTCGGACAAGCTAATGTTGTCAAGTTACCGACAGAATAGTAATGGTGCACGTAATTAGCTGCAGAAAATCACATTAAATCACACACTTTAAATTTTATTTTTTACAACCGCAAAATTGTTTATAAAATTGTTATATTATTGCAGATGTGATATGCCTTGAATGATATTAGGTAAGCATAAAATAAGATTACTACTATTAATGCTAAACTTTAAAGTGTGTATTTTCCACCTATCAACTACAAGGTGATGCCCAGTCTATCTTGCAATATTATTTAACTAAAAGGGAAGGACATAACTGCATTAAAATATCAAGGCAATATTTAATCATTCTGGGCCCAATATTCAAAGATATTCAGTAATCCAAGGCGTAGATTCATTATTTAGTGATAAATATAGCAAAAATAGCACCCGTGATAAAAAGGGGCATGGGTTAGGGTAATTTTCCTGGTACTGCTTAGTGCATTAAAGTTTATTGCACCCATGATATTTTCACATCGCAAGCTGAGAAGTCCCCGGACAGGCTTTTATCACATTTTGGGCCACTCCAAGAGAAATGGAGTGGAGGAGTAGCCTAGTGGTTCGAGTAGCAGGCTATGAACCAGGAGACCAAGTTTCAAGTCCCACTCTCGCTCCTTGTGACCTTGGGCAAGTCAGTTTACCCTCCATTGCCTCAGGTACAAACTTAGATTGGAAGCCCTCTGGGGATAGCAAATGTTGCTTACCTGGTGTAACAGGTGTTCTCACAGGACAGCAGGATGTTAGTCCTCACAAATGGGTGACATCATCAGGATGGAGCCCTGTACGGAAAACTTTTCTGTCAAAGTTTCAACAAGCTTTGACTGACACTGGCACACTGGGTGCACTGAGCATGCCCAGCCTGCAATTATCCCTGTGAGCCACAGGTGTCTCCCTCAGTCTCGTCTTATAGCTAAAAAGCGCAAGCGAAACTAAAATAAAAGTATACAGACCCAACTCCGCGGGGTGGTGGGCGGGTTTCGTGAGGACTAACATCCTGCTGTCCTGTGAGAACACCTGTTACACCAGGTAAGCAACATTTGCTTTCTCACAGGACAAGCAGGATGGTAGTCCTCACAGATGGGTGAGTACCGAGCTGAGGATGCCCGAGAATGCACCAGATACACTGCAGACACGCGAAAGCGTAATGACGGAGGTGGAAATGGGAACGGAGGGCATCCGCAACACCATAATGGGTTCGTGGAAGGATGTTGGGTAGTGAATTGAAAAAGGTAAGAGTAGTCAGACTGGCCAAACATGGAGCATGCCGGCTAGTCAATGTAAGCAATAATAGGCTGCAAAGGTATGGAGAGGACTCCAGGCTGCAGCCTGATAAAAAAGTACAAGCAGCAGTAACCAAAGGGAAGCTGTTAAGGCTAGGACGGAAACAACAGTATGTGGATACCCACAGTGTTGTAGTAAAGTGTCTGCTTGTTGGTAGCAAAGGAAATACAGACCACTTAGTCAGAAGGATTAGATCTGTGTGGCCACTGGAAGTCGCAGCTTGAGTCTTGCATGGAGGAAAGAGTCAAGTGGAATTCACATGGAATGCAGTGCAATGTAGATAGAATGTAAGCGCAGCATTACTGTCCAGGAATGTGGAAAACCCACTCTCTTCCTAGGGCGAGAGAGAGAGGCTAGGAAAAATTGGCAGAGTATTTCCTGAGTAAAGAGAGATGCAACATCTACCTGAAAAGGATAGAAAGATGAATGCATAGAACCACTCAGTGACGGAGAAACGAGTCAGGTGAGTATGGAAAGAGTGCATAACTCACGGACCCTGCTGGCAGGAATGACATTAATAGGGAAAGAAGTTCCCTTGCCAAACTGTGGAAGAGAGGAATGGAAAGGCTCAAACGTAGAATGTATGAGACTTATAGGAAAATATATATGTTCATTCCGTGATTAGAGAAATAGAGGCGGCTTGATCAGTGGATAATCCATGGTAAGCCGACTCAGAGAGGTTTACCGTAAACGGGAACCCAACTCCCAAAACGATACACCTACTGAGAGAAAGGTGTAACTATGTGGAGGATGTCTGGAGAACAGAATCCGAGGGAGTAAGAAAAAATGGTGGAAAAGTAAAAGGAGTAATACCTCTTTTTTTTTTTTTTTTTTTTTTTTAGCGTCAGGAGGTAAAGCCTGCCATATTAAACGGCAAGATTTATGTTTAGAAGGTTTTGTGACGCTACCAGAACCTAAGAACATCAGTAAGTCTATGATTTGGGACTGACTGGTGAGAGAATAAAAGGTTACTGATATGATGGATTGAGAAGTATGGGAAAGCATACTGATCTCAGTCAGGGAGTGGGGAAAAGAATACTGAACCCCATCCCAGTTCAACATTAGAAAAAAATGCTGGCTACGAGAGGCAGCAGAAGAGATATATTGAAGAGGCCTTTGATGGAAGAAAAGGCATCTAAGGGAACGCCTAGGAAACATGTGTAGGGAGCAGAACCTGTGCATCGTATGGAATGATGCAGACGCAGAGGAAAGTTTAATTAACTCAGCGTGAAAAGATTTCCCCTGTACACATGTAATTGAGACCATTCGAGAGGATAGAACCTACGTGGAGAAGGTCTGATAGAGCGTTCATTAAATCTCTTAGATATGTGGCCCAAGGAGGCATGAAGTGAACAAGGGCCAAGGTAGAGCTGCGCAGCTGTCTAGCAGAGCAGCTAAGAGGTAATGCGTGCTTATGAGTTGGAAAGCACATTGTCCCTATGCTGTCTGTCTGTATGCACAAAGAATTGTTGCAAAAGCAGTATTGGAAGGCATAAGGGCATAACTCATGGGTGCAACGTCCAGGACGTTTATGAGAAACTATGCTGGAGTGCAATAGACGCATAATGGGTTGAAAGCTTTCAGGAGAAACTTTATAACCCTAAGGAATTGCGAGCCTGAGTCGAAGGAGACTAGGTCCTAGTTCGAACTGGGATAAGAATCAGGGACGAAAGCAATGAAACCACTTAGGTCCATTGAGTATAGAATGTCACTGAATATAACCCATAGCAGTTTTGAATTATGAGAAAAATGCATAGTGGGTAGAAACCCCATAGCCCAACCATGAAAAGTTGAAGGGCTGAGGTTATGGAAAATATGCACAGGGACATATACGAATGTATCAGAATGTCTGTGCGCATGCTGGACAAGAGGGTCTTAAGACTGTGGTGTCCAGAAGTGTTACAGAAGGGATTTATGGCAGTGACAGTAATCCCAGTTAGTAAATGTATAGTGAGTCATGAAAAAAGTGAGAGCTCATTGCATGTACTGAAAGTGGTTAGCAGTAGTCTATGCAAGGAAAGTGAATGATGTTACACTCCGCAGAGAAAACAGCATTCACCATGATGCAAGAGACAGTTCACTTACCGAAGCTGGTGCCAACGGCAGAGCTTGGGGTTGTAATGTTGACTCATCATAAAGCACATAGAAACATTAAAATATGTACTTACTGCAATATGGAGTGATGGTAACCAAAGATACCATTGTACCTGTGACTTCTAAAGAAAGTTGGAGTTTCTTAGGTCCAGGATGTGCGGAGAGTAACTATTTTCTGTTAAAAGAAAAAATAGTGCAATTAAAACTCCCCAACCCCCCTCCTTCTCCCCTCTGCACTTCGTAGCGCCTGGGGGAGTGTACCGGGACTTTGGTACAAGGTGGGGTGGCCGCTCTGATATCTGACCAGATGGGAGACCAGGAGGTGTCCCAATGGAGGATATCATGTAGGCTCCCGCAGGAGTGTGAGCGGTAAGTGGTACCCGCATTTCTGTATGCTGTACAAGGAGACACTGAGACCTGTGGCCAGGCTTCAAGGTGGACTTGTACATGGGGCAATGGTTGCTGAATCTCATGTTTAGCATATCAGCCAATGCAGCTGGAACTTTGGTTGGGAGGGAACCAAGAGTCAGAGCATTGGTCGGCACAGGGACTTGTTACTGACAAGAGAAGAAGCCCTGCTGCAATCCCAAGAAGATAGAGGGGTTCTCCTGGTATTGTGGCTAACATAGCTAACATAGCGATATGTGACACTAATACAGCTCCTAAGGCACATGACCCAGAACTTTTCGAACCACCGTCCGAATGGGAGAACACAACTCTATGGGAATGCCGCCGAAGCGGGTACTTACCATCCGACGTGGATCGCCGCAAGACGAGCCGGTGAAGACTGTTGACTCCGTCGGTCTCTGGAGTCCTCGAGGGTAAGGCCGGGGACGTAAACGTCCATCTCACACTGAAACCCGGTATGGTGGCACAGGTACAGAGGAGACAGGCCAGGCGTGATTGGCGCTTAGACTGCTAAGTGTAACAGATGGCCACAGTCCCACACCACTTGACGGTGGGGCACGCCAGGAACAGGGGAGCCCTAACGGAACTCATGTTCCCTTCCCTCGTCGCAGCGGCTCGATGTGTCGTGACGCCAATGCAGAAGCCGTCGGACCTGGATCCGGAAGTTCTGGATCACCAAGGACTGCCAAAACTGTAGGAACAGTGCTGATGGCAGTGGTGATGTTGCTCTGCCCGAGCGTTGTCCAGCCTGGAGAAGGATGGCACCGACATGCTGGATGGCGTCAGCGGCGGACGATCACGATGTCGGCGATGATGGGTGCCACGGTGCT
This sequence comes from Rhinatrema bivittatum, assembly GCF_901001135.1. Classification (NCBI taxonomy): domain Eukaryota; kingdom Metazoa; phylum Chordata; class Amphibia; order Gymnophiona; family Rhinatrematidae; genus Rhinatrema; species Rhinatrema bivittatum. The sequence goes on from NC_042619.1 coordinate 147,538,210, forward strand.
CGGCCCGGTCTTTCCCCAGCGCCGAGATGGAAGCCCTCTTCGTCCTGGAAGGCGATCGATGACGAACTGTCCGCACGCCTGCTCTGCTCCTGACACAATGGAGTGTCTTAAGCTAATACGGGGCTTAAAAAAGAACCCAAAGCGTGGAGCAATGTGAGGAGGCGAGGGTATTATGTGGCGGTGCTATGTCGGTATTGACGATATTGAAGGCAACCTAAGGGGCTTCGAGGATATCATCAAAATGGGTATGAAAATCGTCGATGACTGGCCAGGAAAATGATGACAGTGACGGGCACTGACAGCACTGGTATAGGTATCTTTGAAACGATGTGGAATCGAATAATCGAAAAACATTGCCGTTATTGAAAAAGATACCGGCATCGACTGAGTCGAAGTCGAATCGATAGGGCGTCAAGGACACCGAAGGAAAACGTAGGTGTCGAGGGCATCTATGCATGGAGGCGGGCATTTATGCCTTTTGTGGCATGGCCACGGGCATCAACTATAGGGCCACAGACGTTGACGGTATCGATTTGGACAGACTCAGATTTCTAAGTGTACATGGTATCGGTGCCCCAGACATGTGTGTCGGTGGCATCGATATGGGCACGTATGGAATCGATGGCATGGATCTCCCAGTCAATGAATTCCATCCCGGCATCAACGCCAGTCCTGGAATCGACATGGGCATCGATGCCAGCCATAAGGCTGGCAGTGGCATCGACGCCCATCCGCGGAATCGAGCCGGCATGGATACCCATCGATGGGACCCACCTGGGCATCGAATTTCACCGATGGGAGCAGCCTGGCATCGACTGCCCTCGATGGATGCATTCTAACATAGATGCCCATGGATGAAACACCTGGGCATCGGTGTCCATCGATGCAAAAGGACCTGGCACCGATGCCATCGACGGACAAGCCATCCGGCACCAATGCCATCGACGGACAAGCCATCCGGCACCGATGTCCACCGATGGGGACCATCCGGCACCGATGTCCACCGATGGGGACCATCTGGCATCGATGCCCACCGACGAATCGATGTGGCACCGATGCCCACCGATGGAAAAGGGCTGGACATTGGTGGGGAGGATGGGGCATCGATGGCATCCCCAAAAGGGGGGGTGGCATCGATGAAGTGACCCTGGGATCGTTAAAAAGTGTCTCGGGCAGCGGTGGCGGCGACCCGAGTATGCATGGCAGTGACTAACAGCATGTGCGTCAATGGCATGCATCCGGGTAGGGACGGCACCGAGGAAGCCCAAGGAAAAAAACAGTGCGTAGGAGGAAAAAGCCTGGTAGCACTGAAAAGCAAAAAACATGGATAAAGGCATCAGGGCACCGTGGGGGGAGGGGCGCTGATGACATATAAAAGCCCAGGGCGGTTTAGGAGGGTACCGGTGTAGCGATAGGGTATCGACTGCGTGAGGGCACCAGGGAACGAAGGACTTGAAGCTACAGAGGTCCTAAAGTTAAGGAAAAAATCCCTACCCCACTAGCATAAGCAAGCAGAGTGTCACAGAGATACTCTCAAGCTGTTTAAAGCTAACTGAAAAATGGGGGAAGGGAAGGCTTCAGTCAGTTAACAGCCTTAAGATAGTGACAGGAACCGACCGAAAAATAAGAATTAGTACTCACCGAGCGTCGTAAAAACGTACGCGGAGGGAGACCTGTGCAGGGAAAAGTGTTTTTTGAAGTGAAAAGTTAAGTGTTTCCATGAGGTAATTAGTTAAAAAATCCTCACAGAGCTCCAACCGCTATGCTGACTGCAGAGCGGAAAAAAGAAGACTGAGGGAGACACCTGTGGCTCACAGGGATAATTGCAGGCTGGGCATGCTCAGTGCACCCAGTGTGCCAGTGTCAGTCAAAGCTTGTTGAAACTTTGACAGAAAAGTTTTCCGTACAGGGCTCCATCCTGATGATGTCACCCATTTGTGAGGACTACCATCCTGCTTGTCCTGTGAGAAACAATAAATCCCATTTCGGCCGTAATGCACAGCTATTGCAGGCATAATGCCCAGAAAAAAAGGTGTAGTTATTTCTGGCGTTAAATCCCGTGATAGTGTGCATTATGTTATTGCATGCAACGTTAACCAGCCCTCATTTCCATTTAGTCTACCCAAACTCCTCTCACTTGAATACAATTTTCAAATTTGTATACGCATTTCACGACGCAGTGTTTAGCACCCTAACACCTGCAATAATGGCCTAATGCATTTTGATAAATAACCCCCTAAGTTAGCAGTATTTAACTTATCTGGTAAAATTAAAAGTGATATTCAGTGGCACAGCTATACCACTGAATATATCCGAATAAGTTCTAGTTTACCGGATAAGTTATATACAGCTAACCTTTGACCTGCTATTATTCTATTAACTTAACAGGATATGACTTAATATCAGCACTTATCCAGTTAAGTTAATCGGTAAAAATAGTTCCTCTCTGATCCACTCACATCCCGCCCAAAAGTTATCCAGCTAGCTACTTAGCCAGATAAGTACTTATCTGGCTAAACAGTGACTGCCAATTGCAGTCTGTTATCTGGCTAAGTAGCGCTGAAATTTGCCTCACTCAAATCTAGCATTGTTAGCATTTATTTTATTTTAAAACATTTATAACCCACACATCCAAAGTTCTAGACAGAGCACAGTAAAATTCCATAATTAAAAAATTAAAACAAACCAAGCAGACAATTACACAAATGCATTCCATAATAAAAGTACAAAAAGTATACATCTTTGCATTATATTCGAAAAATCCAGGATAGCCAACAGTGACTTCTTTGCATCTATCCATTCCATTATTCCAGATCAGTTAACCTATCATTCCAAATGTCTGAGTACAAACCTCTACTCACAATCAGCAAGGGAGTTCCATAATTGAAGTACAGCAATCATATCTACAACAATGGTCGTATTGTTGCGACAAAAAAATTGCCACTGAAAACAAGGTTACAATTACCATTGATGGTATTAAACACTGTAGGAGAATCTTCTGATTAAACAATACTGAACACAAATTGAAATTTTGTTGTACGAGAGAGGTTAAAACTTTCAAACTATGAATGCTATAAGTTGTACGTGTGTTATGAAAATACATGAACAGTGTTACATTTCAGACTTAGCTGGTTGATCCTCCATAACTATGCAGCTATCAAAAGGATATGGACATCTTTGTTACAAACTTGTCATGTGGGTCTTCTGGAGGGGGAAAGGTCTCTAAATCCTTCTCAAGCTGTTGAAGCTGCTTTTCCATGTGCTTCACATTTTTTTCTAGGTTTTCTGTAGAAACTAAAATAGTAAAGATCTTGAAAATAAATGAAGTTATAAATTGCATGAAAATACTTGCAAGTCTAAAATAAATACCCCAAACAAAATTGTTAAGAAACTGCATCATCAATAACATTCTCATTTATAGACCTGTATTAAACTTTTTTTATAGTCTGAAGTTACTGACATATTTAGATGTGATTCCAGCTATTATCAATCTGCAAAGTAATCACATTAAAATGCTACAGAACCAAGAAAAATATCAAATATTTTCTAATTTCCATACTTTACTGTCCTGAATCACAGAAACACAAAAATATGGCACACATTAAAACATTTTACAGATATCTTTTATCTGTTCTCTCAGTGATTGAAATTACTTGACAATACATTTCATGTTTTTTGGTGCATATATAATGCATATGTTTAGTATATTACATTATCTTCTCTCTCGTTTTGATTGAGCAAACTTAAACCCCTCCTCCAATCTAGGCTTGATCACCCCATTATAAGAAAGCTCCCCTGGTGGTCACCTGCCCTTAACAGTGGAGAAGGATGGCCTTGAGAGGACCTCTCCCCAACTGAAATGGCAGCAGCACACACTTCAGATGCTACTACTGTCCCTCCTTAACCTTTTAGATCCTGCTCATTGAAGGAATTATTTCCTGATGCCCCTTTTTACATATCTTAGTTAATTAGACCCAAATATGGTATAAATATGGTATAAAAAAATTGCAAGTAATTAAAAGTATATGAAAAATGTTCCACTTGTGGAACATTGGTACCTAAAAGGTTAAGGTCTCTATAAACCAGTCTTGCACCAATGCAGACAGGTGCACGCCATATGGCTTAAAGGGGGAGTTCAAAGGTGCACTCCAGATCCCCCCCCCCTCTGTTTTCATATATGAGGGACAGAACATTAAACAACTTTTAATTAGAGCCCATCTACCACTGAACCAGACCATACAAGATGTATTGATAGGACATATAGCTTGCAATAATTATGATTTCTGTGCCTTGACCAATCAGGGCATAGAATGGAGGATCTCCCATAAAGGTGTAACAGTGAAGAGGCACAACACTAACTGTCAATCACGTAATGTGATTTATGGTTTACAATGTCCCTGTTCCAAATTATATGTGGGCCTTATCTCATGCCCAGTAAAGATATGTTTAATTTAACATAGAAGTCGTATCAATATCAAAGATGAGCGAGCAACCATGGTATCACATTGTCTCTGACACAATCATTCTTTTCAAGATTTGTCATTGACTATTATAACATGTACCTTCCCCTCGCGTGATGGGAGATCTTAAAACTCATTTGCATCATCTAGAAACCTTTTGGATACACAAACTCAATATTCTCGTCCCTAGTGGTCTGAATGACAAAACATATTGGCATCTGTTATGATTCTTCTAGTTTACGTCCTTATTAGTATATTTTTTTCATTTTTTGTCCATTAATTTTTAGTCAATTAAGTTATTTTTCTTATGGCATTTTCATTCACTTATTTTTGGTATTTGAGTTCCATATTCATTATATTTTTATTTTTGGTTTTATTTTTGATTTTCAGGTTATTCTTTGGTATATCATCAGCAGGCAGAAATGGTAGCATGGACAGCAACCTTGTCAGCCGGTTTAATTTCTTTTTTCCTTTTTCTTTTGGAAGTATGAAGATTTTTAGTTTTCTTTCTAATATCACAAGACCACGATAGCATTTTGATTTAGAGAAATTAAGTTTTGAGTTTATAAAAAATGAGGAGGAAACCAGAAACTTTCCATTTGATTGACAGCTTTTTTTCATGCCATTTCTCTTTAAGCTCTAAGACGCTGCCTGTGGCCGGTTAGCGTTTCACCCGACTGCCGATCAATAGGATACCAGGAGATTTAAAATGAGCTTTTTGACATAAGTTTGGACATTGTACACTTTTAAATTTGCATAATTTGCATTAGTTTTAATTTTGTATAACTCCCAATATTGGCAGGATCTTCATTGAGCTTTACATGTTCCTCTAATACTGTGACTATGTTTAGCTTTTCCTTTTTGCCTAAGTTAATCAATATGTGTTGAAAAGATGCTGTATTTCCCTGTTTCATTTAATTTTTTTTTTGGTTCACTTTTGCTTCATATTTTTCTGCAGATATTGGGGCTCTGCTGATTCCATTTTTAGATTATGTTCCCCTGAAGAAAAAAGAAATTGTATCTTCCAAAACATTGCAATGTTGGGTACTTCAACTACAATGTGGTGGAACTAATTATATACAGCATCCCTTAGGCTTCTTGAAAATAACTTTTCAGATAAGTGCTTTTTGAGTTATTTACATACTGCACAATTGACCAAAAGCAGGGGGATATTGAACTACACACTGGTGACTTTTGAAGTGTGCACTTAAAATTCAGAATGACTGATGATTAAAATTCATGCACTTAAAAGGGCAGGTCTTTGAGCCTTAATTATATCTATCTTAAGTGCAATTTGAAGGTCATTCTTTTCAATTAAAAATTAATCTTTTCACATACCTTTATTTTGATTAAATGAGATTTGTTGTTTTTTGTCAAATAAATTGGGGCAGAGAATTGTGACCAGTCATGGCAAAGGTGGAGACCTCCCAAAGACAGATAGCCTTGCTGACTTGTCTTTTGACCTTAGTGACGCCCCTCCATAATTTGCTACTGGTGAGTTAGGCCATTCTGCATACAAGGTTGCCAAACTGTCCATAATTTTTTTCCAGCAACAAATAATGCAACTTTCCAAGATCATTGCCTCTGTGTATAATTAGGAGTTTGGGTGTGATTCAGTCACACCTTGATAGTACAACAGAGGAAGGAGCAGATTCAAGGGTATTCTCTTTTTGTCAGTCCAATGTACTGTCCAACCTTTTGCTATCAGGCCCAAGACCAGACTGAACCTACCCCAGATGGCTCACCACTGTGCATACGTAATGAAGGAATGACTGACAATTTAAAATTAAGGTCATAGCTGGCAGATGCCTGTAGGAGAATAGAGCACAACAGGAATATGACAGTGAGAAAGTACTGCAGTAGACTCATCACTATGTCTGATGTAAGAAGCACATGCAGATGAACACCAGCTACTTATGTCTGTTTTGCCACCATGGGTAGGCAAAAGATAGCTGTGCTAGAGGCAGCTCTGATACAGAATGAATGCATGCCACTGGGGACTTGACCTTGTGAAAGAAAAAATGCAACCCACCGGGAGGTCTGATGGTCATATACAATAAAGCAATTCTCTGTCTGGCCCTGGGTTAATTGGTTAACATTCTGCCATTTGATATAGTTATTTTGGTATCCATTAACCATAACTTCTAAGATGCCATGCTTGTTGCTGCTGCAAAGTTGATAACCCACAGAGTGCCAAATGAAACATTGTGAATTGAACCTGGAAGAGGCTACCCTGGGTAAGGTTTCCCGCAAAAGGCTTAGCTAAGTGGCTGGCAAGAAATGATGACCTAGTCTGTTTCATGGGCCCAGCCTATCATGATCCTCTTGATTATGAAGCTAATTACTTCTGAGCCAGTATGTGCTCTAGTAAATAATGCCAACCCAGCAAGATGTGTATACACCATAATTCTGGACAACCCTAGCTGCTAAGCCCATAATATATAGTCTGTTACCAGACACTCAGGTATGGAGAACATCCCTCCTGCCTCTGAAGAATGCAGTGGTTCGATTGTACCCTTGAACATAGGAGTTTCAAGCTTGCTGGAGGTGACACACTGAAGCAGCAATTCACACACTGCTTGGTTACAAAAGACCATAGGAAGGTTGATACTGGCTGCCCTACTGCATCTGCCTCTAGAGTCAGTTATTTGAAGAGGGGCCACTTGCAATGAGGGAAAGAGAAAAAAAATCTGTAATCTCATTATGGGACTCCAGTATGTGTTTTGCTTGTGTCTTTCTGATATGCAAGCAGCAGAATATAAATTCAAGCACGAGCTCAGAAACTATTGAGAAACTGGCAGATTGGCCTTTGATAACCACTACAACTGCTGCACTGTAACATTGCAAAACTACTCACTTGTACTATATATGGGCATTGCAACCATCAGGGAGTACAGTTTAAGAAAAGTTCTGCTTTGTATGACCCACCATTCTACCCAGTCAAGTGGTCATTACACCGCACGCCATAGAAGCAGGTCCCAAAATCCATGCATCTCGATGCATCGGAGTTTAACTTCAAGTTGAGATTAATAACCAGGAGCAGAAACTAGGTTATGACATCGTTAAAATTAGTGAAGAAATGCCTTCCATACCAAAAGGTCATCTCTCAATGCTTTGTTAATGCACACATAGTGATAATTTTGGAAAGGCTCATGGTTGCTAAGATCAGGTGCTATAGGAATACTATTCCTATAGGTCTCACCCACATCACAAATACCAAGGCTCCTGATCAGCGATTGTATGTACTATAGAATGACCTCATTAACTTATATGGTATGTGTTACTAGGGCAGACACATTTACTAGATTTTCCTGTGGCAATCAAGATAAGATTAGCATAGAACCTAATTATGTGCCCAGGAAAGTAACGATTGAGGTAGAGTCCTCAGATTTATCATTGGCCAATGTGATGTCAAAGTGTAATGATCACTCATGAAAGATACAAAACAATCCTTCATATTCTATGGCCTCCTTTTTCCCAACATATAAGAAATCATCCAAACAACGGGCAATGTAACTGAAGCCAACTATCTTTCCAACTACCCACTGCAAGAATGTGCTCAACATCACATTATGGACCTGATTCATAAAGGTATTTTACCATACACACAGAATGGGAGAAAAGCCTTAGTGAATCAAGCAGTATGTTTGGGATAGCATAGAGTCCAACAGGATAAAGATATTGCAGGAAACTAAATGAACAAAGAAACTTTATGGGTAGAAATCCCATGTGAGCTGGGGGAAGAGTATTCTGATAGGGATTTAGTACCCTCCACCTCACCAAATGATGAGATGGATGATGAAATGCTAAGAGAAATTAGGGAAGCTAATATAGAAAGACATGGTTTAATGGAACAGTCAACATGGCTTTACCTAAGGTAAGTCTTGCCTCACAAATCTGTTTCACTTTTCTGAAGGCGTTAATAAACACGTGGATGAAGGTGAACCGGTAGATGTAGTATACTTGGATTTTCAGAAGGTGTTTGACAAAGTTCCTCATGAGAGGCTTCTAGGAAAAGTAAAAAGTCATGGATAGGTGGTGATGTCCTTTCGTGGATTGCAAACTGGCTAAAAGACAGGAAACAGAGTAGGATTAAATGGACAATTTTCTCAGTGGAAGGGAGTGGACAGGAGTGCCTCAGGGATCTGTATTGGGACCCTTACTTTTCAATATATTTATAAATGATCTGGAAAGAAATACGAATGAGGTAATCAAATTTGCAGATGATACAAAATTGTTCAGAGTAGTTAAATCACAAGCAGATTGTGATAAATTGCAGGAAGACCTTGTGAGACTGGAAAATTGGGCATCCAAATGGCAGATGAATTTAATGTGGATAAGTGCAAGGTGATGCATATAGGGAAAAATAACCCATACTATAGTTATACAATGTTGGGTTCCATATTAGGTGCTACAACCCAAGAAAGATCTAGGCGTCATAGTGGATAACACATTGAAATCGTTGGTTCAATGTGCTGCGGCAGTCAAAAAAGCAAACAGAATGTTGGGAATTATTAGAAAGGGAATGGTGAATAAAACGGAAAATATTATAATCCCTCTGTATCGCTCCATGGTGAGACCGCACCTTGAATACTTTGTACAATTCTGGTCGCCACATCTCAAAAAAGATATAATTGCGATGCAGAAGGTACAGAGAAGGGCTACCAAAATGATAAGGGGAATGGAACAGCTCCCCTATGAGGAAAGACTAAAGAGGTTAGGACTTTTCAGCTTGGAGAAGAGACGGCTGAGGGGAGATATGATAGAGGTGTTTAAAATCATGAGAGGTCTAGAACCGGTAGATGTGAATCGGCTATTTACTCTTTTGGATAATAGAAAGACCAGGGGGCACTCCATGAAGTTAGCATGGGGCACATTTAAAACTAATCTGAGAACTTTCTTTTTTACTCAACGCACAATTAAACTCTGGAATTTGTTGCCAGAGGATGTGGTTAGTACAGTTAGTATAGCTGTGTTTAAAAAAAGGATTGGATAAGTTCTTGGACGAGAAGTCCATTACCTGCTATTAAGTTCACTGCCATTAGCAACGGTAACATGGAATAGACAGTTTTTGGGTTCTTGCCAGGTTCTTATGGCCTGGATTGGCCACTGTTGGAGACAGGATGCTGGGCTTGATGGACCCTTGGTCTGACCCAGTATGGCATGTTCATATGTTCTTAAATTTGACAGAATGGTAATCATGGAGGATTTCAAATATCCCAATACTGACAGGGTAAATGTAACATCAGGACATGCTAGAGGTAAAATTCTTGGATAGAACAAATGACTGCTTCTTGGAGCAATTGATTCAGGAACAAGTAAGAGAGGGAGCCATTTAAGACCTAATTCTTAGCAGAATGCAGGATTTGGTGCAAGAGGTAAGAGGTGGGGCCACTTGGCAAGTGATCATAACATGATCAAATCTAATTTGATTTGAGAGGGGACAATAAGGAAATCTATAGCTCTAGCACTAAACTTTTAAAATGGAGACTGATAAAATTAGGAAAATAGAAAAAAACTGAAAGGGACAGCTTGAAAGGTTAAGAGTATACTAGAGACATGGACATGGTTTAAAAATTCCATTCTAGAAGTGCAGTCCAGATGTATTCCTCACATTAAAAAAAGTGGAACGAAGGCCAAATGACTGCTGGCATGATTAAAAGGTGAGGAGAAAGAAGATATTTTAGCCAAAAGAACTTCTTTCAAAAATTGGAAGGATCCATCTGAAGAAAACAGAAAAAAATGAGCAAGTTAAATGTAAAACATCAATAAGACAGGCTAAGAGAGAATTTGAAAAGAAGCTGGCCATAGAGGCAAAAACTCATAATAAAACTTTTAAAAATATATCAAAACAGGAAGCCTGTAAGGGAGTTGGTTGAACCTTTAGATGATCGAGGAGTTAAAGGGGGATTTAAGGAAGAGAAGGCAATTGCAAAAAGACTGAACCAATTCTTTACTTCAGTGTTTACTAAAGAGGCTGTTGTGAGATACCGCTTCTGGTAATGGTTTTCAAGAGGGAGGATTCAGATGACTTGAACCAAATCATGGTGAAACTGAAAGATGTAGTAGGCAATGTTCACTCTAAGGAGTGACTAAGTATGTGCAAATTTTATTTTTGTGAGCAACAATTTTTTTTTTAAACTAACAATTTTTGAGTACTAGTATTAGTGTTGCATTTCTATATATAGCACAAAGAAAAATGTATGTGAGCAACGCTCTAAAATGTATGAATGATTGCTCATGCGCTCAGCTTAGAGGAAACAGTGGCAGTAAGCTAGATTGACAAACTGAAGAGTAGCAAAGCATCCAGACCAGATGGTATAAACCCTGGGGCTCTGAAAGAGCTAAAAAATGAAATTTCAGATGTATTAATAGTAATTTGTAACCTATTAACATTGTCCTTTGCACCTGAAGACTGGAGGGAGCCCAGTGAAACCTCGATATTTAAAAAGGGCTCCAGGGGTGATCCAGGAAACTATAGACTGGTGAGCCTTTCAGTGCAGGAAAAACCATGGAAATTATTCTAAAGAATAAAATCACAGAATATATAGATAGACATGGTTTAATGGTACACAGGCAATATGTATTTACCCTAGGAAAGTCTTGCCTCACAAATCTGCTACATATTTTTTGACAGGCTTAATAAACATGTGGATAAATGTTAACCAGTAGATTTAAGGCCAATTTTCAAAGGCCTTCATGCACAAAAATAGGGATTAACATGCGAGGCTTGGCCTTGGTGCACCGCATGCATTTTAAAACATGCGCTGTCCCAATGACTCATGCACCGGCAGCTGGGCAGCGCGCAACTTACTTCAGCTCCGGGACTGAAGTAAGTTTCAAAAGGAAAAAAAAAGGATAGATAGGAAAGATTTAGGGGTCAGGGTAGAGAGGGGAATGGGTGGGAAGAGTGGAGATAGGGAAAGGACAGTTCCCTCCCAGTCTGCTCCTTAATTGGAGCAGACTGGGAGGGAACTGTGAGAGGCCCGATTGCATCGCTGCATGTAATTTAATAAAAAATTCATCCCCCCCTGAGCGAGCTGCCAGCTTGGATTTTAAAATCCAGTACGCCTGTGCACTTTGTCAACCGATTTTATAACATGCGTACACCTGTGCGTGCATGTTATAAAATCGGCACGTCCATGTGCACGTACCGGGAACCGCACACACATAGACATGCGTGTGCTCCTTTTAAAATCTACCTCTTAGTGTATTTGGATTTTTCAGAAGGCATTTGACAAAGTCCCTCATGAGAGACTCCTAAGAAAAAAAATGCATGGGATAATAAGCAATGTCCATTTGTGGACTGAATAGTAGGTAAAAGTTCAGAAACAAAGAGTAGTATTAAATGATGGGTTTTCACAATGGAAAAAGGTAAACAGTGGAATGCCACAGGGATCTACACTTGGATCACTTTTTAATAGATTAATAAATGATCTGAAAAGGGAAATGATGAATGAGGTGATCAAATGCGTAGATGACACAAAATTATATAGCATTGTTAAAATCACAAGCGGATTGTGATAAATTGCAGGAGGACCTTGTGAAAATGGAAGACTAGGCATCCAAATGGCAGACGAAATTTAACGTGGACAAGTGCAAAGTGATGCACATAAGGAAAAGTAATCCATATTGTAGTTACATTATGTTAGGTTCAATAATAGGAGTTACCACCCAGGAAAAATATCTGGGTGTCATAGTGAACAGTACTTTGAAATCATAAGCTCAGTGTGCTGCAACAGTCAAAAAAGCAAATAGAATGTTAGGAATTATTAGGACAGGAATAGTGAATAGAACAGAGAATCCCATAGTACCTCTGTACCACTTCATGGTGAGATCACACCTTGAGATTTAACATCTCATAAACCAATCAAATGCTACCTTCATTAATGCACATTTGGTAGTCATTCCCTCAATACAAGCCATACAGTAGAACACCTAAGTTTGCAGTATGGACAACGTATTTGGGGATGAGATTTTGCTAAATTTCTCTTACAAAAGGAAAAGTCCAATATCTACAAGTGGGACATGGTTGTACCTAAGACCTCAATAAAAATAAAGTAGATTGGTCCTTTTTTTTTTTACTAATGTATACTGACCACTAAGCGTGCCTTAATGAAAGTAGCATTTGATTGGTTAATGAGAAGTTAAATCACAAGGAAGCATGATGGTATTTTAAAGAACCACCATTATTCGAAATGTCAGCGTGAGATCCACTGGTTTCAAGCAATTTATGCACAAAGCATAGGGAGATATTTATTTTACTTATATGACTAGAATTTAATATACTTTTCTTTTAGAAAATTGGGAAGATTTGTCTTGTTGCAGGCAAGTATTTTGCCAAAATGCTGCAGTGCCAGGCGAAATGAAAGAAAATTGTTTAAAAGCTGCTTAAATAAGTTAGATGGAATATCTGAAAAAAAGGATGTGAGATTGAACTTTTTGCCTTTTGCTTGTGAAGTGTGAAACAAGTCTTAGATTACAATATACAAGCAATTGGTTTCTTTTTTGAATTGAGGTCAATGCAGACCAAGTCACAGAGACTCTAGGATTAAGAGAGGTTTCTTCTTCATAAAAGTGTTTGTGTGACATTGCAAGAAACAAGATCTGGAAAATACATTCCAAAATTTCTTTAAAACTATAGAATATTGAACTTTCTATGAGATAAGTTTACAAGTATTAATATGTTTTAGAATTTTAAGAATTGAAGGTGTGGTTTCAATTGTGGTTTTTATCATATGGTTAGCTAGACTATTTGTATTAACCCAGGCAGCCGCGACAATTTGTAGCTAAAAGGGGATGGGGGAGTGAAGACGGTGCACATACCACAGATTCCAAAGTACCACAGAGACCTGATGTGGGGTAAAATTGTCAGATTTCTCAAATCCATATTTAAACAAAAAACTCCAATAGAATGATTCCCATGAAAATTATAGTTATGAAATAGATTGTATAAAGAGACTTTACCATCTCCTACACTTACTGGGGTAGATTTTAAAAGGTGTGAGCGGGAGTAGATTTGTTCGCACAACCCGGAGCGAACAAATTTATTCCCGATTTTATAACATGCGCGCACTGCCGCGCGTATGTTATAAAATACAGGGTCGGCGCACGCAAGGTTGCGCAAAATTGGCAGCCTGTGCGCGCCGAGCCGCGCGGCCTCGGAGGAAACTTTCCTTCTGGCCCCCCCACCTTCCCCTCCCTTCCCCTATCTAACCCACCCCCCCAGCCCTAACTAATTCCCCCCACCTTTATTTTACAAGTTACGCCTGCAACTTGCGCGCACCGGCCAGCTGCTGGTGCGCCAAGTTCCGGTCCAGGGGCTGGTCCGGAGGCCTCGGCCATGCCCCCGGAACGCTCCTGGGCCAGAACCATGCCTGCTGCCCTGGCCCCAGAATGCCCCCCTCCCCCCGATGACGCGCCGGCCGTGACACACCCCCTGACATGCCCCCCCAGGAAAGCCCCGGGACTTACGCACGTCCCAGCGTGCACAGGGGGTGGAAGGGGCAGCTTTTCGGGGTTACGCGCGTAACCCTTTGAAAATCTGCCCCATTATCTGTGAAACATGCCTCAATTAGCATTCAAGATGTGTATTTTCCCTTTGTCTGGTCACTTATAATTGTGAATATTTACACTGTAAACCGTTGCGATCTAGTGATTCTCATTTGGAACGATGGTATATAAAACCTCAAAATAAACATTTAAATAACATGGAGCTGTCACAGTGTCCCCTTCTGCGCAGTCAGCACGTCAACTCTGGTAAGGGGACCGCAGCAACCAAGCAAGGCCCTGTCCTCCCGGAGGTAATTATCTCCAGGTTGTTCCCAGACACCCACATCACCCAAGCAAGGTGTCTGCCCAATTGTAGGGTGCTCGGCCGGTCTGCCATCGCTCTGGGGCCAGCATGCCCTAGTGATCATGCCAGCATGCCCTCATACCATCGAAGTAGAGTATACCATGTGCTGTGCACAGCCTCTATCGGTGATCTCCCTCCCGGCTCGGGTACCCCGTCATAGGGCCCGGATAGCCATACGGCTTATCTGGGACCTTCCACCAAGCCCAAACCAAACTGTGGCCAATCACTAGAAGGCCCAACACCACCATGTGAATAGCACACTAATTTTTCAACAACAGGACTTGTCCCATATCTGAAAGATGCACCCCCATCATTGCGAACAGCTCTTTGCAATTCTGCTTCTTTAATTTCTTCATCCACCATCCCCAGAGTGGCGAGTTCAGGAACTGGTGTCAGGGGATGATCTCTGACCAAATGAGCCTGGTGCTGGGCATTAAGTACCAGATGATCGCAATGTCATTCCTCATATTGTTCAGGAGCCCCAATGTGGGTATGAAATCATTGCCTCCGAGGTGTATGATTACTACCTCTGGAGGGGAACATCTTGTTAGCTGATGCCTCAGCAGAGGGACAAGCTGGTCCCAACGCAAGCCCCTCTGACCCAGTCATCACATTAGCCTGTTCATAGGCACTACCACCAATGGTATTATTTTATTGTGCGTTGATCTGCCCAAAACACAAATGAGTGTCCAGTGATCCATTATTGACACATGTCACCGATGGGGGCCTGAAAGACAGAAGTTGTTAAAATAAATTGCTGCGGGGGGGGGGGGGCGATCACGATCGTGAGAGTCATACCCAAATCGCTAAGGTGCACAGAGTCCCAGGGATCAATTTACCTAATATAGGACAGGTATGCCAAGGAGTGCCATCTGCAATATGCTGGATAGTGGTACCTGACAACCCAGATGGAGCATTACTGGAGGCCGCCCCGATTTGGAAAGAGTGAGTTCTGAACTGTTCCGACCTCAGCTCGGCCACATCCAGGGTGAGCTTAAGGATAGCGTTAAATTGATACTTGCTCTGAGGGAGTGAGTTGATATGCAATAGAAACCGTGTTCCCAAGGAATGAGACAGATGCCCTCTGGCCGAGCTGATTGGTCTGATCTCGGTTGATAGTCAGTTTACCATCGGCAATGGAAACATTGCAAGCTCCAAGACCGAAGCGGTCATGTTTAGAACTGGCCGAAGCAACTAATTCGTACACGTGACATGTGGCAAAGAATGCAATGCAAAAGGCGGTTTAGAACTGGTCCAGTACAAACAGTGCCATAGGGCAAACAGGTTATCGTGCAAGATAGGATGGTGGCGTCATGGGACTTGTGCATTTTATTTGGCCCAATCAGCAAGGACATGCCTAACCGTGAAGTCCCTTACTGTGAAGGGCAAATCTTAGGCCTTTGAAAAAAAAATGCATAAACCATCAGATTGGTTTGGACTGTGCCTTGAGATGTGCCACGCTGCTTAGCTTGCGTAATGTATTCCATCATCCTGTGTGAAAGGCTCAGGTGTCCTGACTGGTCAGAGGCTTCCAGAAAATCCAAGAAGGCATTATATCTGCTCAGATATGCTCACTAGGCTAAAGGTGCAAACGAGTGGCGCAGCAGGTCGTGTGTGTCCTAGCTCCAATGCTCCACAGGTGTACAGGAATCGTCCCCTTCTCTTCGGCATCTGGAGCGAGCTTCCGGAAGTCTTCCCAGTTACAATGATAAAGACATTTAGCAATCTCGTATCGAAGACCAGGGATGTGCCTCGCCCGCACCATCACATTTATCTGCTAACAGCTCAAAACCATTAGCCTCAGGAGTTCTGAAACTGGAGAGCATCTTGCAAACTGCCGATTATGTGCACAACTGCTAGGTTGTCACACCAGAATATCACCGTTCTATTCACCAGTCGGTCATTCCAAATGAGAACATCACTACAATCGGTAACAGCTCCAGAAAGGTGATGTTAGATGTGATCCCTGAATCTTCCCAATTATGTGGCCATGTCTCCGCGCTCCAGCTGCCCTGACAGTATAGGCCAAAGCCAATGCCCCCGAGGTCAAAGATGGATACTGATGGGACTAGCACACTACTGAGCCATTGAAATTAGCCAAGATTGTTTCTCACACCCTGAGATCCTCACACCGAGTGGGTAACCCACAAACGGTGGCACTTCTTCATGACTGTCATGGATGCAGTGATCAATCGGTGTAGAAATGCTTGCCCCATAGGAATTACCTGACAATCAAAAGCCAGGCTCCGGATTAAGGACTGCACAGCGGCTAGGGTAACCTTGCAAGCCAGGTGCATACCCCAGATTGGTTTGGCAAGCTTCTGAATTTTATTGACCGGGAGTCTGGACATCATTTGAATGTTGAGCTCAATGCCGAGGAATGTAAGCACCTTAGTTGGCAGTTCCAACTTGTCTGCTGTCAGCAGAACGCCAAAGTATCTGGCTATGGTTTGATAGCTGTTGTAGAGATTTCGGCACACACCTGAGTCACAGGGGCCTACGAATAGAAAATCATCCAAGTAGTGAATGAGGCTTTTCAAACCTATGCACCGGCACAACTCCTAATGCAAGAAGGTGCTGAAAGCCTCAAGTGAGTGCAAGTAACTGAGCACCCCCTAGGCATGCACCTTTCAAAGTATTAAGTGCCCTCGAAGAACCCCAGCAGAGGGAAGTCATCCAGATGCACAGGTAAGAACTAGAAGGCAGACTCTATATCAACTTTAGTCATGAAAGACCTCTCCCCACAATCCCTGAGGTCGAGCACGCTGTCAGAAGCGTATTGGACAGTGCAGGTCTCCTGGAGGATGAAATCATTCACTGCCTACCCAACCAGTTCTTTCTTGGGCACCATCACCAATGGTGATAAAACCATTCTGTCAAAAGGAGGCAGGGGGGAAGGGGCCCACCACCCTACCGAGACTAATCCACTGTCAGTTTCTCTGTCACAACTTTGACAAACTTGGTTGCAGAAGATGTATTCATGTGAATTGATGGGTTCAGAGGACCCTCAGAAAGGATTTTGATGGCATCCTTAAAACCCTCGTGTAGTGTAGCCAGTGCATGCCTATTGGGATAAAGGCAGAGACCCATCCCCAACTGCTCCCATCTAATGGAGTTGGGGCTCTTATGTAAGGATTACTTGCTTCTCCTGGGGACTCGTAGCGCAGGAAGTGCAAATGTGTTTGTACTTACAATAAAGAAGGATGTACGGCGCAGGATTGCATCAACAACAGGCTTCGGTGGTGGGTTAGGTGCCAATCCCGGATCTTGGGTGCCCTCCTGGGGCCGAAAGGTACAATTGGTAGCTTGGGCATTCAAACTCTGTGCTGCGTTATGGGTCAGCCACAACTAGATGTCGTGAGTGCCATCCTCTCTCTAAACCGCTCGTCATAGTTTAACCAAGCAAATCCCTCATATGCGGAGTGAGCACTAACAATGGTGTCCAGGTACGACCACATTGCCAAATGCTGTGAGGGGTCAGCTCAGCCAACTATCGATGCCAACCATGCAAAGGACCGCACCCAGTTATTAACAGTCCTTGGGACCCACTTGGGATCGTGTGCCCACTTGGGTGCATGATCCAGTAAATAAATGTATGTAAATGAGGGCCAGCGATTAAAGGAGGCGCTAAGGACACTAGTGCTCCCTAGAGCCTCCTTTTTAACAGAAGCGGCGGCTGTCAGCGGGTTTGACAGCTGACGCTCAATTTTACCGGCGTCTGTTTTTTTTTTGTTTTCATTTTCATTTCTCGAACTCGCTGACAGCCACGGGTTTGGAAAATGGACACCGGCATAACTGAGTGTCCGTCCTCCAACCCACAGGCCATGGGCAGATTTTAAAATTTTTATTTTTAAAATTTAAAAATTTTTTTTTATTTTTGGGGCCTCAGACTTAATATCGCTATGATATTAATTCGGAGGGTGTACAGAAAAGCAGTTTTTTCTGCTTTTCTATACACTTCCCCGGTGCCAGCCGAAATTAATGCCTGCCTTTGGCAGGAGTTAATTTTTTTTTTTAGAGTAAAATGTGCAGCTTGGCTGCACATTTTACTTTCTGAATCGCGCGGGAATAATTAATAGGCCCATCAACATGCATTTGCATGTTGCGGGCGCTATTAGTCTCAGGGTGGGGGGGGGGGGGGGAGCTGCCCGCGCGTTTTCGACACGCTTTTACCTCTTACTGTATAAGGGGTAAAAATAGCACGTCGAAAACGCACGGCCGAACGTGGGCTAACAGTGCGCTGTGGTGGAGCGCACTTTACTGTATCGGCCCGTAAATTGGTTGACTTATTGGCGATGGTATATACGGTGCCAGAGTGAATGCAGGACACCCTGCCAAAGCTGCTTCATAGTATTGAGGGCAGGTAAGCCTGCACTAGCAGTGGTGGTGTTCCATGATCCTTCCACCACTGATGACCCACGCAAACTGGTGGATGATACTGAGGAACTCCTACAGCCCAAGGAGTTGGAGTGGCAGGAGTGCCTCCTACCTTTCCTTTTGTGCCTCTGCCACACAGCCTTGTAGCCCTCTGCAGGCAGTTGGTGAATGGCTGTCTCCTCTATCCATGGTGGTTGAGTAGAAGTCTCCCCAACCCTAACTACAGGAATAACAGCGTTAGCCTCACCTTCTTCAGACACAGGTGCCACTGACTGTACTACAGGGGTTGGAGCAGGATCCGCATTGATGGATTTCCGGAGATCCAGCGAATCAGACGGACTGGCAATCTCGCTAGAAGCTGAAATGCAGGCAACAACTGGGCCAAGGAAAATGTCGCCGCGGGCTCTTGTGGTGAAGACAAGCTGCTGTTTTGGGCTTTCAGGCACACAGCATACCCAGCAGTCCATTACCAATTGCCAAGGGGAGACCCCAGATGCCAATTCGACTGGGCTCCCTGATAAAAAACCAGGAGGGCCCAAGTATGACCACACAGGCCAGGAAAGAAGTACAGCCTCTGTAGCCCCCCAAGCCGATATCTTATCAATGGTACACTGTATGGAAAAGCAGGGAAGTTACATGATTGGCCTCCCCCAGCTCAATACCACCCTGTTCCTGAGAGGGTGAAACCACCTGGATGGCTGGCTGCGTGGTCCCCATGAGGTCAATGGGGAGGACTGAGGGACAACTGCCTCTGGCAGGGTGACTACCCCCAGGAAGCCCCAAATCCCATCCCCCTCGCTGCGCTGCATTCACCCTATTACTCAAATTGGTTGGTAGGCCACTAGGAGGGAAACAGGACCTTTGTTTGACTCCTCCCCGAAATAGCTTGCAGCCTCTTGTCCCTGTGCCCGCCCCCCCCCCCCCCCCAGGGGTTTTGGACTGTAGTATACCTAATGATACTTCCTCTAGTATGGCTGCTTGGTCAGGATCTCCCCATGGGGCTGGGTGGCGAGTAGAGGCTCTCTGTTTGCAGCTGTTCGGCATGGCTGCAAAATAAGGGCTTAAATATCCTCCTTCCTTTTTTTTTTCTTTTAATTAGCCAAATAGGTCCAATAAGCAAAATGATTCAATTTGTCAGTCAGGGGGAGATGACCGACAAGAATCATGGTGAAAGCAGTAGCATGGGGAGCAGGAGCCAAAAGCGATGGAGCCAGGGCATGCTGCTCAGATAACTTCCCACACTGCTGCCTCCATCCCCCAGGACGGCCCCTGTGTTTCAAAAGGCCCAATGGGCCATCCTCAGATGTCCCAGCCCACCCCCAAGGCCCCTGGCCATCATGTTGGCCCTCCCCCTTGTTGGCGTTGCTGTGTTGAGCCATAAATGACCGTGCCTGGTAAGTGCCGCAGACCCGCCCCCCCCAGCACTGTGCCGGGTTAATGGTGGCATCTGTGCACCGACCTGACTCCACGCCTTTCTCCCAGGAGTATATAAACTTATCAGCACAATTGTACGTGCATATTTTCAGAGCAGAACTGCATGCCATTTTATAAAACCGTGCAGCTCTCGCAACAGAGTTTATAAAATACAAGATTAAATCTCTGCACATCCATTTCTGTGCATAAAGGCTCTACTGTGAGTAGTTTTTAAAGTTATCCTCTAAGAAGGGAGTGGATCTGCATTAGGGTTTTCGTGTATTGTGATATTTTATTGAATTTTTATGAAGTAAACCATTTTGGTATTATACTTTATTATGTAAACTATTCTGCATACTCTTTGGGAAAAGGAAAGTAAATATAAATGTAAATAAAGCTATTCAGTTGACCTGCCTCTATTCCCTGTAGTTATTTGCAGGCCCTGCCCCTGAAAAAGGATGTTATTCTCTATTAGCTATTCTCTAACTTCATTCTGTCTCCTCTTGTATAGAAAGAGGAATATCGAGTAAGACAAGGCATGTGATTATCCCCTTGTACAGGTCCTTGGTGAGGCCTCACCTGGAGTACTGTGTTCAGTTCAGTTCTGGAGACCGTATCTCCGAAGGGACAGAGACAGGATGGAGGCGGTACAGAGAAGGGGGACCAAGAAGGTGGAGGGTCTTCATCAAATGACTTATGAGGGGAGATTGAAGAATCTAAATATGTACACCCTGGAGGAAAGGAGATGCAGAGGTGATATGATACAGACTTTCAGATACTTGAAAGGTTTTAATGATCCAAAGACGACAAATCTTTTCTGTTGCAAAAAAATCAGCAGAACCAGGGGTCACGATTTAAAAATCCAGGGAGGAAGACTCAGAACCAATATCAGGAAGTATTTCTTCACGGAGAGGGTGGTAGATGTCTGGAACGCCCTTCCGGAGGAAGTGGTGAAGACCAAAATTGTGAAGGATTTCAAAGAGGTGTGGGATAAACACTGTGGATTCATAAAGTATAGAGGATGTGAATGAAGTGAAAAGGCATGGGGGCGGCTTGCGAGAATGACGGCTACTACCTGGAGATTAATATCCTAATTAAATAAACATACACACGGTTAATGCAACTCCAACATTGCACTATGCTTCAATGGGCAAGAGGAAATGGAAAAAAAAAAGGATTTGCATCCACAAAAAAGCAGGGGAGTAGCTTGTTTGATACGGCGGTTACTACTTCAAACCAAATTAGCCTGATACTTCACTTTCAATGATATCCAGCATAGTTCTCTGCTTCAACGGCAGGGGAAATGATGAAAAGATTTATATTCGGACAACAACCAAAAAGGACTGAGTTGCACAGGCTGGATAAACATGCATGGGAGTAGCTTGCTATGATGGCGGTTACTACCCCTAAATAATTAGCTAACTTCACTTAGATGCAGCTCCAGCACTAACTGGCGGGGGTGGAAGGGATGGCGGGGTGGAAGGGAAATAGAACAAAAAGTCACTTACAAGGGACAATAGAAAAAGATAAGTATGGGGAAAAAAAAGTGAAAGCTTGCTGGGCAGACTGGATGGACCTGTTTGGTCTTCTTCTGCCATCATTTCTATGTTTTTCTATGTTATGTTAAAAAGATTACATTCTCTCTTCTATTTATTTTCTTATTGTGACTTCCTGAGAGCAAAGCTAATCAAGAACAAATTTATACAGTATGCTTAACTAGTTTCAACAATCAGTATTGGTGCTCACTGCTTCCTAAATCCATCAGCTCATATGTTGAACTGTCATGAAACATCACATGCGGAATGGTTTAAGATTATGTGAGAGGTCATTCTTCCCACTTACCTCCCATTTTTGTTTGTTATAACAAATACTGATAAATTTCTGGGAAAAATAACTTAAAACAAAGGTCCCTGAGAGCAAGATGGCTGCCCGTTGAGATGGACGCCAAGAAGCTCCGTGAACAATTTTCTTCGTTGCTGTTTTATTCAGCAAATAGATGCTGCATATCAAATGAAAAGCCAGGTTAAGGGAGATGGCATTTAGTAACCCCTTTTCTAGCTCAATTCAATCTAAAATCCCAGAGTTTTTTTTGGTACAACACCAGTTCGAGATCCCGGAGCGATAGCCGCAGTAGAGAGGGACGATGGGTGGAGTCCCTCCCTACAGGTCATTGAAATCTCTTAGCCCGGGAGCACAGGTAATACCCTCACCTCCAAAGTTGGGAACTCTGGTTACCAAAATATCTTTGGCAATATGCATGGGAACTCAATGGTTTCGTGTGAGCGATGGGAAGTGGCAGGAAGAACAGAGATGGTGTCTGCGGCTGATATGGCAGCCTTGGTGCAGGTAACAGAAGGGGCCCTAAGCTCTATAGGCTGTGGTGAGATCATTCCCGATACTGCCGATACGGGGTTTATACCGGTTCCTGAACTAGAAAGGCTCCCATCTCGAATCGATGGAGAAATTACAATTGCACGGGTTAGCAGTTCAAGACTGACTAGGACTGAGGAGATTACCCTTGAAGTCCTATGGCATGCTTTTGTTAATTTGGAGACTTCCATCTCTTCTTATTTCGGTGGTCTTGGAAACAAATACCTTAAAACAGAATTTACTTAAATTATCAGCTCAAGACATTAAAATTGCTGATATAGAATCCAGAGTGGTTACTGATGAAAAAGAACAACTAGTACAATCTGAATTAATGTGTTCAAAAAAGCTTGAGAACATTGAAAATTCTTTGCATTTTCTAAACTTGAAGATTATTAATTTTCCCATAATAAAAGAATATACCCCGGTGGAACTTTTTAGGATTTACCTCTCTCAGATTCTTAAAATTCCAGAAACAGCTATGCCAGTGATAGTAAAGGCTTATTTATTTATTATTTATTTATTAACCGACTTGATTTGATATATATATATATCAAGAAAGGCGGTATATAAAAACCCTAAATAAATAAATAAATAATAAATTTACTGCCAAAACCAGACTGAAAATATGGGTATACCCTGATTTATCTAGGGCTACCCAAATTTGGAGGTAAAAATTTCTGCAAATGCAATCCGTTATCCATGCAAATGTTTTGTCAAATATAATAATATTAATTATATATTTTTGAGCCTTCCCAATTACATGCATTGTTAAACTCTCCATCGTAACTGTAATTGAACCAGTATAATTGATGTAATTGGTGGTTTTCAATTTTTTCATTTTTCTTTATATTTATTGATTATGATACCGTTCTTTTTTTTTCTCTTGCTCCCTCCTTTATAAAAATATGGGGTTGGATGTGCATTTCCAATTGTAAAGATTACCTGTTATTTTCTTTTCTGTAAAATCTTTTTCAAATCAAGGTATTCCTTGTAATAGTTTTTGAAATTGCATTACAAAAAAAACAAAAAAACCCCCCAAAAACTAAAGGTCCCTAGTCATCAACTTATACTGCCACCATACCACCAGTTTAATCGTCTCTGCCAATTTGATGTAGTCTCATAGTACTCATGTCACATTGGTTACCTTCTTTCCAACGTCTTTGAGATGTCTATATCTTAATTTAGTGCCATACACTAACTCTATGATTAGTTTTTTTTACTTCTGTTGTGCTAATACTAATCAAAACTATATACATAAATCACACTGACACCAGGAAACATGAATATTGCCTATATATCATCTACCTTATAAATGGCCTGTGACCGACGGCCCGCAAATGCGCAGTAGAGCGCAGCTCTACTGCGCATGTGCGGGCAAGGACGTTGGTCAGAAAAAAAAAATGGCGGTGGGGCCGCAGGAGCGGGAGGAGAAGCAGCGGCGCCGCGCGCGCGCGGTGCCGCTACTTCTCCTCCCCAGATCTGCCGGCAGATCTCGGGGGGGGGGGGGTGTCACTCCCGCCCCCCCCCCTCGAGATCTGCCGGCAGGAGCGGGAGGAGAAGTAGCACCGCTACTTCTCCTCCCGCTCCTGCCGGTGCCGCTACTTCTCCTCCCCAGATCTGCCGGCAGATCTCGGGGGGGGGGTGTCACTCCCGCGCCCCCCCCCCCGAGATCTGCCGGCAGGAGCGGGAGGAGAAGTAGCACCGCTACTTCTCCTCCCCAGATCTGCCGGCAGATCTCGGGGGGGGGGTCACTCCCGCGCCCCCCCCCCCCCGAGATCTGCCGGCAGGAGCGGGAGGAGAAGTAGCGGCACCGCGCGCGCTCGGTGCCGCTACTTCTCCCCAGATCTGCCGGCAGATCTCGGGGGGGGTCACTGCCGCGCGCGCGCGGGAGTGACCCCCCCCCCCCCCCGAGATCTGCCGGCAGGAGCGGGAGGAGTTAATGGAGCCGGGTGAGGGTTGCGGGAAGTCGCGCTTACGGCGCCGGGAGGAAATGGAGGTGGGTGAAGGGAGGGACTGAGTGGGAGGGAGGGAGAGGGGGACTGAGTGAGTGGGAGGGAGGGAGAGGGGGACTGAGTGAGTGGGAGGGAGGGAGAGGGGGGACTGAGTGGGAGGGAGGGAGGGAGAGGGGGGACTGAGTGGGAGGGAGTGAGGGAGAGGGGGGGACCTGAGTGAGAGGAGAGAGGAGGGTGGGGGAGGAGTGGGGGAGGGGGGTGGTGAAGAGTGAGGGGAGAGAGAATGAGGGGGAGGTGAGAGACAGAGGGATGTAGCCCGTTTTAACGGGCTTTACGGCTTGTATAATATAAACTGAAGAATATACTTAAGCCAAAGCACTTTTTATTAAATAGGATCTTGGATTTAACAGATCCAAATTATTTCATACAAAATTAATAATATGAAAATATAAATAAGGCCAAAAATGAGATTAAGAAAGTAAGATCAATTAAGAATACAATTATACAAATATAATTTGAGAGAAAAAATTACAAATATTAATTTAGAAACTTAAAAAATATAAATAGGCAACAGAAGAAGAAAAGAAACGAGTTTCAAAGTTAAATATATAGAAAGAGAGGAAAGTGGTACATGAAAAAGACCATATGGCCTACCTAGACTGTCCATCCACAAACTACTCAGCTCTTAAATCCCTACTAGTCCTTCATAGTTCCTCTATGCTTTCCCTACGCTTTCTTGAATTCAGATACTATCCTGGTCTCCACCTCCTCCTTGTGAAGAATGGCCCATACCTCCAACATCCTCTCTGTAAAGTAATATTTCCTTTGATTATTCCTAAGTGTCTCTCTCTTTTTACCCTCATCTCATGATTCCTTATTACAGAGCCTCTTTTACATGGATAGAGGACAGTCTTCAACACTTTCATACCTTAGAGGTATTTTAATATCTGTCACATCTCCCCATCTCACTTTTCCTCTAGGGTATACATGTTTAGACCTTTAAGTTTATCTCCATCTGCTTTATAATAAAAACTGGTTTATACATCCTTTTGAAGGTGCAGTCTCCAAAATTGTATACAGTATTGCTAAAGAGGTCTCACCAGGGACTTATTCGCGGGCAATATCATCTCCTTTTTCTAATTACTCCTCTCCCTATACATTCAAGCCTCTTTCTGACTTTTGCTATCACCTTATCCATCTGATTGGCCACCTTGATTATCCCCAGATTTTGCTCTTTTGATGTGTAGAAGAACTTTACCCCTTAAAACAGGGGTAGGCAATTTCAGTCCTGGAATAACAAAAATAGGTCTGATATGCACAATACATATACATGAGAAACACTTGCATACAATTGGTGTGCAGTATATGCAACTATACCTCAAATATTCATTATGGATGACCTTAAAACCACATATGTTAGCACTCCAGGACTGGAGTTGATTAACCCTGCCCTTTACTGTACCATGCATTAATGCATTTTTTTTAGCATTAAACCTTAGCTGCCAGATTCTAGACCATTCCTCCATCTTCACTAGGTCTCTCCTCAAATTCTGTACATCTTCCTGGCTGTCTAACTCAGCTGCAGATTTTGGTATCATCCACAAGAAGACAAACCTTTCCTGACAGTCATTCTGCAATGTTGCTTCTGAAAAGGTTTAAAACAACCAGTCCGAGGACTGATCTATGGAGCACATCATTAGTAGCTCCCCTCTCCTCACAGGGAGCTACATTTACCACTACCCTTTGCACCTTCCACTCAACCAGTTCCTATCCCAATCACTTTAGGGTCCATTCCAAGGGAGCTCAGTTTATTTACAAGTTGCATATGCAGAACCAAGTCAAAGGCCTTGATTGAGGTGTACTTGAAATCCAATCCAGTGGGAGCACTGAGAGGAGAGGATCACCTTGCTGGTGGCTGAAAGGAATCAGTAAGTTTTTGCTTGGGAAATTTTCTTTTTAAAAGTATTGGGACGAAGTTAACTATTTGGGATTATTATGTAGTGTGTTTGTGCCTGTAATGGTCAGTAAGGCAGGGAATAAACTGAAGTTAGACTATTTGTATTTTTAAATAGTAAATCAGTAAGGCAGCTAATACGCAGTAGTTAGTGACTTTATTTTTAATAGTCTGTAAAGCAGCTAATAAGCAGAAGTTAGAGTGTTTGTATATTTAAAAAAAAGTAGCCAGAAGCTAGAAATAAGCTAGGAGCAGTGTATACCTAAGTAAAAAGGTTGAAAAGTTCAGCACTCACCTTCAAAAGGTGTTAAGGTAGTGTGATTTGGTTTGATTAGGTAGCAACATTTGTTAATCAAGAGAGCAGTGAGTCACTCTGGATGACTCACTGCTCTGAAGTTAGACTGTTTGGATTTCCCAACCCTCCCCCACCCACCCTTAGCTCATCCTTTAATTTATAGGCAGGTGCCGCATTCACAAAAAAATACAAACAAAAAAAACCTTACTGAGAGTTTGATCATTCCCCTATAGGCCACTAACAGACATATAGGGGCAGATTTTAAATACCTGCGCGAGCGCGTACTTTTGTTCGCGAAGCAGGCGCGAACAAAAGTACGCTGGATTTTATAAGATACGCGCATAGTCGCGTGTATCTTATAAAATCCGGGGTCGGTGCGCGCAAGGGGGTGCACATTTGTGCAACCTGCGCGCGCCGAGCCCAGCGCGCGCTGCCTGTTCCCTCCGAGGCCGCTCCGATTTCGGAGCGGCCTCGGAGGGAACTTTCCTTCGCCCTTCCCCTCCCTTCCCCTACCTAACCCACCCCCCCGGCCCTATCTAAACACCCCCCCCTTACCTTTGTCAGCAAAGTTACGCCTGCTGAAAGCAGGCGTAACTTTGCGCGCGTAGGCCGGCTGCCCCGCTCCGTGGTTGGTCCCGGGGGCTGTTCCGGAGGCCGCGGCCACGCCCCCGGAACGCCCCTGGGCCGAAACCACGCCCACATCGCCGCCCCCTAAACACCACGCACCGCCCCCTAAACGCCACGTCAGCCCGCCACACCCCCCGACAGGAAGCCCCGGGACTTGCGCGCCGGCACGCGAGGGCCCTGCGCGCGTAAATCCAGAAGGATTTACGCGTGCAGGGGTTTTAAAATCCGCCCCATAGTGAATTCACAAATACATTTAAAGGAATTTAATTAGACACATTCCTACTCCCATAGCAACCTAAAACTTAACTAGGAACTGAATAAATTAGGCAGCAGTCCAGCAGCAAGAGAGGGCTTCCCAGTCTTTTGCATAGAGTGTCACATGAACTATTTTTTAACCACCGGTTAGAAATTGTACATGTTAATGCGATGCAAAGAGCTCCTGTCTCTCAGGGAACGAGTCCAATCTCTGGAAGCTAGAGTGGTAGACCTGGAGGAGCTGAGGCAGACAGAGGTATTATAGATGAGACCTTCAGGGACATAGTAGCCAAGTCCCAACTTCAGACTGGCAACCCTGGTACTGCCTTGGAGGAAGAAGGTCTCATGATCTGAGAGCATCAACCTGGTGCAGTAGGAAAGGATTCTGTAGCAAGGACCTGCTCTCCAGGTGGTGCATTGTCCTTTCACACCAAGGATGTGTCTCCAAGGCCTACTGCCCAGGAGGGAAGGGTTAGGTTGGCAGTCATAGTTGGCGATACGATTATTAGGAATGTAGACAGCTGGGTGGCTGGTGGGCGTGAGGATCACTTGGTAACATGCCTACCTGGTGCGAAGGTGGCGGACTTCACGTATCACCTAGATAGGATTTAAGACAGTGCTGGGGAGGAGCCGGCTGTCATGGTACATGTGGGCACCAACCACATAGGAAAAAGTGGGAAGGAGGTTCTGGAAGTCATTATCATCTGTCTCTGCTCTTGGCGTGCCTGCTAATTTTAAGCTTTTTACTTTGTACTGTCATAAGAAAGAGGAGTATGCACTTGGGGTTCTCAAAGTTTTCATGGGGATAAATAGCGACCCATCACCTATTACACTTCTCCCCTTGACCCTATTGCAGCTGGGTTGCTGCTCTGTTTGCATGTTATGGCTTGTGTAAGTCATGGTGATTAAGCTTTCTGAATCCTTGTCCTTGGCTCTTCTTGACCGCTACTGTCCCTCACATAAAAGCAACACTTCTGTTGAAAAAAAAAAAACAAAACTCAACATTTGTCAAATGGTAGGCAAACCAAATATGAGATCCTATTGTTGCCTGCAGAAAATATCACTCTCACTACATGTCCTATCCTGAACCTGGATTCCTTACTTTCCACACTTATAGAAGGTAAACTGCACAATGTTTTGAATAAAGACCCTTTCACTATATCAAGAATCAATATCCCACTTTCAAATCTTGATTTA
Source organism: Rhinatrema bivittatum (assembly GCF_901001135.1). Classification (NCBI taxonomy): domain Eukaryota; kingdom Metazoa; phylum Chordata; class Amphibia; order Gymnophiona; family Rhinatrematidae; genus Rhinatrema; species Rhinatrema bivittatum. Next base: position 147,566,966 of record NC_042619.1, read on the forward strand.
GTGTTTATCAAGAATGTTCCCATTTTTTTGCTAATTTGTTAGATGCTTTACTGTTATCAGCTGTCACTATCAATAAGTGTGCTGCCCACCAGAGACCCTATAATGATATCACCTATGGAAAAGCCTCAGCAGATTCTGCCACCAAGGTTCCAGTATTTCCACACCTCAGGCCATGACTTTGCTTTATTTTGTTGCTACTGCCAAGTCTTTTCTAGCAACTCAGTGATATTGCTCTCCTCCAAGATCTGGCATCCCTAACTGAAAAAAACCTTTGGAGAGTGTCAGGGGCTCCTAGCTCCCAGATCACCTCTAGCAGCCACCTGGCCATCCCTGAGGTTCTGCTCCCTTATCTTGTCCACCTGCACCACATTATGGCACACGCAAGCAAAGAAGAGGGGATAATAGCTGCTGTTAAGTTTGATTGGTTTGTTCAAAATCTTAATCAGCAGCTCATCAGTATTGCCAGACTTGGCTTATCTGCCAAGTGCATATTATTGGGAAGCCTATAAAAACTAAAAGCAACACAGACCCCCCCCCCCCTCCATTGGGGCTTCTTTGTAAAAATTTAGGTTGATTTCATTCAAATGAAGAAAACGTACTTATGAAATTAGTATGTCTCAAAGCTCACACTAATACAGTCAGTAAGAAACTGAATATCTGTGACTATTAACAGCAACCAAGGTACTCAATTCACTGACAAGATTGAGGAGAATATTTGCAAAGTCTAACATATCTGTTAATATTTCCATTGCTCTTACTAGTCTCAAGCCTTTGGGCTGGTGAATGGAAAATGGTGTTTTAAAGAATCAATTGGCCAATATTTGTGCTCACACCAGTCTCAAATAGTCCGATGCTGTTCCATTTGCCCTCATGTGTGAGGTCTTCTGCCAACAGAAGAACAGGATTAAATCCTCATGAGATACTTATGGGAAGGTCCATGAGACTACCTGCATTTATTTATTTAAAAATGTTTATATACCGCTTTTACAAACAGAGTTTAGACAAAACGGTGTACAATATAATTGGAAAAAAACATCACCTTCTAACTCCACTCTTGAACAACTGTAAAACACTAATACAATGTGTTAAAGCCTTTCATTAACACATCTCTGCTGTTTTTCCCAAGGAACCAGAAGAACAATGCCACCCTATACATTCAAGTGATTGGGTGCACGTCAAGACAAATAAGCAAAAGTCTTTGCTGGAACCACATTGGAAAGGACGTTTTCAAATCAGGTTTATCACCCATACTGCCATAAAGTGTCAAGGCTTCCCAGCATGGAATCACATCTATCACTGCATGAAGACTACAGCACCCAGCAATTATACAGGCAACCCGTTTTCATTAGATACCTTAAAAAATTGAGCTCAAACTTTAAACTGGCCAACATTCCAGCTCAGAAATCCCACCTGAATTGTTCTGGTTAGTATGATAGAGTACTTGCAACAGGTACTATATTTATGGTAAGGTAATGTGCTAGAAACCCACTCCATTACCTTTTCTTACACTGGAAGCATCCTATCAGACCCTGGGGCAATCCCAACTTAGAAAACAGACAACAACTGAAACTGTATTCCTGTGGGAGGGGCTTAAACTTACAGAAAAAGACATGCCACCTATTAACTTTGCTACCAAAATCTGGAGTGAAGTGATCATGCTAGTAACCCAGAGGATTTGAGAAAATGCCATACTGGGTCAGACCAATGATTCATCAAGCCCAGTATCCTGTCTGCAACAGTGGCCAATCCAGGCCATAAGAACTGGGCAAGTACCCAAAAATAAGTCTTATCCCATGTTACTGTTGCTAGCAATAGCCGTGGCTATTTTCTAAATCAACTTCATTAATAGCAGGTAATGGACTTCTCCTCCAAGAATTTATCCAGTCCTTTTTTAAACCCAGCTATACTAACTGCACTAACCACATCCCCTGATAACAAATTCCAGAGTTTAATTGTGCGTTGAGTGAAGAAGAACTTTCTCCGATTAGTTTTAAAATGTGCCACCTGCTAACTTCATAGAGTGCTTCCTAGTCCTTCTATTATCTGAAAGAGTAAATAGATTCACATTTACCCATTCTAGACCTCTCATGATTTTAAACACCTATATCATATCCCCACTCAGACGTCTCATCTCCAAACTGAAGAGTCCTAATCTCTTTAGTCCTTCCTCATAGGGGAGCTGTTCCATCCCCTTTATCATTTTGGTCGCCCTTCTCCATACCTTCTCCATCACAACTATATCTTTTTGAGATGTGGCGACCAGAATTGTACACAATATTCAAGGTGTGGTCTCACCATGGAGTGATACAGAGGCATTATGACATTTTCTGTTTTATTCACCACTCCCTTTCTAATAATTCCCAACATTGTTTGTTTTTTCGACTGCAGTAGCACACTGAACTGACGATTCAATGTGTTATCCACTAAGATGCCTAGATCTTTTTCCTGGGTGGCAGCTCCTAATATAGAACCTAACCGTATAACTACAGCAAGGGTTATTTTTCCCTATGTGGAACACCTTGCACTTGTCCACATTAAATTTAATCTGCCATTTGGATGCCCAGTCTTCCAGTCTTGCAAGGTCCTCCTGTAATGTATCACAATCCACTTGTGATTTAACTACTCTGAATAATTTTGTATCATCTACAAATTTGATTACCTCACTCGTATTCCTTTCCTGGTCATTTATAAATATATTGAAAAGCACAGGTCTCAATACAGATCCCTGAGGCACTCCACTGAGAAAATTGTCCATTTAATCCTACTCTGTTTTCTGTCTTTTAGCCAGTTTGTAATCCACGAAAGGACATCACCACCTATCCCATGTCATTTTACTTTTCCTAGAAGCCTCACATGAGGAACTTTGACGCCTTCTGAAAATACACCACATCTACCGGTTCATCTTTATTTACATGTTTATTAACTCCTTCAAAAAAGTGAAACAGATTTATGAGGCAATACTTGCCTTGGGTAAAGCCATGCTGACTTTGTTCCATTAAACCATGTCTTTCTAGATGTTCTGTGATTTTGATTTTTAGAACACTTTCCACTATTTTTCCTGGCACTGAAGTTAGGCTAACCGGTCTGTAGTTTCCCGGATCGCCCCTGGAGCCCTTTTTAAATATTGGGGTTACATTAGCTATCCTCCAGTCTTCAGGTACAATGGGTGATTTTAATGATAGGCTACAAATTTTTACTAAAAGATCTGAAATGGAGAAATTACTTACCTGATAATTTTGTTTCCCTTACTGTAGACAGATAGTCTCAGGACCAATGGGTATATAGTGTACTCCTGATAGCAGATGGGAGATGGAGTCAGATTTCAAAGCTGAAGTCAGCCTACATATACCCGTGCAGGAAGCTTGGCTCTTCAGTATTCTCCTGTGGCCAGGTCTGGACAAGAGCATTGATTCCCCGGGATTGCGGTTCTCATCTGTGGCTGAAGAACTTGGGAACTTGGGCGTTGGACCGGGAAGCCAGTAGGTCCATGGCTGGGGTTTCCCAGCAGTTTACTATCAGCTGGAAGGCTGTGGACGACAGCGTCCATTCCCCTGGGTCTAGGCTCTCTCTGCTGAGATAGTCCGCAGAGACGTTGTCTTTTCCCGTGATGTGGGTGGCTGAGATTAATTGCAGGTTTGTTTCCGCCCACACCACGAGGGGGTCTATTTCCAGGGACACCTGCTGGCTTCTGGTTCCTCCCTGGCAGTTGATGTATGCAACTGTTGTGGCGTTGTCTGATATGACTGACAGATTCACCCCTGAGCCTATGGCCGAATTGTAGACAGGCTAGTCTGACTGCTAGAGCTTCCAGTCGGTTTATATTCCATCCCGCCTCTTCCTGGTCCCATTGCCCCTGGGCCGTAGGTTCCTGACAGTGGGTTCCCCACCCTCGCATCCGTGGTGAGCAAGATCCAGTCTGGAGGGGATAGTTTTACTCCCTTGCTCAGATGGTCTTCCTGTAGTCACCATTGGAGAGGGGTCCAAACCTCTGCTGGTAGCTGGATGTGAATGGAGTAGTTCTGGAACATCAGGTTCCATCGTGACAGTAGGGAACTTTTTACTGGGTGCATGTGGGCCCTTGCCCATGGAACGACTTCTAGGTTTGATGTCATGAGACCAAGGACTTGGAGTTAGTCCCATACCTTGGGGCGATCATAGTTCAGCAGTTTTCGCAGCTGACTCATCAATTTCCTTCTCCTTGGAGGGGGAAGGACAACTTTGTTTTGCTTGGTGTCGAACCAGACTCCCAGGTACTCTAGCGATTGGGAGGGCTGCAGGCAGCTCTTGGCTGTGTTGCTGACCCACCCGAGATTCTGCAGCAAATTCTTGACTGTGGTGGTCGCCTGGTGACTTTCCTCTGGAGATTTTGCCCTGATTAGCCAATCGTCCAGATAAGGATGTACGAGGATTCCCTCTATCTTCAGTGTTGCCGCCACTACCACCATGATTTTGGTGAAGGTACGAGGGGCTGTAGCTAGACCGAAGGGTAGCGCCCGGAACTGGTAATAATGATCCAGTATCGCAAACCGTAGGAAGCATTGATGGTCGTGATGGACCGGGATGTGGAGATAGGCTTCAGATAGATCCAATGAAGTCAGGAATTCTCCCGGCTGTACTGCCCTTATGACAGAGTAAGGTTTCCATGCGGAAGTGTGGTACCCTCAGGTAAAGATTGACTGATTTGAGGTCCTGGATGAGCTGGAATGCCTTCCTTTTTGGGAAAGATAAAATAGATGGAATAGTGACCAGTATTTTGTTGGTGCATGGGCATCGGGGTTATCGCCTTTAGGCAGAGTAGCTTTGTCAGTGTGGTTTCCAATGCCGTCCTCTTGGAGAGGGAGTGGCACGGTGATCTCACAAATTTGTCTGGAGGGATGCTGTGGAAGTCCAGATAGTATCCCTCTTGAATGATGGTTAGGACCCACTTGTCCAACATTATCTCAACCCATCTTTGGTAGAAGAGGGTTAAGTGTGCCCCATATGGCTTCTTCCTGTGGATGGGTCTGTTAATTCTCATTGTGGGGTGCGGGTGGATCCTGTACCTGAGCCTGCTCCCCTCTTGTTGTGTCTGTTCCGAAAGGACTGTGCACTGCCTGCAGGGCGAGGTGCTTGGTAGTATGTATTCTTGTATGGTCTAAAGCGCTGGGCTCCTCTGCCCTTAATTCTTTGGGGGGAGGAGTGCTGGTTTCTTTTGTTCCTGTCCTTTGATAGATGAGGTACTGGGGATTCGCACCATTTGTTGGCTATCTTCTCCAATTCACTACCGAACAAGAGGGATCCTTTAAAAGGCATTCTCGTGATGTTGGCTTTGGAGGTCGCATCACCTGACCAATTTCTGAGCCAGAGTTGTCTTCTGGCTGCCACTATGGAGGATACGCCCCTTGGCTGAAGTGCGCACAAGATCTGAGGTTGCATCTGTGAGGAAGGATATCGCTGGTTCCAACATTTCAGCGGACATGGTTACGTCTCTGGAGAGAAGCAAGCAGGCAGGTATCACTACAGCACAACAGGAAGCGATCTGCAGGGTCACAGCTGCTACATCAAAGGACTGTTTAAGGATGGATTCCTGACGTCTGTCCTGGGCATCCTTGAGTGCCGTTCCTCCTTCGACTGGGATGGTCATGCGCTTTCAAATTACGTAGACCTTGGCGTCCACTTTTGGGAACCGTAGGAGTTCCTTAGCCATGGGTATAGGGCTTCTAAGGCCTGTCCTCCTTTGAAGCTGGCCTCCGGGGCATTCTATTCAAGGTCAATCAGTTGTTGTATGGCCTGCAACATTGGGAAATAGTATGAGGCCTGATGGAGGGACACCAAAACGGTGTTCATCGTTGGCTCCATTGAGGTACCTGTGCCTGGAACAGCCAGCGTCTTCAGGGTCAGAGACACGAGAGCTGGTAACTCGTCTTTGGAGAAGAATTGCAGCATGGTTCGGTATGGTTCCATCCCTGGAGGGATTTCCCCTTCCTCAGACAGTCAGTCTCGTCCCCCAAGGTGTCTGTATCCCCTTGTAGGGAGGCACTTGATTAGGTGGGACACATTTCGAGGGGTCTGAGAGGTGCTTGGAAGGTCTTGTGCTTCTGGTGAAGACTGGGGCTGTGCTGTAGGCGGTACCGATTGCACTTGGACAAAGGTTTGCAACCCTTTGAAGAATTTCACTCAGGAAAAAGTCCCTGGGTCCATATGAATCCAGGCAGGGTTATAGTGGAGGCCCCCGAGATGCCTTCCTGTGTAGGCACAGAGTCGGAGATACTGAGGTCCGGGGTACTATCATTAGTGGAACCGGATCCCTCTGTTGGTTGAGGGGGGCCTTGCTTAGGTTCCCCCTGAGCCTCTTCACACTGCTGGCATAGGGTGGAGGCCACTTTAGATTGCGCAGCTCTAGGTGGCAGGCTGGGCAGAGGGCTTTGTCCCTTGGCGTTCTTGGCCAGCGCTGCCATGATTTGTGCGCGTGGAGTGATTCAAAACTCATCTGTGCGCGATGGTATGCGCGCAGGAAGGCTTAGTTGTGCGCTCCAGGTGCGCTGACGATGTGCGTGCGAGTGCGCAAGATGCGCGCGCAGGCAACTACTTTGTGCGCCTGGCAGAGATGTGCACGCCGCTGTGCGCACAGTGGTATTTGTGCGCTGGGGCTGTTTGTGTGGACCGTTATGCGTCCGGCACCATTATGCGCGTCGCTATGCGCACGGCACAAATGTGCGTGCCGCTGTGCGCACAAGTCGGTTATGCGTGAGTCTCAGTTGAGCGGGCAATACAGCGATCAAGGGGATGAAATGGCGCCAACGACCACGCGGACAAGATGGCGACACCCCCCCCCCCCCCGAGGGTCTCCATGTGTGTCGACCTTCGCACCAGATTGGGGTCTAGCCCAGACGGAGCTGCTCAACTTGATTTTACAGACACCGGAAGGGATGATCTGTGCGGCTAATCGAGCCTTGGAGACCGGAGACTTAGAAGAGGTTTTCTACCTTACCTCGTCTCGGCGTTTCCCGGTCTCGTGCCGGGTGGTCTCTGGCTTCGGGGGGAGAGGGAATTACCATCACTGCCGTGCTCGATTCAACACCCACTGCCTCTCATCCACGCCGGGAGCTGGCTACCGGACCGAGGTTTGCCTCTGAAGGATCTCGGAAATCACCTCAGGAATTCTCGATTGGGGAGGGACCCTTAGGTATCACCGCAAGAGAGCGGGGCTTGTCTTCTTGAGGTAAATTTTCTCTCTTCTTTGTTTTAAAATTGCTAACACTATTCTAATGTGTGGAAGTGTCCCTTTCTGCTTTAGGAGACTGAGAAATACTGAAGAGCTAAGCTTCCTGCATGGGTATATGTAGGCTGACGTCAGCTTTGAAATCTGACTCCATCTCCCATCTGCTATCAGGAGTACACTATACCCATTCGTCTTGAGTTCATCTGGCTACACGCTAGGAAATTTAATTTTTGAGTTCCTTCAGAACCCTGAGGTGTATACCATCCAGTCCAGGTGATTTACTACTCTTCAGTTTGCCAATCAGGCCTACCACATCTGCTAGGTTCACTGTGATTTGGTTCAGTCCATCTGAATCATTACCTATGAAAACTTTCTCCAGAACGGGTATCTCCCCAACATCTTCTTCAGTGAACACCGAAGCAAAGAAATAGTTTAATCTTTCCTTGATGGCCTTATCCTTCTTTAAGTGCCCCTTTAACCCCTCGATCATCTAACGGTCCAACTGACTCCTTCACAGGCTTTCTGCATCAGATATATTTTAAAAGGTTTTTACTGTGAGTTTTGCCTCTAAGGCCAACTTCTTTTCAAATTCTCTCTTAGCCTGTCTTATCAATATCTTACATTTAACTTGCCAACACTTATGCTTTATCCTATTTTCTTCTGTTGGATTTTTCTTCCAATTTTTGAATGAAGATCTTTTGGCTAAAATAGGGATCTTGGAAATCACCTCAGGAAGTCTCAACTGGGGGAGGGACCCTTAGGCATCACCGCAGGAGAAGCTGGCTCGAACTTCTTAAGGTAAATTTTCTTCTTTGTTTTAAATTGTTACACTATTCTAGTGTGTGGGATAGTGTCCGCATTTGCTGGGAGGCTGAGAAATACTGAAGAGCTAAGCTTCCTGCACGGGTATATGTAGAGTGACACGCTAGGAAATTGTCTCTAACCATACTGGTAATTGTTTTGTCTTCCATCCACCTTTCTTAATGTGTAGTATATATCTGGACTGTGCTTCTAGGATGATTTTTTTTTTTTTTAAACAATGTCCATGCCTCTTGCACACTTTTTACCTTTGTAGCTGCTCCTTTCAGTTTTTTTCTAACTATTTTTCTCATTTTATCAAAGTTTCCCTTTTGAAAGTTTAGCACTAGAGCCATGGATTGCTTACTGTTCCCCTTCCAGTCATTAATTCAAATTTGATCATATTGTGATCACTATTGCCAAGTGGCCCCACACCACTGTTACCTCTCTCACCAAATTTTGTGCTCCACTGAGAATAGAATCTAAAATTACTCCCTCTCTTGTCGGTTCCTGAACCAATTGCTCCATAAAACTGTCATTTATTCCATCCAGGAACTTTATCTCTCTAGCATATCCCGATGCCACATTTACCCCATTATTACTGCACTTCCAATTTGGTTAGCTTCCTTAATTTCTCGGTCTGTCTCACCATCTTGGCTGGGTGGATGGTAGTATACTCCCATCACTATAGTCTTCCCCAATATACAAGGGGTTTCTATCCATAAAGATTTGATTGTGCATTTAGTCTCATGCAGGATGTTTATCCTGTTGGACTCTATGCCATCCTGAACATAAAGCGCCACACCGCCTCCCGGGTGCTCCTCTCTGTCAATGCGATTTAATGTGTACCCCGGTATAGCAGTGTCCCATTGGTTATCCTCCTTCTACCATGTTTCATATGTCAATTAAATCTATATCATCATTCACTGCTATACATTCTAATTCTCCCATCTTACTTCTTAAACTTCTGGCATTAACATAAAAACATTTCAAAATGTGTTTTTTGTTTGTATTTTCATTCTGCTTTTTTTTTTTAATTCTTTATTTATCCATTTTTACAATTACAAAAAACTCAATTTTGCAAATTTTGATAATGCGGAGGAATATTCAAACCTTGACAATTTATCCAAAACAAAATTCCTTCAAAAGAAAATAAGGAAAAAAAAATTCTCCTCCTCTCTACCAGAATAATCAATATAGTAATTTTAAAGGATCCAGAAATTAACTGAGAGTTCATCATTACAATATTTTATAACACATAAAGCTTTCCACGACTACCAGCTATTTATTAATTAATTAACTATGGGGGAGGAAGTGACAGGGGGTTTATATGCCAGAAAAATTTTCAATTGCTCTGCATCGAAGAAAATATTAACTTCCTCTATCTTCCTCAAAACACACTTACTAGGAAATTTTACTTTGAAATTATACCCCAAGGAAACACTTTAATTGTGTGGTTGAGAATAGGTCAGGGAAAATTTTTATACTTTCATTCAAAAAAGAGATAGGAAAATTCTAAAATACTTTTTCATAACATTTTGCAGAGGTTGAAATTAATGATACCAAAAGAGTGTTTCTATCTAGAATTTCAAGAGACGAGTTCTCAATAATTTCTGTGAGATTTTCTTGTAGATTAAGTCTATTTGATGTTGTTACTCCCCTTGCTTTGGGAAGAAAATAGCATTTATTAATTGACGGAGTATTCCCATCTTCAAAGCCCAAAGTTTCTTGAAAAAACCTTTTAAGGGTAATAAAGGGAGTCTCTCTTATAATTCTAGGAAAATTGAGAATTCTAATATTCAAATGCCTTTATGCATTTTCCAATATTTCCACTCTTCTAGCAATAGCATTCTGATCCTTCACCACCACTGCTTTAAAATTTAAATGCTCTATCTCCTTAGATTCTAAAGTTGAAACTTTTGTAGAAATCTCTTCAATTTTTGTTTGTAGAACAGTTGAAAACTGAGCATTTTGGAGCGCCAAAGTCTCTACTTTAATACTAAGATTATTCAAGGCATTTGCTACTCCTGCCAATAAGTCCCATAGCTGAGCCATTGTGACTGTCTCAGGGCGGCTCGGAATCACCAAGGGTTTAAACTCTGACAGGGGGTTTGGGGAAAAATGCAGGTTTTTTCCAACTGTACTCACTCCCAGAGCCAGAGACCCTTCTTCCTGCCCAGGTCTCGCTGTTCCTCCGCCGCTCAAGTCCTCCGGGATACCTGCTGAAAACAAAACTGCTTCTGCAGCTGTTGTCAACCTTGTTTGCTCTGCTGTCCCGGATGTGGTGCTCTCTCTAAGCGGTCCGTGCTGCAACAGCAGCCCTGGTCTCTGCGTCGGTGGCTGTCTTAGATCAGGGCTCAGCGAAGTCTCTTCCGGTGTCAGCACGGCTCTCTCTGCATTAGACACAATGGTTTCCTCAACTCGCTGGATATTAGCTGCTGTGTTTAGGAAACGAGTGATCTCTTGCTGCATAATTGGTGACGGTGGAGGGATAGAGGGATAAACCCTTATCTTTCCCTTACTTTTTGGTGGCATTGGATAAGGAAAACAGGTAAAATCCAAACGCTGCTGGACTCCAACTCGTCCCTACTCACAGCGTGTCGCCATCTTGGATCCTCTATGACCTTCATTCTGCTTTTTAATTGATAGGGATAAGTTAGAATTATTTTTAGCTCAGGTGAGTTTTTACTTACAGGAGCTTGGACTACTTTTCTTATTATTGGAACCTCACTGTTGGGATGCCCTAATTCTAATGCATCATTACTATCCTTTGAAGATACCTCCCTCTGAACTATGCGCTGCTGAGCGACTGTCGGCTTTCCCTTTTGTTCTAGTTTAAAAGCTGCTCTCTCTCCTTTTTAAAAGTTAGCGCCAGCAGTCTGGTTCCATCCTGGTTAAGGTGGAGCCCATCCCTTCGGAAGAGACTCCCCCCTTCACTAGTTCCTAAGAAAAAACTGAATCCCTCTTCCTTGCACCATTGTCTCGTCCACGCACTGAGACTCCAGAGCTCTGCCTGCCTCTGGGGACCTGCGCGTGGAAAAGGGAACATTTCAGAGAATGCTACCCTGGAGGTTCTGGATTTAAGCTTTCTACCTAAGAGCCTAAATTTGGCTTCCAGAACCTCCCTCCCACATTTTAGGTCGTTGGTGTCCACATGTACCACGACAGCTGGCTCCTCCCTAGCACTGTTTAAAATCCTATCTAGGTGACTCATGAGGACGCCACCTTCGCACCAGGTAGGCATGTTACCAGACTACCCTCATGCTCACCAACCACCCGGCTGTCTACATTCCTATTAATCGAATCACCAACTATGATGGCTGACCTAACCCTTCCCTCCTGGACAGTAGCCGTTGGAGACATTCTCGGAGCGAAAGGATAATGCACCACCTGGAGAGCAGGTCCTTGGCTACAGGATCATTTCCTGCTGCACCAGGTTGATGCTCTCCGATCATGAGATCTTCTTCCTCCAAGGCAGCACCAGGGCTGCCAATCTGAAGTTGGGGCTTGGCTATTATATTCCTGAATGTCTCATCTATAAATCTGTCTGCCTCAGCTCTGCCAGGAATGCCACCTTAGCCTCCAGAGATTGGACTTGTTCTCTGGCAGGATCTCTCTGCATCACATGCACAATTTCTCACCGGCAGGCAAGAAATCATACATGTGACACTTGATGCAAAAGACTGTGAAGCCCCCCTCTTGCGGCTGGACTGCTGCCTTCATCTCAAATTTGTTCAGTTCATAGTTAAGTTTTAGGTTGCTATGTGAGTAGGAATGTGTCAAATTAGTGTCCTTTAAATGTATTAGTGAACCCACTATATGTCTGGTAGTGGCCTTCAGGGGAATGATCAAACTCAATAAGGTGTGGAGAATTCATGAAATTAAGTTAAAAGGCTGCTTTTTTTTTTTTTTTTTTAGTATGAAAGCTGCACCGGCCTATAAATTAAAGGATGAGCTAGGGGTGGGAAATACAAAGACTAACTTCTGTTTATTCACTGCCTTACTATTAAAAGCACAAACACTAAATATACCACAATAGTTTACTTCACCCCAATACTCAAAAAAAAAATAAAATTCCCAAGGAAAACTTAACTGTTTCCTTTCAGCCATCAGCAAGGTGATCCTCTCCTCTCAGTGCTCCCACTGGATTTCTGAAGTACGAGGAAGCTACCCCACTACCCACCATGAAAAATCTAATTTCTATTGGAATGATGGAACTGTTGTAACTACTGGGCCTAGGGATTTTCCAGACCAACATCTATTTAAGTATGTTATATGAACTTGCCTGTACCCTGAAGAAGTCAGTTTATTGGGTCTGTAGCTGCACCTCGCATTGCTCCAAAGGCGGGATTTCCCTTGATGCTCATACTCTGGACAGTCAGAGAATACAGCCTCAAAATTGCTACATAACTCAGCAAGGTGGCCCCTGAACTATAGGAGTTGCTTATATTCAACTGAACTATCCTACTCTGCTTTGAAAGAAATGGTACTCTGTTGGTAAAAGCAGTTGTAATGTGACTCTTTAGAATTTGGTAGGACAAATTCTACCCTGTATGGGACTTATCATCGTTATCCAGGAAACATGGGAGGAGGAATGAATGGAGTCACCACTTTCAGAGGCTATTACATATGTGGAGTTAGAGTCAACTGGCTGGTTGGTTGCCCCAGAACTGAGCTAGAAGCTGCTACCGAGCCTTCCCCTAGCAAAGATTAAACACACACATGCAATGTCTATAATTTTCCTTTTTCATTTGCATGTATGGAACATCTAGATGTATAAGAGAGAAACTGTTGATTGAGACCATTTTAGAGAAAGTTAGCAATGAAACTGCTGAGGTAGAGAAAGGATCCTTCAAAACTATATGGTTTTGGATTTTATACTGGCAACTAGAGGGGATGTTTGTGTCCTAGTGGCTAAAGAATGCTATGTGATTATTCCTGAAAATAAAAAGTAGGTAATGGACCAAATGATGCACACTGAAAAAGAAGCTGCAAAGCTCCACCAGGAAGACATATGGAATATGTGGTCTTGATTTGGCATTCTTGGAACTAAGATCTTTAATATTATCTTAATGCTGTTTGGACTATTCATTGCTACCTGCTCTTTATCTCTACACAGTGCTTCCTAAACTGGCTTGCTAATGAAATGAAACAAGGTATAAAACTGAGCGCAAAGGGAAAAGATTTAAGGAATGTATGCAGAGCTAGAACAACAAAACAGATAAATATATGAAAATTAAATATTCAAGATAATGACAAAAGTGGTGCTGAAGAAGCACCAAATGGAGGAGTGTGGAGGCCAAAGTGACTAGGATTCAGACACTTAGATCAATAAGGCCATAGCATAAATCAAATGTTTGTGTGACTTAGGTCAAATACAGGTATGTGACAAAGAAAGAAAAACAATCTAAAAGAAAATGGAGGTGAATAGAATGATGTTAACAGCATCTTTCCTCCCTTGCAAGTATCAGAATGGATGTAGCCACAAAACTGAAGGACTATGACAAAGTAATTAAAAAGGCTATTTGACTTTTTTCTTTATGCTCAATTTTTAACTGTTTATCAAAATTACAGAATATAATTAAGCGTTATACCCCAACACAATTTGTTTTCTCAAAATGACATTCTATGTGTGGTTCCTCCTAGAAAGTAGGTGAGAATGATGGTCCATAGGAAAAGGATGTTCCTTATTCGAGGACCTGAATTGTGGAATTCCATCCTATAGGAGTTAAGATTAAAATCAAATTATTTAGTTTTTAGGAAGAAAATAAAAAACATGGTTATTTTGACATAGCAAATTATATGGCCTTGGGGATTTTCGCCTACTATAAAGGATACTGTTTTAGGTCATTGTTTATGTATTTTAATGTTCGAATAATATCGTATAGTTATTTTGTTTTAAATTGTTTGTAGACTGCTTGGCCAGACTGTTTTAGTTGGTTACAAGAATAAATAAATAAATAAAAATGCATTGCTTGCTCTAACTCGTTTCCTGCAAGGCTTGAAAATTCTAGCACCTGTCTCAAATGTCATGAAAAGTATAAACAGCCCTTTCTTAGATGTCATGAAAAATGTATATAAGCTGATCCACTCTTTGTTTAGGAAGACTTGTTCCCTGCATCAGGGAGACCTGGTCAGCAAAAGAGCTCTCCCAGTAATCACTTTTTAAAATGTTTTTTAAATAAAGGTCTCTCTGACAAATTTGATTCAAAATGCAACACAAGGGATTGTTTATTCCACATTATGAAATGCACCTAAAAATGCGCTCAAAGTGAATACGTTGAATTCAAACCTATACGTGCTTCAGGCAATTCCTGAAGCACAAGTAAAAAGTTACCGATATTATAACAGAACAGCTAATGACAAAACAATCGTGACAGGATGATAGAGAGATCTGGTAGGACAATCTTCCTCTGGTTGTGGCAAAATTGAATTGATGAAGATTAACCAAGCGGCTGAACCTGCCCCCTCCATTATTATTTATTCAGATTGATCACTCTTCAATATACTGTCATTAAAGTGATTTACAATAAAATCTAATAAGTTATAGAAACAACTTAAAACAGCTAAAATATATTAGATAAAAATCAAAAACAATTGAAATACACAACTTACAAACTATTACAACAGAATTCAAAAATACCAAAAACAATGGCTAGGTAACCTACATTGGTTACAAATTATACCTGTCAAAAAAAACAGGCTTTTAAATGCTGGCAAATTTTAGATAATTCTTTTCCTGTCTGATCACTAATGGTATACTGATTCATGCATGTGCAGAGTGAATAATCTTTCTGGCATAACATGACAAAGTCCTTGGCAGCAGTTTCCCCATCTGCCCACCACGCCAATAGGAAATGTGATACTTTCGCAGCACAGGCGGGATGACCAGAAGGAGAAAAGGGGCTAAGCAGGAGATGCCCGCAACGAAAATTAACCCAAAAATAACGATGGGACACATAGCAAGTTGGACACTTTTCTCCGCTCGCTTCAACGGCGAGGGACACGTCGGGGTCCCGGACTTCTATGGAACGGGCCCCCGGCCAGCTGGCTACTACAGAGCAATGGCTTCAATGGCCAGGAACGGACAAAAGACTGAGAGCAAAGATTCGGGCGAGAAAGCAAAGCATGATCATCCCCTTCTACGGTAGGAAGTTCAAATGGTATGCAAAATGTTGCTTTAGGCAATTGTTACAGTTAAAATATATGCAAATGTTGTGATTTTGATATTTATAAATGTTTTAATATCCTGACTTAAGTATTGTATGGTATAGAGCTTGTGCTGCGGCCAAATGACCCACATAAGAACATAAGAACATAAGAAATTGCCATGCTGGGACAGACCAAGGGTCCATCAAGCCCAGCATCCTGTTTCCAACAGATGCCAAAAACCAGGCCACAAGAACCTGGCAATTACCCAAACACTAAGAAGAACCCATGCTACTGATACAATTAATAGCAGTGGTTATTCCCTAAGTATAATTGATTAATAGCCATTAATGGACTTCTCCTCCAAGAACTTATCCAAACCTTTTTTGAACCCAGCTACACTAACTGCACTAACTACCTTCTCTGGCAACAAATTCCAGAGCTTTATTGTGCGTTGAGTGAAAAAGAATTTTCTCCGATTAGTCTTAAATGGGTTACTTGCTAACTTCATGGAATGCCCCCTAGTCCTTCTATTATTCGAAAGTGTAAATAACCGAGTCACATCTACTCGTTCAAGACCTCTCATGATCTTAAAGACCTCTATCATATCCCCCCTCAGCCGTCTCTTCTCCAAGCTGAACAGCCCTAACCTCTTCAGCCTTTCCTCATAGGGGAGCTGTTCCATCCCCTTTATCATTTTGGTTGCCCTTCTCTGTACCTTCTCCATCGCAACTATATCTTTTTTGAGATGTGGCGACCAGAATTGTACACAGTATTCAAGGTGCGGTCTCACCATGGAGCGATACAGAGGCATTATGACATTTTCCGTTCTATTAATCATTCCCTTCCTAATAATTCCTAACATTCTATTTGCTTTTTTGACGGCTGCAGCACACTGAGCCGACGATTTTAAAGTATTATCCACTATGATGCCTAGATCTTTTTCCTGGGTGGTAGCTCCTAATATGGAACCTAACATCATGTAACTACAGCAAGGGTTATTTTTCCCTAGGTGCAACACCTTGCACTTGTCCACATTAAATTTCATCTGCCATTTGGATGCCCAATCTTCCACTCTTACAAGTCCTCCTGTAATGTATCACAGTCTGCCTGTGATTTAACTACTCTGAATAATTATGTATCATCCGCAAATTTGATAACCTCACTCGTCTTATTCCTTTCCAGATCATTTATATATATATTGAAAAGCACCGGTCCCAATACAGATCCCTGAGGTACTCCACTGTTTACCCTTTTCCACTGAGAATATTGACCATTTAATCCTACTCTCTGTTTCCTGTCTTTTAACCAGTTTGTAATCCACGAAAGGACATCGCCTCCTATCCCATGACTTTTTAGTTTTCGTAGAAGACTCTCATGAGGGACTTTGTCAAACGCCTTCTGAAAATCCAAATACACTACATCTACCGGTTCACCTTTATCCACATGTTTATTAACCCCTTCAAAAAAATGAAGCAGATTTGTTAGGCAAGACTTCCCTTGGGTAAATCCATGTTGACTGTGTCCCATTAAATCATGTCTTTCTATATGCTCTACAATTTTGATCTTGAGAATAGTTTCCACTATTTTTCCCGGCACTGAAGTCAGGCTCACTGGTCTATAATTACCCGGATCGCCCCTGGAGCCTTTTTTAAATATTGGGGTTACATTGGCCACCCTCCAGTCTTCAGGTACAATGGATGATTTTAATGATAGGTTACAAATTTTAACTAATAGATCAGAAATTTCATTTTTGAATTCCTTCAGAATCCTAGGATGCATACCATCCGGTCCAGGTGATTTGCTACTCTTTAGTTTGTCAATCTGGCCTACTACATCTTCCAGGTTCACAGTGATTTTGTTCAGTTCGTCTGAGTCATCCCCCCTGAAAAGCATCTCCGGAACTGGTATCTCCCCAACATCCTCATTAGTAAACACGGAGGCAAAGAATTCATTTAGTCTTTCTGCAATGACCTTATCTTCCCTAAGAGCCCCTTTAACCCCTCTGTCATCTAATGGTCCAACCGACTCCCTCACAGGTTTCTTGCTTTGGATATATTTTAAAAAGTTTTTATTATGAGTTTTTGCCTCTATGGCCAACTTCATTTCAAATTCTCTCTTCGCCTGTCTTATCAATGTTTTACACTTACCTTTATTTATTTATTTATTTGTTTATAGATTCTTATATACCGCGGTACGTAAAGTTATACATCACCTCGGTTTACAGTAAAACAATAAATTAGCAACAGGCTTTACATATAACAGGTTATACAGTAAGAAAAACATTTAACAGCTACAGGCTTTACATAAATAACGGGTTTCAAGGGTAAAATACTAACTTCATTAACTATAATAACCAATATATATTCATTTTCAATAATTATGCAGGAGCCATTAACTGTCTAAGGCAATGTCCAATGTCAAATTAAAGTCAAGAAACAGAAATTGCACAATGGAAGGGGGGAAAGCGGTACAGCGGGATTAGCAGAATGAGATAAATATAGGGAGGGAAGAAGAACATGGCGCCGGTAAGGAATTATACGGGAAAACTGAATTTCAGGTTAGTTATTGATCATTGTGAGAAAGCTTGTTCAAACAACCATGTTTTGAGGCTTTGTTTGAAAGTTTTGTGGCAGGATTCGAAACGCAGGTCCAATGGCATATTGTTCCAGATTTTGATACCAGCAATGGAGAATGACCGGTCTCTTGTGGATACGTGTTTGATGTGTTTGAGTGGATGAGAGGCTAATTTGGCTTGGTGGATATTTCTTATAGGTCTGTTGGATGTGCGGAATATAAACTGATCAGAAAACCATTGCATCTCTTGGTTGTGAATTGATTTATGGATGAGTGAGAGTACTTTAAAAGTAATCCTGTAGGATACAGGAAGCCAATGTAGAAACATGAGCGCTGGGGTGATGTGTTTGTGTCGTCGAGTATTGGTAAGTAAGCGAGCAGCAGCGTTTTGCAGCATCTGTAATGGTTGAATTGTGTTTTTTGGGAGACCTTGACAATGCTTATGTTTTTTGGGAGACCTTGACAATGCTTATGTTTTATCCTATTTTCTTCAGATGGATCCTTCTTCCAATTTTTGAAGGATTTTTTTTGGCTAAAATAGCCTCTTTCACCTCACCTTTTAACCATGACGGTAATCGTTTTGCCTTCCTTCCACCTTTCTTAATGCGCGGAATACATATGGACTGCGCCTCTAGGATTGTATTTTTAAACAATGTCCAAGCCTGTTGAACACTTTTAACCTTTGCGGCTGCACTTTCAGTTTTTTTCTAACTATTTTCCTCATTTTATCAAAGTTTCCCTTTTTAAAATTTAGTGTTAGAGCTGCAGATTTACTTATTGTCCCCCTTCCAGTTATTAGTTTAAATTTGATCATGTTATGATCACTGTTGCCAAGTGGCCCCACCACCGTTACTTCTTTCACAAAATCTTGCGTTCCACTAAGAATTAAATCTAAAATAGCTCCCTCTCTTGTAGGTTCCTGAACCAATTGCTCCATGAAGCAGTCATTTATTACATCCAGGAACTTTATGTCTCTAGCATTTACCCAGCCAATTTTGGGGTAATTGAAATCTCCCATTATTATTGCACTGCCAAATTGGTTTGCTTCCCTGATTTCTCTTAGCATTTCATCATCTGTCTGACCATTTTGTCCAGGTGGACGGTAGTATACTCCTATCACTATACTCTTACCCAACACACATGGGATTTCTACCCATATAGATCTCTTGGTTCCAAAAACGGGAGTGCATTTCATTATTTTATTATAAGTAAGCGGTGGTGAATGTGCATGATAGGAGGCAAAGGAAACTTGCCCGTACACATATTGAGTCACTCACTTAACAAGTATCTTGAAAGGATGGCTTCTGATCGAGAATCAAAGTGACATGCTTTGAAAGAGATAAAGACATATTGATGAAGGTTAACTAGATCTGATGCCCTGTTCCAGACTCTCAAAATAAAATAAAAAATAAAATAAAAAGATCAATTTCAGTTATTCAAATCTCTCTAATACCAGATATGAAATGAAGATCATCATTTCCTACCTCTAGGAATACTATTTGTACTGTGAAATTGTTGCTTTAATCAATTTCATATAAATTTCATTTGAATTCATTTCTATTAAGATTTTCTACTATAGTAATAGCAACAAAAACAAACCATTTTCCAAGGATTAATCATAACTAAGCACAATTTAATAAATACAAACCTCTACTAGCTTTTTCTATATGCTGCAACTCTTCAATGAAATTCAGAAGGTCAGGGAATCTTACTTCACAAACTTCAGCAAGAAATTGAAGCAGTGTTGTTTTCTGGTCTGCAGACTTGGTATCCTTGAGCTAGAGCGAACACAAAAAATATAAGAAATACACAACTAAAATAACTTTCAAGTTAAGAAACATCTAGTCATATCAATGCACGTGCTATTTTTGTTTAATTAAAACCAAAGACTATTTTGATGTATATCTTATTGTTTAATGCTTTCTATCTATCCAAGATAATGAAAAAAAAAGTTATTCCTGAGAAAAAGTGGTTTTAAAGTCTATAAAAACATAAGGAAATAAATTTTACAAGTTTTTCACAAAATAAATCATACTTTTACAGAGATTCTTTGTACTATTTATTAGGTATTTGGAAGGGGAACCAAAAAGGCCCCAAAATGGCACCAGTGTTGATTTATAACATCCAAACTTCCACCAAATAGTATCAATGGTTTTCTAAATCTCATGAATTATTCCAGAGGTTGTTGACCAGTTCTGAGGGAATCACCAATTCAGACTGATTTTCAGGATATCCACAATAAATACAATGAGATTCTTTTGCATAACAAGGAAAAAATGTGCAAATCAATGTATTTATTTATTTATTTTTAGCTTTTATATACCAATCTTCTTGCACTGGATAAAAATCAAACCGGTTTACAATGAACAGTAAAAGTGGGCTTTACAAAGAACAAGATACATCTAAGCAAACTAAGTAACATAGTGTGCAACTTACATAACAACTTAAACAATTGAAATGATATAGCAAAACATTTATACAAGCAGTCGATCCAAGTACTTGAGCCTGGTTGAATTAAAGGGAGAGAGGAAAAGGGTGAGGTACAAAAGGCTTGCAAAGACCAAAGGGAATCTGTGGCCCTCAAATGGGGACGTGAGATTAGGGTGAATAAGAGCGAATTTGAAAGCGCATAGTGTCAAATCATATGCAAAATTCTGCATATTTATTGAGGATATCTTGAAAATCAGACTGGACAGATGTTCCCTGTGATCTGGATTGATACTATACTAGGAGCATCTGCCCTATACCAATATGCAAAAAAAATATATAATTACATGGAAAAGGAATTTCCCAGAAAACCCTTCCACTTTCACCTGTACAATCCTTAATATTTTTATTCACTATGAATTTAATAACATTTATTTATATGTGACACATTGTGTCACGCCACTAGGAAACAGTTTTTTTTTTAATTTGCAATCACTGTAAAAGCAAAATACTCCTCAGGAAAGCATCTGCTCTACTGAAGACATATTTTTCCCCACACTTACCAGGAAGGAAGAAATAAGATTCTTGCTATTCAACAGACATAATGAACAACAGATAGGTGCTTTATCAGTATAATTATGTGAAAGAAGAAATTAATACTTATCTTATAATTTCCTTTCCTCTAGTAAGGGCAGGTCAATCCCTTCAAGTGGGTTATGCACCTCTGCCAGCAGATGGAGTCCGAGCAAAAGTTGATATCACGGCCATATAGTCCAGCACCAACATCAGCCTGCCAGTATTCTCTGGAAAAGCCAAACTGTGGACAAAACTGATTATACATGAACATTACTATTAACAGTCAACCATTCATGTTTCCCAACCAACAGGAACACTGAGCTCAGCCAAAAGAAGGAACATAGCTAGTAAACTAAGGGCTAGAGAAGCCACTTGCCATTTTTCAGTGAAGAGCAGGAATCACTCTGCATAGCTCGCCCGAAGCAAGGCTAACCACAAACTAAAACCCCAGCAGCAGAGGGTGGGTCAAGGATTGACCTGCCCTTATTAGAGGAAAGGAAATTATCAGGTAAGTAGTAATCAATCCTAACTAGTGGGATGTACCAAAGCTAATCTCGAGAAGGGAGAGAGGCTACAAGGGGTCCAATCAATAATGCCTGAGCAAACGTGGCATCCTCCCTAGCCCTAATATCCAAGTGGTAATATTTGGAGGTGATATGCAAAGATGAACATGTCGCCGCTCACCAAATTTCAGCAGACGACAAAAAACAAAGTTTTGCCCACGATACCATCTGAGCCCTCATGGAATGCAATCTAACCTGTTTTGGCAATGCAACCTCAGCAATCACATAAGCAGCCCTAATGACTTAACACAGTGGGCTATCATTGCCCACATCGCCGGTGATCCCTGTTTACCTTCACCAGGGAGCACAAACTGGCACTAAGACTTCCGAACAGTTTTAGTCATCTCCAAGTATGCAATAAATGATGCTCTACATCCAAGAATGCAAAAGACGGTACTCAGCTTTCTTTCTTTTTCTGTCCAAAGTGTGCAAGGAAATGGACTGATTCAAATGAAACTCTGAAACCACCTTTGGCAAAAAAGAGGACACAGTTCAAAGTTGAAACACTCCCAGAGTCATATGGAGAAAAGGCTCATGGCAGCTCAGAGACCAGATGTGTCGAATAGATTGCTACCAGAAAAACAGTCTTCAAGGTAAGCAGCCAGAAGAAGAGAGTATACAGTGATCGAAAAATTGAACCTGCCATGAACTTGAGGACCACATTAAGTTGCCACATAGGCACTAGAAGCTGTACCGGGGGGGGGGGGGGGGGGGGGGGGGGGGGGGGGGCGCGAAGATGCTTAACTCCCTGCAAGAAATAGGACACGTCTGAATGGAAAGACAAATGCTTTCCATTGACTCTTCCTTTATAACAAACCAGGACTGCAACTTGAAACTTCAAGGTTTTAAGAGCCAAAACCTTAAGCAAGTCATCCTGTAAAAAATACAAAACCAAAGGAATATCCACCTTGAGAGGCTGAGAACCTTACTTAGAACACCAGGCCTCAAAGACCCACCAAACTCTAACAAACTAGAGAAGCAGAAATGTTCTGGACCCGGAGAAGAGTGGAAATTACAGCAGGCAAATAATGGCACTTCAACAACCGAGCCCTATCAATGGCCAAACTGTAAGACAGAATCAACCTGGATCCTTGTGCATAATAGGCCCCTGACATAACAGACCCATCTAAGATGGTAGTCAGAGGGGACTGCCCACCAGAAAAATCTGGAGATTAGCAAACCAAGACCTTCAAGCCTAATCCAGAGCCACTAAAAAGCAGAGTTGCTTACCTGTAACAGGTGTTCTCCAAGAACAGCAGGATGTTAGTTCTCACACATGGGTGACATCATTGGATGGAGCCCGGCATGGAAAACTGTTGACAAAGACCCTAGAAACTTTGACAGACACACTGAGCATGCCCAGCATGCCACTATCCACACATCTATTCGGAGTCTCTCTTCAGTAGTATAATATAGAATTTGTGAAAATTAGAAACCCAACTCTTCGGGGAGGCGGGAGGGTTTCGTGAGGACTAAATCCTGCTTTCTTTGGAGAACACCTGTTAAAGGTAAGCAACTCTACTTTCTCCAAGGACAAGCAGGATGGTAGTCCTCACACATGGGTTAATATGTAGCTACAGGCTGCTCCCAACTTAAGTAGCATTTGCAAACATGCACAACTAGTGCTGCTAGAACAAGGGAGAAAGTCAGCACCCAAAGAAAGGACCCGAGGTAGGAACAATTGTGTTTTTATGTATGAAAAAGATTACAGAGGACCGACTGACCAAAATGACTGTCACATCATCCATCTTTGTCCAAACAATAATGAGAGGCAAAAGTGTGGAGGGAACTCCAGGTCGCCACCCTGCAGATCTCATGTACGGGCACCGCATGCAAGTAAGCCACCGAAGCTGACATGGATCAAACCAAATTAACTTGACATGGCCCTCACGTTGCAGTCCTGCTTGCGCACAGTAGAAAGAAATACAGTCCACCAGCCAATTGGATAAGGTCTGTTTGGATACTGCGACTCCTAACCTGTTCCTGTCAGAGGAGACAAAAAGTTGAGTGGAATGGCGGTGAGGTGCTGTCCGTTCCAGGTAAAAGGCCGGGGCCCTTTTACAAACCAGAGTGTGTAGGACACGCTCATCCTGGTGAGTGTGTGGCCTTGGGAAAAAAAAGTGGACAGGACAATGGATCGATTGAGATGTAACTCTGTGATCACCTTTGGAAGGAACTTCGGATGTGTACACAAAATCACTTAAGAAAACATTTTGTATAAGGTGGATACAACACCATAGCCTGAAGCTCACTGACCCTGCACACTGAGGTGACCACCACCAAGAAGATGATCTTCCAGGATAGATACTTCAGGTTGCAAGGTCTCAAGGGGCTCAAACAGTGCCCTCATGAGATAGGTCAAGACCACACAGATCCCAGAAGACAGCTGGGGGCCATATCAGAGGCTTAAGCTGCAGCAAACCTCACATAAAATGTCCTATGAGCGGATGGGAGAAATGAAGGCACCATCCATCCCCGAATGATATGCTCCGATGGCACTAAGCTGAACTCTCACAGAGGTGGTCTTTAAGCCAGCCTCAGAGAGGTGCAACAGGTAGTCCAAAAGCCTTGGCATGGAACATGAGAAAGGGTCCAAACTGTTCTCCTCACACCAGAGAACCTCTTTCAATTGTGATTGTAAGATCTTCTCATGGAAGGCTTCCTGGACTCCACAAGAACTTGAGACAAGCCGTCTGAAAGGCCCAGGGTCTGCGAGGTCACCCGTTCAACATTCATGCCGTGAAGGAAAAGGCTTGGAGGTTGGGGTGGCATAGCCTGCCTTGATCCTGCATGATCAGGTCTGGAGCAGTCCCCAGTGGGATCAGAGGATAGGAGGATGGGTCCTGCAGAAGCGGTAAACAGATCTGGCGAGGCCAAAAAGGCACAATCAGGATCATGGTGCTCCGGTCCTGTTGGAGGTTTTAGAGTGTCTTTGAGACTAGAGGCAGTGGAGGATAAGCGTACAGAAGGCCGGTGCCCCAGTGACATAAGAAAGCATCCGACACCGACCCCTCGCCCGCTCGGACCAGGGAATAGAAGTGAATCACTTTCTTGTTGTCCAGGGAAGCGAACAGATCTACATCCAGGGTTCCCCATAGGTGGAAGATGTGGTTTGCGACCTCCTGTTTCAAGGGACCATTCGTGGGGCCAGAAGGTCCGACTCAACGAATCTATAAGGACATTGTCTATCCCTGGAAAGTACACGGCTCCAAGAAAAATGCCCTAAGCGAAAGCCCAGGACCAAATATGCACTGCTTTTTGGCAGAGGAGGAAGGATCCCGTCCTCTCATGTTTGTTCAAATACCACATCGCCACTTGATTGTCTGTTTGAACCAGGACTACCTTTGTTGGTCAAGTGATCCTGGAATGCCCATAAGGCATATCGAATCACACAGAGCTCCAGGAAGTTTATCTGCAGGTGCTGCTCCTGCACGGACCAGTGGCCCTGGGTACTGAAGCCTGCAATGTGGGCCCCCTAATCCATGTGAAACACATCTGCGGTGAGAACGATCTGGGATTGAGAAACCCAGAAAGGCATCCCACTCTCTAGGTTGGACAAGGTATCCCACCACACAAGGGATTGTTGAAGTGGACTGGTGACAAAGATGCAAGCCCAAAGGACCTGGGTGGCTTGGCACCACTAAGAACGCAATGCCCACTGCACCCTGCACATATGTAGCCGAGCAAAGGGCATGACGTAAACCATCACTGCTATATACACCAAAAGGCGCAGATTCAGGTGTGCCAAGACATGAGGATAGCGCGAGATTACCCTTGCCAGAGAAATGAGGATCAGCCCTCAGTCCCGGGGTAAGAAAGCCTTTCTCTGGACAGCATCAAAACAGGCTCCGAAGTGACAACTGTAGTGACAACTGAAGGGGGGATTTCGGGTAGTTGATTAGAAATTCCAGGCCCTCCAGTACACGTATGGTGGAATGCAGGGAATGCAACACTCCCTGCCTGGAATCACTCTTGATGAGCCAATCTTCGAAGTAGGGAAAGACCTGTACCTGTTGCCTCCTGGGATAAGCTCCCACCACCGCCAGGCATTTTGTAAAGACACGGAGTGTCGATGCGAGGCTGAAGGGCAGCACCTGATACTGATATTGTTCCCCTTCTACCATGAAGCGAAGGTACTTCTGATGTCCGGGAGAAATGGGAATATGAGCATACTCATATTTGACATTGAGGGAGCAGAGCAAGTCACTAGTCCTGAGGAAAGGGATTAGAGTTCCTAATGAGACCATCTTGAATTTTTCTCTGACAAGAAAGCAGTTTAACGCACTTAGATCCAGTATGGGATGAAGGCCTCCAATTTTAAGGGGAATCAGGAAATACCTGGAGTAGAATCCGTCACCCTGCTGACTTGGCGGCACTGGTTCGACTGCTTGAGCAATTAAGAGGGCGAAGAGCTCTAATCAAAGTATTTGCTGGTTATCTGAACATCTCCACTGATGACACGGAGGAGAATGTGGAATCGCCCTATGGAAATGCAACCTGTACCCCTGCTGAATGATGGATAGGACCCATTGGTCCAAGGTGACTGAAATCCACCGGGTGACAAAGAGCTGCAGGTGGGCCCCTACTGGAGGTCCGGAGTGCTGGGGTAGTAACTGCTGGCTCAAACTCCCTCGCTGCAATCAAAACCCTGTGGCGGGGGCCAATCGAGGGGCACATGGCTGTCATGTCCTTCGCCTAACCAGTATCCACTGGGGTCTTGCTCTAGACGTTGGCAAATAATACTTTCAAGGCCGGTAAAACGGGTGTCTTGTCTATTGCCGGTGCGGCTTCTTGTCCAAGGACTGATGGTCCGAGATGCTGGCCGATAGCTGTTGAAAGGTTTCATGATAGACCTTCAGTTGCACTACCGCCTCTGATTCTGTCCCCGAGGAGATTCTCCCCGGTACAGGGTAGGTCTGCTAGATGATCATATACTTTGGGTCGAAGGTCAGAAGCATGAAGCCAGGCTTTGCGACAAGCCCCGATGCTGGCAGCCGCCACTCTCAACTCAGTTTCAAACACATCACACGCAGAGCGGACTTCGTGTTTGTCACATTCTAGGCCCTGTTGAATTGCCTTCTGGAAATAGCCCTCAAACTACTGTGGGAGGTTCCACCATATCCTGGACTTGCTTCCAGAGGTTTCTGGACTATTGGCTGATAGTAGGCAATCTTGGCTGCCAACACTGAGCCCTGGAAAACCTGCCTTACAAAAGAGTCCAGGGCTCTCTGCTCACAAGCAGGAGGAGCAAAAGCATGAGTATATACCTCTTTGCTTTCTTTAAGGCAGATTCCACTACTACCGACTGTTGTGGAAGTTGAAGGCGTTCAAAACCTGTGGTGAGTTGGACCAGATAGACAGCATCAGTTTTCCGGTTCACTGGCGGGATGAAGATGGGATGTTCCCAGAGGCGGACAACTAGCTCCTTGAAAATGTCATGCACTGGCACAGCTACCACTTCTTTAGGAGCATCAAGTTGTAGGACCTTCAAGATTTTATGCCTAGAATCCTGCTCTATTAAAAGCTAGAAAGACACTGACTCCGCCATGGTCTTCATAAATCCAGAAAGGTCAGATCCTCTGGCAGGAAGTTCGCCTCTCCTCCAGTGGAGATGATTCGGAGGGCAAGTCCTCAGATTCTTCTGTCGAGGAAATGGATGTCTCTCGCTCCCAAACATCGCAAGGGGCATACTCCTCACTCTGAATAACCAGAGACACTTGAGGAGGAGCCGTCCCTGGGGTTTTGTGCTGAGACCCCGCCGGCTCAGGGGCATCGGTGGAACTGATGTAGGCACTGAAGACATCAGTGGGACCTGGGGGTGCATCAGCACAGAGCCCCATAGGCATCGGCAGCTCTAATGGCCTCAGGCCGGAAGGCCCTAGGAGGGCTAGCACCAGCCAGGGTGCCTTGCATGGCAGGGTCACCATAGGCCCTGACGGACCTTCCTTATCAGAGGAATCGCTCAGAGATAGGCCCTGGTGGTGGCCGCATTCATGCCTCCATCGATAATGGAGGGACTTGGGGCAGGCAGCGTCACTAAGACACCGAGCAGCAGGTACAGCCACTTCAACAAAGGCACAAGCACCGATGGAGCCGACTCCTACAGTGGTGGCAATCCCGGTAGAACCAGAGGCACAATGACCTGCAGGGCCCAGCTGACCACCAGCCGCACACATTTCTCCACCTCCTCCTCAAAGGCTGCCAAGTACAGGACATCTTGAGGAGGAGGCGGTGAAATTGGATCGCCCCCAGAACCATGAGGGGGAAACTGTACCCTTCACTGGTATCGGTGTAGAAGTCCCAGATGCAGACAATGGTACCGATTTTTTGGCACCTAATAATTTCTCCATTTATGCAGGCGCACCCGGTGACCCTTGAGGGTCATCTAGGCACAGCCATGAACATCATGCAATGCCACCAGGCATAGGACACAGAACTCGCTGGGGTCCGTGATAGACATAGTCCGGGGGGCAGCGGGGGCAATAGCGGAAGCTGGATGACACCATGGTAAAAAGAATGCGGCATGCAGTTGATGCCCGGCAGCCACCGGGAGGTGACACTGTTTATTTATTTATTTAATTATTTTTTTTACTATACCGATACTCAAGACGCAGTCTTATCGTACCGGTTTACAATAGAACAGGGGGAAACCAATTAACTATATAGAAGGTAAAAGTTACATCAAACAGGGAGCGAGAAACATGGGAGCTGGAGGACAGAAAAGATTTTTTAAAACGATAACAACTGAAGAGCGGTAAAATAGTCAGTGAAAACAATGAAAAACAATAGAAAGCGATACATAATCAGCTAGATTGAGCTCGGCTGTAGGTTTATCTTAGGCAATTATTCATATATCTTGTGGACGGGGGAAACATGGAGAGGTAAGCAGGGGGGGGTGGCGGGGCAGGGACTAAGACAGGGAGGGGGGAGGAGGTAGGGAAGCATTCAGGGTGAGAGTCAATGTGGTTGATAAAGGTTCCTTCAGTGAACAGCCAGGTTTTCAGTTTCTTTCTGAAGGAGAGATGGCATTGTTCCTGGCGTATATCTGGGGGAAGCGAATTCCAATGGAGCGGACCCGCAGTCGAAAGTGCTCGCTTATGAATGGAGCTGTGGACCGAGGATTTGTTAGGGGGGGGGCCTTGAGAGAACCTTTGTAGGCGGATCTGATCGGCCTTACGGAAGTATGTTGTTCGAGAGGGATGGAGAGTTGGAGTGTGGATTGCTGGTATACGGATTTGTGGATGATGGTGAGGGTCTTGAATAGTATTCTTTATTGGATGGGTAGCCAATGAAGGATTTTTAGAATAGGTGTGATGTGGTCCTTATGACGTATGTTTGTAAGGATCCTGGCCGCTGCGTTTTGCAGCATCTGTAGATGTTTAGTAGAAGAGGCGGGAAGACCGAGTAGTAGAGCGTTGCAATAGTCTATCTTTGAAAACAGTATGGCTTGCAGCACAGAACGGAAATCCTGGAAGTGTAAGAGCGGTCTTAGCTTCTTCAGGACCTGTAGCTTAAAGAAGCATTCTTTAGTTGTAGTGTTAATGAACTTTTTGAAATTCATTCTAGAGTCAAGGGTGGCCCCCAAGGTCTCTAACCTGGCTAGCTAGTGGAATAATTGCATTATTGGCGAAGGGGTTGTTATCGTTAGGGGAGATAATCAGGAGTTCCGTTTTGGACGTATTAAGGACCAGGTTGAGACTCGAGAGAAGAATGTTGATGGCGTGTAGGCAGCTGTTCCAAAAATTTAGAGTAGAGGAGATGGGGTCCGAGATGGGGATTATGATTTGCACATTGTCCGCGTAAATAAAATGGGTAAGGTTGAGGCTGTTTAGTAGCTGGCATAGAGGGAGTAGATATATATTGAACAGGGTAGGGGAAAGTGAAGAACCCTGTGGTACTCCTTGTTTTGAAGGTATGGGGTGGGATTCTTTGTCATTAATTTTAACTTTGTAGTGCCTGTTCAGAAAAGATTTGAACCAGAGCAGTGCAGAGCCAGAGATGACTATTTCCTTTAGACGGTTGATGAGGATAGAATGGTTAACCGTGTCGAATGCCGCGGAGATGTCGAGTAGGGCTAGCAGGCATGATTGTCCCTTGTCAAGACCCATCAGGATGTTGTCCGTTAAAGAAAGAAGGAGGGATTCTGTGTTAAGGCGTTTCCTGAAACCGAATTGAGAAGGGTAGAGAATGTTGTGAGAGTCAAGGTAGTCTGTGAGTCGGATGTTGACCAGCTTTTCCATTAGCTTGGCTATAAAAGGTAGGTTTGCAATGGGGCGGAAATTTACAGGGTTAGCTCGGACCAGGTTGGGTTTTTTTAGTAAGGGTTTCAGGGAAGCAATTTTTAAAGAGTCAGGGACGGATCCTTGATTGAGGGAGCAATTTATAATGTCAGCCAGAGGTTTAGCAATGGTGTTAGGAATGGTGAGAAGTAGTTTGGTCGGTATTTGGTCCAATGGGTGTGTATGGCTGGATGTTAAACTTAAAAGGTCAATAAAGTTCTTTAAGGAATTAAAAAATGGTAAAAATAAAGATAGCTTTAAAAAAATACAAAGGGAAAGGAAGAACAGAATTATCAAGAAAAACAGAGGCAGGCAGGGAGGAAAACTACAAGAGATTAGGCTCAAAATCAGGAAGAAACTTCACAAATAATGAAAGGAGCCAAAATCGTACTTGCATATCTAACAGAGAGAAGAAACAGGCAAGGTAACAGGGATATGCAAAGAGCAGCAGCATCAGTTTAAATGTTATATTGTTCAGTATCTCCTCAACAAGGAGATGGTGACAAATCTAAAATGTAAAATACTATTGAAACATGAAATAATTATAAACTTGCTTAAAGTACCACATGAGGTACTTATACAACTGAGTGTGGATAAGATAATGGAATCGAATGGTGAATACACCAGGCAACCAAAACATTTGGACCATATCTCTTCCCAATACTGTTCAATATGTTCATTAAGTGGAAATAAGAATGCAGGCAATTTCAGATCCAGTCAAAATTCAGAAGGAAAAACATCAGAAAAAAAATACTAAAGGAAAAGAGTGTAGCACCTTCAAAAAAGGAGATTACAGATAATCTGACAGGTTTTCAGAAAGAGAAGATTCTGTTAGTCAAATCTGACCAAGTTACTTAATACAGCGACAAAACTAGTGGATCAGGGAGGTACAGCGCATGTTAACACTTTTCTGCTGGTGTATTAGCATGTTATCTTGTGTATATTTTTTTGACAGAAAAAATACTGTCATAGTTATGAATTGTTTATGATTGCATATAATTTTGTGTCACTTGTGTGGCAGTTTTTGCTTTGTGCTGAGAGTCTCCTCCAGCCCCCCACCTTTGTCCATTTTATTGTTACAGAAAGTACAGTTTTGACTCCATTGTTGCACACCAGGCCAGCACAGCCAGTAGGGAGTTCTGCATAACAAACGTTAATACAAGTTTGTGGGCTGTGGGTAGCCACCCTGCACATTTTTCTCCCTCCCTTCTCTCCCTTTGCTAAATGTAGCCTGAAAACAAGGTTCCCCCCCTCTTTTGTCACCCACATATTCACTTCCCTTTCTCTTGCCTAGTCAAGGTCACCTATGGCAACCACCCAGAGCAGACAATACAGCGATCAGGAAGATACATATACAGTAAAATTTCCTAGCTTGGCAATATTTCAGAAGACGGGAACAAAGATCCCTTCTGAGTATGTGTAGTCCCAAGAGATATAAAACCCAAGCCCATCAAACCCCAGGCAGATTCCTTGCTGAGAACCAAGATTATGGGGTCTCCAGTGCTGATTGATTAAAAAAAAAAAACAACCCTCGCTTTGCTGATTCACCTGTCTGGTGGTAAGGAGATACCTTTTAGGTAAAGGTGACAGTTTCCACTAGCCTTTGTATAGAATTATACCCTATTAGTTGGGGAAATTATTTTTATATAGTGTGCTGATATATTGTATGTGCTGTATTTGTTATTGTCTCAGGTGTTTAATAAACACCTGTTTTGTGGGTGTATATATATATAATTTGTTTGCTGTATTTACACTAGCATACTCATAAGCACTAGCTTTATTTGTATATATGTTATATAGAAAAATATAGCTTTCCATTATTTCACAAAAAAAAGACATGTTCTCTGCTTGAAAAGCGGTCCATAAACTTTAGACTTTATGCAGATGATCTGTAATTGTATTTGCCCATAAAGAAGGATTTGTCAGCTACTCTAACTCATATTTCAGATGGTGCTCAACTTATTGATGACTGTATGCTTAGGAACCATCTGTTATTCAATGCCCAGAAAACTGAAGCAATATGTTTCTCCTGTGATCCAGATATTTTAGAAAAACATAATACTGGCACTTTGTTACTATTAGACACTGAGATCCATATTTTAAGTTAAGGGAGAAATTTGGGTATAATTTTTGACAGTCAATTTTAAGGCTCACTTGCATAGTGTTTTCAAGAATAGCTATTTTAAACTATGGTTGTTACATCATTTGAAATACATATTCAATAAGGATGACTGAACTATTGTTCAGGTTTTTATACTACCTTCAGTAGATTACTGCAACTCTCTTTTTGTTGGCCTGCCAGGTGTCTTGCTTAGAGCTGCACAAGTGATGCAAAATTCAGCCACTCAGCTTATATATTTTTTTGGAGGGGGGGGGGGGGGGGGGGGAGACACAGTGATATGATCATCTTACATCCTGGCTCAAGGAATTTCATTGGCTTCCTGTGAAGTTTAGATCAAGGTCTAAGCTATTACTACTTATTTTCAAGACAGTGAAATATAAAAGCCCTGCTTATTTAGCTGATCTTTTGTAATCTTAAACCCCTAGTTGTAATTTGCATTCTGCTGATTAGTAAAGGGAACCACCAAAAGATTCTTATCTAGCTCGACTGCAAGAAACATGTAGTAGGACATTTTTGATCGTTGGACCTACTTTGTGGAATGCCAAACCTGGGGATTTGCAAGATTCCGAAGACAAAGTCATTTCGAAAGATCCTTAAGGCATATTTGTTTGCTCAGGTGTTCTCAGTAAGAGGTTTTTGTTTTTTTTGTTTTAATGTATTTTAAGTATTTTTGTTTTATTTTGTGTCAGTGTTATATTTGTTTAATGCATTTTGTATTGTTTAAAAATGTTTTATATTGTAATCCGTTTAGTACTTTTTGTTAGAAATGGAATAGAAATACTTTTAAATAAATAAATAATTGCATAATTAAATAGTGAGTCTTATTTTTGTTAGTCAGTTCAGAAATTCAGACACCAGGGAAAATACAAATACTAGCAGACCCCAAACGAACCCACAACAGCTGGTAAAGGTAAGCCAGCAGATTTAGAGTATTCAGATTTTCAGAATGCGTTTAACAAAATCCTATATGACAGACTCGTAAGAAAATTAAAAATTCGTGGGATGGGAGGTGATGTCCTTTTGTGACTTGCAAACTGGTTAAAAGATAGGAAACAGAGTATGATTAAATGGTCAGTTTTCTCAGTGAAGAAATGTAAACAGTGGAGTGTCTTAGGGATATATACTGGAACCGGTGCTTTATAAAATATTTATAAATGATTTGAAAAGAGGGACAATGAGTCAGATGATCAAATTTATAGATGACAATTAGAGTTGCAAAATCACAAGCAGATTGTGATAAATTACAGGAAGACCTTGCGAATGGCAAATGAAATTTAATGTGAACAAGTGCAAAGTGATGTAAATAAGGAAAAGTAACATCCTGTAGTTAAACAATGTTAGGTTCCATATTAGTACTTACCACCAAGGAAAAATATCTAGGTAAAAAGCCTGTGAGGAAGTCAGTTGGACCATTAGATGTTCAAGGAGTAAAAGGAGCACTTAGGGATTGCAAAGACATAGCAGAGAGACTTAAATTAATTTTTTGCTTCAGTATTCACTGAGGAAGGTATAAGAGATATACCCATGCCAGAAATGATATTCAAAGGTAATGATTCAGAGGAAATGAAAAATCTCAGTGACCCTGAAAGATGTACTAGGGCAAATGACAAACTAAAGAGTAGCAAATCACCTGGACGAAATGCTATACGTCCCAGCATACTTGCACTGAAAAATGAAATTGCAGACCTCCTATAGAGAATTTGTAAGCTATCAATATCATCATCTTTGGTACCTGAAGACTGGAGGGTTGCCAATGTAATACAATTTTTAAAAAGGGATCAAGGGGTGAGCCAGGAAATTACAGACCAGTGAGTGACATCTGGACCAAGCAAAATGGTAGAAACTATCATAAAGAATAAAACTGCTGAACATATAGATAAGCATAGTTTAACGGGACAAAGCCAATATGGATTTAGCCAAGGGAAGTCTTGCAGCACTAATCTGCTACTTTTTTTTTGAGGGTGTAAATAAACATGTGGATCTAAAGGTGAGTCAGTTGATATAGTGTATCTGGATTTCCAGAAAGCATTTGACAAAATCCTTCATGAGACACTTCTTAAGAAATTACAACAATATGGGATAGGTGGCAGTGTTCTATTGTGGACTGCCAAATGGTTAAAAGACAGAAAACAGAGTAGGGCTAAAAGGAAAATTTTCCCAATGGAAAAGGTGAATAATGGAGTGCCCAAGAGATCTGTTGTTGGACCAATGCTTTTTCATTTATTTATAAATGACCTGGAAATGGGAACAAGTGTGATCAAATATGCGGATGACACAAAATTATTCAAAGTTGTCTAATCACAAGAGGATTGTGAGAAATCGCAAGAGGACATTGCAAAACTGGGAGACTGGGCATGCAAATGGCAAATAAAATTTAACATAGACAAGTACAAAGTGATGCACTTAGAGAAGAATAACCCAAATTATAGCTACAAAATGCAAGGTTCTACATTAGGGGTCACCATTCAAAGGATCTAGGTATCATTGCTGAAAATATGTTGAAATCTTCTGCTCAGTATGCAGCAGCAGCAGCCAAGAAAGCAAATAGAATGCTAGGGATTATTAGGAAAGGAATGGAGAATAAAACACAGAATTTCACAATGCCTCTGTATCACTACATGGTGTGATCTCATCTTGAGTACTGTGTTCAGATCTGGTCACCACATCTCAAGAAAGATATAGCAGAATTAGAAAAGGTACAGAGAATAGTGACCAAGATGATAAAGGGAATGGAAAGGCTAAAGAAGTTAGGACTCTTCAACCTGGAGAAGAGTTGGCTGAGGGGAGATAAGATAGAGGTCTATAAAATAATGAGTGGAATGGAATAAGTAAACGTTAATCAGTTTACTCTTTTGAAAAGTACAAAGAACAGGGGATACACAATGAAGTCACAGGGTAATACATTTAAAACTAATAAGAGAAAATATTGTTTTACTCAATGCATAATTAAGCTCTGGAATTCATTGCCAGAGGATATGTTGAAAACTATTAGTAAAACTGCATTTAAAAAATGGTTTGCCAAATTCCTGGAGGAAAAGTCCATTAACAATTATTAAGGCAGATTTGCAGAACTTGATTGCTTATTCCTGGGATAAGCAGCTGGGAATCTATCTAAACCTTGGGATCCTGCCCGGTCCTTGTGACCTGGCTTGACCACTATTGGAAACAGGATACTGAACTTGATGCTCAGCAGGGTTCCACCCACACAGCTTTCTCCCTCTGTGGGATTTAAGGTGAATCAGACATCTAGACTAGTCCTGGACATGCGAACGGGGAAAACTGGTCACTCCGTTACACACCTCCCCCTTCAGCTTGAACCTATCAGTGCTAGTGTTACTATATCTCTCTAGATCCTATTCAGGACAGTACTACACCACTCCACTTCATCTGGCATCCCACCAGCTAGGCTTGGGGTCGGGAAACTATGTTGAGACTCACTCTCACATATTAGGGCTAACCCAGCAACATTGTTCATTGCTGGGGTAGGCAGCACCTACTGTGGACCTCACCCAGTGTTCACCCACAAACCTGCATCTGACTCCATCTGTAGCCCCTGGTTCCTCTTTCAACCTAGCGAGATTCATTGGACAGGTTGTGGGATGTGTAGTTGTTACTTTTCACTAATCTGTGACACATGTGCCTACTCTCCACCATCACGACCAGTGCTCGCTGGCAATTGCACAGCGCTCTCGCTGACTCCTTGGCAGTGCTGCGCCTTGGCTCCTCTATAGCCTCTATCGCTGAGGATCCTATGGTCTCTATGTCCTCTTCAACTGGCCTCATAGCACAGACTCAGGCCCATAGGTTCTGCATCCAGCAGGCTGCTCATTATTGCCATCTTCACGGCACTCCGAGGCCCTCTTTCAGGGCTCCTACAGCCCCTATCTCTGGGCCTTCTCTGGGTTTTGGGCACGCTACAGTGCCTCCCTCTGGGCTTCCTGCAGCGCTATTCTTAGGCCATTCAACACTGCCTCCTTCTGAGCAGTCCGTGTTGCTTCTTCCCTCAACTCAAGGTCTACTTTGGCTCCAGCCTCAATGCTTCTTCCAGGCTCCTTCTAAAGTGGAGTCTTTTTGAAGGGTCAAGTGTTAAGTCACATAATTCAAATGGAGGTGAGCTTCTTTAGCTTCCAGGAGCTCTACAGTCTTCCTTGATTTCACTTCTGGCAGCATGAGAATTTTTCTCAGTTCACTCAATAATAGTGTTCCAACTGGTGGGTTGCCTTAGCTGTCCCGACATTTGGGTCATCTCTGATTAAATTTCCTGTACTTCAGAGATCAGCTATATCCACTGAATTTGGCCGCCTTCTCTCTGGGCA
Organism: Rhinatrema bivittatum; assembly: GCF_901001135.1. Lineage (NCBI taxonomy): Eukaryota > Metazoa > Chordata > Amphibia > Gymnophiona > Rhinatrematidae > Rhinatrema > Rhinatrema bivittatum. Next base: position 147,602,974 of record NC_042619.1, read on the forward strand.
TCTGCAGTGTAGGGCGATATCTCCTGATTACCAATGATGCACCAGGTATGAATTATGATGACCATGAACAGGATAAATTCTGACAGGCTCAGACCCCTGCTACAGCAAGAAAACATTTATCCAGGTGAACCTTAATTTCCACTGATGCAAGGTAGTTTGCTCCAAGTCGTATTGAGGCCTTATTTCCAACAGTATAGAAGTTGTCATCAGATGTTCCTATTTGCTGTTCCTGTGCAAATAAAGAAACCATACAGAAAAGACAATACAACTTAAGATCCTAAGCAGAATGTCAGGGACAAACAAGACCCCCACCTTTGCAAAGAAGAGCAGCATGAAACAATGCTTAGGATAACTACGTGGCAGTTTCTTCCCCAAAGAAACCTGGCGGCGGGGGGGGGGGGATATGCCACCGTAAGGAAAGGACCTGCCATGCCGCAAGACACCCTCCACCCACGAGGGTATGCGTGAGCTCATGCATATTTATCAGCTTGGAAATATAAGACTGGGGGGCAAGGAGGCTGAAGGGAGTTTGAGTTCTGCTTCCAAAAGAAAAAAGGGAGATTTGAGTCTGGAAAGAAGAGGCCCAATTCCAGGAAAGAAAAGAAGTTCAGCTCCAGAAAATAACATAAGAAATTGCCATGCTGGATCAGTCCAAGGGTCCATCAAGCCCAGCATCCTGTTTCCAACAGAGGCCAAACCAGGCCACAAGAACCTGGCAATTACCCAAACACTAAGAAGATCCCATGCTACTGATGTAATTAATAGCAGCAGCAATTCCCTAAGTACACTTAATTAATAGCAGTTAATGGATTTCTCCTCCAAGAACTTATCCAAACCTTTTTTGAACCCAGCTACACTAACTGCACTAACCACATCCTCTGGCAACAAATTCCAGAGCTTTAGTGTGCATTGTGTGAAAAATACTTTTCTCCGATTAGTCTTAAATGTGCTACTTGCTAACTTCATAGAATGCCCCCTAGTCCTATTATTCGAAAGTGTAAATAACTGATTCACATCTACTCGTTCAAGAACTCTCATGATCTTAAAGACCTTTATCATATCCCCCCCTCAGCAGTCTGTTCTCCAAGCTGAACAACCCTAACCTCTTCAGTCTTCCCTCATAGGGGAGCTGTTCCATCCCCTTTATCATTTTGGTTGCCCTTCACTGTACCTTCTCCATCGCAACTATATCTTTTTTGAGATGTGGTGACCAGAATTGTACACAGAATTCAAGGTGTGGTCTCATTATGGAGCGATATAGAGGACATTATGACATTTTCCGTTTTATTAACCATTCCCTTCCTAAAAATTCTTAACATTGTTTGCTTTTTTGACTGCTGCAGCACACAGACAATGATTTTAAAGTATCATCCACTATGATGCCTAGATCTTTTTCCTGGGTGGTAGCTCCTTATATGGAACCTAATATCATGTAACTACAGCAAGGGTTATTTTTCCCTATATGCAACACCTTGCACTTGTCTACATTAAATTTCATCTGCCATCTGGATGCCCAATCTTCCAATCTTGCAAGGTCCTCCTGTAATGTATCACAATCCGCTTGTGATTTAACTACAATGAATAATTTTATATTATCCTCAAATTTGATTTCCTCACTCGTCATATTCCTTTCCAGATCATATATATATATATATATATATATATATAAAAGCAACGGTCCAAGTACAGATCCCTGAGGAACTCCACTGCCCACTCCCTTCTACTGAGAAAATTGTTCATTTAATCCTACTCTCTGTTCCCTGTCTTTTAGCCAGTTTGTAATCCACGAAAGAACATCGCCACCTATCCAATGACTTTTTACTTTTCCTAGAAGCCTCTCAGGAGGAACTTTGTCAAACGCCTTCTGAAAATCCAAGTACACTACATCTACCGGTTCACCTTTATCCACATGTTTATTAACTCCTTCAAAAAAGTGAAGCAGATTTGTGAGGCAAGACTTGCCTTGGGTAAAGCCATGCTGACTTTGTTCCATTAAAACATGTCTTTCTATATGCTCTACGATTTTGATCTTCAGAATATTTTCCACTATTTTTCCCGGCACTGAAGTCAGGCTCACTGGTCTGTAGTTAACCGGATCGCCCCTGGAGCCTTTTTTTAAATATTGGGGTTACATTGGTCACCCTCCAGTCTTCAGGTACAATGGATGATTTTAATGATAGTTTACAAATTGTAACTAATCGATCGGAAATTTCATTTTTTAGTTCCTTCAGTACCCTAGGATGCATACCATTTGGTCCAGGTGATTTGCTACTCTTTAGTTTGTCAATCTGGCCTACTACATCTTCCAGGTTCACAGTGATTTCACTCAGTTCATCTGACTCATCACCCCTGAAAACCATCTCCGGAACTGGTATCTCCCCAACTTCCTCATTAGTAAACACGGAAGCAAAGAATTCATTTAGTTTTTCTGCAATGGCCTTATCTTCCCTAAGAGCCCCTTTAACCCCTCAGTCATCTAATGGTCCAACCGACTCCCTCACAGGTTTCTTGCTTCGGATATATTTAAAATAGTTTTTATTCTGAGTTTTTGCCTCTATAGCCAACTTCATTTCAAATTCTCTTCGCCTGTCTGATCAATGTTTTACACTTAACTTGACAATGCTTATGTTTTATCCTATTTTCTTCAGATGGATCCTTCTTCCAAATTTTGAAGGATTTTTTTTGGCTAAAATAGCCTCTTTCACTTCACCTTTTAACCATGAAGGTAATCGTTTTGCCTTCCTTCCACCTTTCTTAATGTGTGGAATACATATGTACTGCATGTCTAGGATTGTATTTTTAAACAATGTCCATGCCTGTTGTACACTTAACCTTTGCAGCTGCAATTTTCATTTTTTTTCTATTTTCAACATTTTATCAAAGTTTCCCTTTTGAAAGATTAGTGTTAGAGCTGCAGATTTATTGCCCCCCTTCCAGTTATTAGTTTAAATTTGATCATGTTATGATCACTGTTGCCAAGTGGCCCCACCACCGTTACCTCTCTCACCAATTCCTGCCTTCCACCAAGAATTAAATCTAAAATAGCTCCCTCTCTTGTTGGTTCCTGAACCAATTGCTCCATGAAGCAGTCATTTATTACATCCAGGAGCTTTATCTCTCTAGCAAGTCCTGATGTTACATTTACCCAGTCAATATTGGGGTAATTGAAATCTCCTATTATTGCACTGCCAAACTGGTTAGCTTCCCTGATTTTTCTTAGCATTTTATCATCTATTTTGTCAGGTGGACGGTAGTATACTCCTATCACTATACTCTTACCCAACACCCATGGGATTTCTACCCATATAGATTGTACTGAGCATTTAGTCTCTTATATGATCTTTATCGTGATGGACTCTATACTCTCCCGGACATAAAGTGCCACACTCCCACCAAGTTGATCCTCCCTATCATTGCGATATAATTTGTACCCTGATATAGCACTGTCCCATTGGTTATCCTTCTTCCACTCAGTCTCTGTGATGCCAATTATGTCAATCTCATCATTTGCTGCTATACACTAACTTTCCCATCTTACTTCTTAGACTTTTGGCATTGGCATACAGACATTTCAAAGGGTGTTTTTTGTTTGTATTACCAACCTGCTTTTCATTTGTTAGGGATTATTTGGAAATCATTAGCTTTGGTGATTTTTTACATATAGGCACATAGACTATGTTTGCTTTTATTGGAACCTCTCTGTTGGAATGCCCTAATTCTCCTGTTTCATTAGTATCCTTCAAGGATACATTTCTCCGAACCATGCACTACTGAGTGACTGTCAGCTTACACCCCCCTTGTTCTAGTTTAAAAGCTGCTCTCTCCCTTTTTGAAAGTTAGTGCCAGCAGCTTGGTTCCTCTATGGTTAAGGTGGAGCCCATCCTTTCGGAAAAGTCTCCCCCTTCCCCAAATGTTTCCCAAGTTCCTTACAAAACTGAATCCCTCTTCCCTGCACCATCGTCTCATCCACGCATTGAATCTCTGGAGCTCTGCCTGCCTCTAGGGACCCAAACTCAATTAAACTGTGTATATATGATGTATAATTTATGGATAAAACTGCATCTGAGTAGCAGTGCATATTTTTTGGCAGATAACAGAAACATACAGCACTTTAATGTCCCTGACGAAGCCTAAAGAAACACGAGCCGTGTTGGGCTGTGCGGTTTCATTTGCTGTCCAAGTCCTGCTACGATAAGTTCTTTATTACTGCCTGAAAGCTACTATAGCATTTATAAAAAAATATTCTAAATACGGACTTTGAATTTGTCATCTGAGTGTGGAAACCAATGATTAGAAGTTGGTTACTTACAGCCTCAACTAAGATAGTGATTGTAAAAACTAAAAATTTGGCAACCCATGGGCTATTACCTAAAAAGCCCGCCATTTTTATAAGGTTTCCTCATTCTATTCAATCTTAACTACACGGTGGTAGCTACATGTAGAGTTTGAATATGATGTTTTTTTGAATATGCCTCTAGGGACCTGCATGTGGAACAGGAAGCATTTCAGAGAATGCCACCCTGGAGGTTCTGGATTTCAGCTTCCTACCTAAAATCCTAAATTTGGCTTCCAGAACCTCTCTCCCACATTTTCCTATGTCGTTGGTGCCCACATGTACCACGACAGCCGGTTCCTTCCCAGCACTATCTTTAATTCTATCTAGGTGACGTGAGGTCTGCCAGCTTCACACCAGGCAGGCAAGTTACCTGATGGTCCACACGTCCACTAGCCACCCTATCTACATTTCTATTAATTGAATCACCAACTATGATGGCCAGCCTAACCTTCCCTCCTGGGCAGTAGCCCTGGGAGACTTGTCCTGAGTGCAAGAGGACAATACATCACCTGGAAACCAGGTCTTCGCTACAGGATCACTTCATGAAAGAACAACCTCCTGGCAGAGCAGCCCGGAAGCCAAAAAAGAAGCACTAAGGCCAGGCACAGACCCCCCCAGAGGAAGAGGAGTCCCAAATCCTGAATGCCAAACTGGGGAGAAAATCCTGAGAGCAAGAACCTGTGCTGAGGTGTCCCTGGAAGCGAAAGGAGGGTCTGAAGCCGGCCAGATTTCCCTGCTATCCCATAGGGTGAGAGCCAGCCAGTCCAGAAAGTGAGTCTCTCCCCTGTCCACGTTCTCCAGCCAGAACCTGTTTCTGAGATGATTAGAGGAATCACCTGAACGTTGGAATCAGGGGTAAGTAATTTAGCCACAATTATTTATATCAAAGCAGGCTAAGGTTTATGGCATATTTTATTACCAGATAAAGCCACAATAGAATGTGGAATGACAAGCAAACACACTATAAACCAATCAGTCCAGCAGGTGTGTTGCAAAATAATTAACAATGTTCCATGAAGAAGAACCCAAGACAAGCAATTAGATAGCACAACTTCAATAATTCCAAGGTACCAAATATTTATTAAGATGTCAGTCCCCCGACACAAAACCGTGTTTCGCTAGGGCTGCATCTGGAGGCACGAATTACATATGATATAATACAATTGGCATTACATCCTTGAGTCTCTGTGAGAATAAAAACAATTAAAAATGTCTCAGGACCATAGGTAATGTGACAAGGTAGCAGAGGAGAATTCTAAACAATTAAAGCATCAAAAGAAGAATACATACTCCATTAAATCAGCTGAACAAAAGTTATAAACAAGAATTACATTTGAAGAATTATACTTGGAAGGTTGTAACCAATGGCCTGAAAATAAAGAAAATATCACTTAAGTTATAATTAAATTTCAGAGGACCAATAAAAATAAAAAAAGGAAAGCGAAAAAGGGAACCAGCATGAACTTACAATTAAAGTAAGTGCAGTTTGGTTATGTACTGTTGAGAGAGTTTTGGAAAGCACATAGGGTAGCAGTGTAAGAAGAAATATTCTGTCACGAATATAGCTCCTGCAAATAGAGAAAACAAAAAAAAGAAAAAGGGGAAAAAAGGAAAAATAACGAGGGACAAAGTTAAAGGAACTGTGCATAGAAAGGTACCTGAGGCTCAAAAAATTATATATAATTTTCAGAAAACCAGAAAAAGGAAGAAATGATGGGGAACAGATTGAGATGTATATACTTACATTTAAAAGGCATAAGAACATGCCATCCTGGATCAGACCAAGGGTCCATCAAGCCCAGCATCCTGTTTCCAACAGTGGCCAATCCAGATCATAAGAACCTGGCAAGTATCCAAAAACTAAGTCTATTCCATGTTACTGTTGTTAGTAATAGCAGTGGCTATTTTCTAAGTCAACTTAATTAATAGCAGGTAATGGACTTCTCCTCCAAGAACTTATCCAATCCTTTTTTAAACCCAGCTATACTAACTGCACTAACCACATCCTCTGGCAACAAATTCCAGAGTTTAATTGTGCATTGAGTGAAAAAGAACTTTCTCCGATTAGTTTTAAATGTGCCGTATAATTATGCACTAATTAGAGAAAATAATATCAAAGATCACATGAGATGGCAGTGTAAAGGCATTCTGCCAAGAATATTAAAGCTCCTACAAATAAGGGAAAAAAATGTAAGAAACAAACCGGAAATGGAATAAAAATAATAAAGTAGCACATATAACCGAATCAGGGTGATAGATTTATCTAGATAGCTAGAGGTGCATGCTGTGAGCAGCACTAAAAGAATAAAGGTTTAACAATTGGACAGCTTGTATATGAACTGATACGGTAAAAACCAAAAATAAAGATGATCCAGTTAGCAGTAAAAATCTGTAAAACCAGAGCTGTTGCTAAACTGAATCCAGAAAGTGTGAAGCCAGGAAAAAGGACTCAGAACTAGTGATACAAAAGGTGGTATAAGGTAAATAAAGCACCAGAGTCTTACAAAACTTCCCAGGGGTCATCAAGGAGTCAAGATGCAAAAGAAGCTAAAGAAAGAGACAAGTACAAAATAACAAAGATTACATTAAAGTAAACCTCGAGAAGAGGTGAAGGTGAAATAGCTAGTGCTAGCAAGAGCGAGTAAAAAAAAAATGTGGTAATGTCACAAATAAAATTCAAAGGAGTTTAATATAGGTACTGACCAGAAATGTAGACAATCAAGATGCAACTGAAGCTGGTAAAACATTAAACTGGAACTGCCTCAGCTCAGCGCAAGAGGTAAGGGCAGAGAAGTATCTGGTTTAAACAGGAAAAAGAGCGTGAAAGCCATGGGTGTGGCTTAGCTGCTGATGACAGAATCAAATTCAAGGAACAGAACTATCCATAGGATAAATGCGAGCACAGAGACCAGGAGGGTAGCCCGAGTGGGAAAAGATTTTTGAAATCATGTGTGTTTGTGTGTGTGTGTGTGTGTGTGTGAATAAAATGAGAAGTAAAAATAAAAAATAAATAAAAATGTATATGAAAATTGTGTGATACTGTGTTGAATATTCTAATGAGAAATACAAAAGGAATATTAAGGTTAAGGAGGAGGGTGGAAACAGCAGAATTTATCACTAAAAATAGTGAAAAGATAAAGTGGAAAAAATGTCTGAAGAATGAACAAGACTGTCGAAAAACAAGAAACCTGTTACAAAACCAAAGGGGGGGGGGGGGAGAGGGAAGGGAAGTGGGGAAGGAGGGTCAGAGCAGGAAGGGAAGGGAGAAAGATGGGAGGGAAGGGCGTGAGGGGAAACCAAAGGGGTGGAAAAAAGAGGGGAAGGGGAAGAGTGGGGGGCAGGAGCGAAGGAGGAAGAGAAGGGAGAAAAGAACGTGAAGAGGGACCAGCTGGGGGGGAAGGAAAGGGGCAGAAAAGGTGATGGGGGAAGGAAGAGAAGAGTGGAAGGGAACAAAGGGAGGAGGGGAGGAGGAGAGAGGGAAGGAGGCAAGGCAGAGGGAAAGGGGAGAGGGAGAAGAGGAAGGGAAAGGGGTAATGAAGAGGGGAAGGGGGAAGGGGAAAGGGGAAAGGGGGAAAAGGGAAAATGGTTGCTCCCATTGCAGTGCCCTTTATTTGCTGATAAAACATATGTTTTATCATTACCTATGTTTTATATGTTTTATGATAAAAAATATGTTTTATCGATTGCAGGTCCCACTCACTGGAACACACTTCCGCCGGACATACACCTCGAACCGTGTATGAACAATTTCAAGAAGAAATTGAACATGGTTGTTCATCCAAACTTACCCAGAATAAAAAGTCATCAATCCGTGCCAAAGTTGACCACAATAGGCCTACCCCCTTTTTTCTCATATTGAGGAACTATGTTTTTGTTATACTCCATCTCCTCGCCTCGAGGAACCTTGTTTTGGTTACCCTGTCTTACTTAGCTGCCTGTCGTTACCCCCTCTCCCAGTTGAATTTCCCTGTTAAAATGTAATTTTCCAAACCTAACTTGTTTTACTGTAAACAGACATGATGTCCACAACGAATGCCGGTATATAAAAATGTTTAAATAAAAAATAAAATAAATATGTTTCAGGACATGCTTTATCAGCAAATAAAGAGCACTGCAATGGGAGCAATCATGGCTCCTAGCATTGCTTGCCTCTACGATGCTCAATTTGAGTCTTTTTGTTTACCCCTCAGCACCTTAGCTATTTTTGTACTGTTATGGCTTCACTTTATGGACATTTTTTTTCATTTGGATGGGATCCATTATACAATTTTACAGTTTTTCTGATTGGCTTGACACATGAGATCCAAACCTACATTTCACTTTTTCTATCTCTCATCGCTCCATATCCTTTTTGGACATGAGGGTTACCATACAATATCATCATTATTCTACCTCCATATTTCACAAACCAACAGATCGTAACACACTCTTCCACTTTTCCAGTGATCATCCTCATTTTCTAAAAAAATAATATATCTGTTGGTCAATTCTTGAGAATCTGCAGGCTCTGTTTCTCTTCCTCTGATTTTATGACACATGCAGACACGCTCTTCAGCTATTTTTTGGCCCGAGGATATCCCAGACACCTTCTGAAAAAAGCATTTAAACGTGCACTTTACGTCCATAGTGAGTTGTTACTGTTAACCTCCAGAATCCCCTCGGATAACCGCCCTACCTGTATTCTTCTGTATTCAAGTCACATCCGCAAAGTGTGCACTATTGTGAATAAATACTGGCAGGTGCTCTCCCCATTATCTATTTTTGTTGAGCGCCCGAGATTCGCCTTTCAAAGGGGGAAGCATTTTCGAGACATGGTGGTCTCTTCATTTCTGCAAGATCCAGTTCCCCCGTGGCCACAACCCTTCTGGTCATTGTTCAGCATTCTTCTGCTCAATTTCTTCATTCACAAATCCCAGTACTGGTCAAGTCTATCCTTGATGCCACACATCAAATTGTGAATCAAAGGGCTCTATGTTATTTTTTGGCCTTGTAATTTGATAGATGTAGGTAAATGCATCCGAAAGCTTAAAATGATAATTTTTGAGTATTGCTCATGTATATGTATACTTAAAACTGAAACCCCATTGGTCAACAATTGGCTTGAGAAGAGCCATCTGATCTCTGATATACGTTTTTTTGCAATTGAGCTGTTTCCTAAACCGTCATGCGGAGGTAATTTTTCTATGCTCTTAAGGCCGGATTTTAAAAGATTTACACGGGTAACCAGCCTTACGTGCACCTGGCCTATTTTTAAAAGGCTCAGCGACGTGCATGAAGCCTCGGCACGCGTGTAAGTCCTGGGGCTTTACAAAAGGGGCAGTCCGGGAGGGGCTGGAGGCCTCCGACAGAGTGGGCATTGCTGCTGTGTCAGAGGATTGCATGCTGGCAGACTGCCGGCGCGTGCAACTTGCGCCTGCCCAGAGGCAGGCACAAAGTTAAGACAAAGGACAAGAGTGGGGGTAGGTTAGGGGAAGGAATGGGAAGGTCAGGTTAGGGGGAAGGGAATTGGGGAAGGCAGCATGGCTCAGCGCGTGCAAGGTGCATAATTGTGCACCCCCTTGCGCGTGCCGACCCCCTGGATTTATAAAATGTGCGAGCCTGCACGCGCATGTTATAAAATCGGGCGTACATGTGCGTGCGCCGGGTATTGCATGCACAAGTAAGGCCATGCCTCGAGCCAATGACCGGGCAGCACAGGGCGGACAGATGCCAAAAAATTCCCAGAACTGACCGTAAAGAAGGTAAAAACTTAATGTGCCACCCTATTGACAGGGAGGAACTTAGGAAGGGGGACCCCATGCGAAGGCGGCGAAAAAAATCACAAGAAAAATGAGAACTTTGAAGATAGAGCAGAGCTCCACCACTATGCGACAACTGCACTGCGGAAAGAAAGACTGAAGGTACTCCTGGGGGAATTCTGCGCTACTGCGGAATGCAGATTTTGCGCAGAATTCCCCCATGCGCAGAATTGCCAAATTCTGCGCAGAAAATAGCAGAGGAGACCTCGGCAGGCCGCGGAGCACTTCCCGCTGCACTTAAATTCTGGATTACAGCAAGAGAGATTGTTTCTGATTGTTGATCATCCCAAAATACCTGTGTTATACATATTGCCTAAAGTGCATAAGTCATTGGGGTGAAGCTCCCAGGAAGACCCATTGTGTCGAAAAAAAACTCATTACTTGTCAATATTTGTTGACAGATTTTTAGCCCCTATGGTTAAGAAGTTACCTTCCTTTGTGAGAGACTCTTCAGACCTTATAACCCAATTAGAGAATCTAACCATCCATTTGTTTCCAAATAAGTCTTTGGCATTAGCCACTATTGATGTTGTGGCTCTTTATACAAATATTCCGCAAACAGAGGCTTTAAATATCGTTAGCATCAGAATTCATGAAGGCACTCAGGCTACCTGGATTCCACCGGAGTTTATATGTTCATAAGCACAGATCGCTTTATACAATAATTTTTTCATGTTTAACAATTCATTTTTTCTTCAAACGAAAGGGGTGGCAATGGGCGACACGATGGCACCCGATGTCACAATTTGAAGATAAATTTATGCAAGCTAATCCTTTTGCCCGGTGTGTGAAAGTATGGAAGCGATATATTGATATATGGTGTTGTGGGAAGGAGAAGTGAGTGACTTTGTGAAATTTATGGATTAGTTGGATGGGTGTGATCCTAATTTGTGTTTCACTTTTGTCTTTAATAAGAAGAATGTGTCTTATTTAGACATTTCTATAACTCTTCAAGAGATGGGGTTTAATTTTTCGATTTATCGCAAACCAACAGATAAGAATACAATCAAGATATGATAGTTGTCACCCCCAACACTTGCGAGCTAATTTGCCAGTTGGCAAATTCTTGAGGCTGAGACGCTTGTGCTCTGATGTATTTGAGTATAAGCTCAAAGGCCAAGATATGATGAGATGTTTTGTGCAGAGGCTATCCCTCCCATATTATCAAAAAACGTATAAGTGTGCCCGCTGGGTGAATAGAGACCTATTATTCAAATCTCCACAGGAAGAGAGAGATAAAGATAGAACAGTGTGTGTTTTACCATTTTCACCTCAGATCTATAGGGTACAAAACAGCATCAAGAAATATTGCCACATTTTGAAATTACACGATGTACTGCAAGAAACTCCGAGGTTTGCATTAAAACGAGGTAAGAATATCAGAGATACGATTATTCACTCTGATTTTGTAGATTAAACACCAAAACAACCCTATGGAGATAAGAGTAGAAAGGGGCATTACGCATGTAAAAAGTGTTCTGTGTGCACAATCGTTTGAGGGTGATACATTGCCGTTTTTTGCCAACGGTAAATTCAGATTGGAGGCATCTACAAACTGTCATTCTAGAGGAGTTGTGTATGGAATTTGGTGCCCTTGCCCTTTGTTATACGTCGGCAAAACTAAACGGAGTCTGAAGACCCGCTTGATAGAACACTGGAGTGCTATGTCTAGGAATAGGATAGAGGTGCCTTTAGTACAACACTGTCTGGAAGAACATAGATTCGCGGATTTGACTTTTGCGGTGATAGAAAAAACGAGTCCATGTAATTGGGGTGGTAATTTTGACAACTACCTCCTACAGAGGGAACAAAAGTGGATTTACTACTTCGATATAGTAGTCCAGAAAGGGTTGAAGATAGAAATTGATTGGTCGGTTTTCTAAAATAATCTATGTGCTATGTCTTTAAAATTAGTAGTGCTGTTGTATGATGGGTTTTGTAGTCTCCAGAGATGAAGGGAGCTACTATTTCCGGTGATGTCAGCAAGGAGGGTGATTTAAACTTGAGCCTCCAGATCGCGAATGAAGTTTAGACGCCGAGGCACCATGATGAGATCTCTTAAAGACGTTTAGTATTGTCCGGGTGAGTTTGTTTCATATGTCGTTATGTAACTGAGTTTAAGTCACGATATAAGTTTACATCGTAGATGTCCCGAGACAAGGATTGAAAGTAGTGGTTTGAGTTCTGAATGTGTGTGGATAACATTGTATTCCTTTGATTTTAGGATCAGAGTATATTTCACCAGTGGTATATAATAAAAATATTTCCCGTGAAGAAGACTGTTTCACATGAAACATGGCCCATGTCGGGTGAAAGTTGGAAATTTTTCAAGTTAGAAATTTGAGCGATGATCATCTAAATTGGCTAAGTATTCTATTTTAATATAGTTATTGGGTTTAAATAATAGATGCTTTTAATTGGTAGATGCTTTAATAAAATGGTATTAGTTCATTAGTATTTAAAATAATCTCTTTGAAAATCAAGCAAGAGACAATAAATGATTATGTGAGAACTGCTCAACTGCCTGTGGGCCCATTGCGGGCGAAAGACAGTAGATTATAATCTTTAAGCGTATGCCTATGAAAGTCTCTTGTTCTGAATAAAAACGTGGTAATAGGATTATATTCTATTCCCTCATTTTGTTTTTGGTTTTGAGGGATTACTTAAAGACTGTCATGTAAATTGTGTTATTGTGACCAATATAAAATTTGCAGAATTTTGCAGAATTTTAAGTTTTTGTGTGCAGAATTTTAAATTTTTTTGCGCAGAATTCCCCCAAGAGTAACTGAAGGGAACCCCACATGGCCACGCAGATAGTGGCATGCTGGGCATGCTCAGGGTGCCAAAGTTCTAGAAACATTGACAGAAGTTTTCTGTGCCGGGCTCCATCTGATGATGTCACCCATGTGTGAGGACTACCATCCTGCTTGTCCTAGGAGAACAAATTTTACCACTTTTTGCTCCTTTACCCTGGCACTTTTGTATTCTCCAGTTAAATACTGCATGTCTGCCTGGAGAAGGCATGCAGAAACATCAAAAGTGGATATACTCCAAGTTATGACAAGTTATATGATAAGCAACTGCCTATATTCAACACTAATTCATGATTTGCACATTTTGGAAGACATTCCACATCATCTGAGATGTCTAGCTGCACCCAGGCAAGATCCTTCAGACATTGCCAGGATAATGTTTTAAAAGCCACACTCCTTTCATCAGACTTGCTCAGAATTTTATTTACTCAGATGACTTCCAGAGCAGGAGCAAATGAACCATGAACAAATGGAGGAAAGATCATCACTGTGGAAGGCTGTAGTAATTCTTGCCTTCAGTCACAGACTACTGTAAAGAATGGTTTTGATCTGAGTTTTCTAAAAACAGGGCTACTTATAAATTTAAATAAATCAGAGATATTGAGTGTTATAAATCCTGTAGGTACGGTTGAAATCTCTATCATTGCAGCTTGTGAATGATGAGAGACTAACAGGACCATCTAGCCAAGGAGTGTTCCACTGACCGTCTTAGAGGAGGATGAGCTTTGTTTAATCAACCCACTACTGGTACACTGGACTGGCAGAGGTCTGCCAAATTCAACAGGTGTCAGATCATAAGAAATTGTTAGCTGTGTACAAGAATAGGCTTATGAAATACAAATTCCTCATTTCTATAACAGTTTTAAGTTACAAAAATGAATAACTAGATATGCAACTCAAAACATTTGACATATAGTAACAAATATTAAAACCAACTTGTGAGGCATCTGGCTCTGTGCCTTTCAGAGTTCTTCATATTGCTGAATAAAAGATAGAATAATTAAACTGATTTGTTGCTACCTTTAATAAAATTCACATACTAAATATTCATATTTAGGTATAGGAAATGAACCCTAAAACTAAAAGGTCATTACCAATTCACTAAATCATTTTCCAAAAAGTTGCTTTCATTTTGTACCTATGGCAACACTTTTTAAAATTGTACACCATATGTGAATGGTTGTAATATTTTTTGTAAAATATTAATACTTCCTACTTTTCTTCCAACACTGGAGAGGAGTTTGTCAAGGTCATTGGAGGAAAACATTTCATGGTGTTTAATGCTAAACTTAGTGAGATTTCTCAGCATGCTTTTAACAGATTAAAATATTTCCTTGTCTCGTTGCTGTCAAATAAATATGAAATTCCTTAGGTGGATGCTTATCACTGAAATGGGTACTTTATACTTGGTGTGCAAATTCAACTATTATTGTCAAAGATCAGGTTGCTGCTCTGGATAATAAACAGATACAATCTTCTGTATATATTTTCTTTTTGACAGCTGGGCTAATAAAAAAATGAAGCTGAAGTACTTGCTTTGTTTCATGCTAAAAGAAAGGCAACACAAATGTAACTAAATATAAAAGTATAGCATATGACAGCAGATAAGGACTATAAAGCCTATATAGTATTTCCCCTTCTAAATGTAATTCTACAAAACCCACTCAATGCTCAGTTTTATCTTCCACACAACAAATTCTCTATATGTATCCCATGCTTTCCTTTAAGGATGTCAAGATCTCAGTCATATCCCACCCCCCCCCCCTCCTTCCTGTTCTCTAGGGTTCATATATTTAGGCCCTTAAGTCTCATTTTATAAATCTAATGAGCAAGGCTCCTCATCATTTTAATAACTCTGAATTCTCTGTATCTTTTTGAAAGTAAGGCCTCCAGAACGAAAACAATACTCTAGATGAGGCTTTACCAATTATTTGATTGAGGCATTACTGATTTTTTTTCTACTGGGTATATCTCTTTCCTAGCATTCCTCTGGCATAAATATATATATATGTAATACTTCTGAACATACTGAGGTCTGACTTAAGTATCAAGGAAAGTTAAGGCAAAAAATAAAAATAAAATATGGGGACAGCAAAACAGTTTGCAAGTCAATTTGTGATATAATATCTTTCAAGAAAGGTTCTCCTCCTGTCTCTTCTTGGACCCTGACTCCAAGGAAGATCAATGTTCTTTCCATGCCAAAAGTCTGCCAGTGCTCTGTGTGGCTCCTAAGTCCTTCACTACTGATGCTTATGGTACCAATGCAGAGATACTGGATTTCAATTTTTCACTGAAGAATTTAATTAGAAACAATCATTACTTAACAATCCAATGTGATATCTCTTGACAGATGCCTTGTGATCCATGCCCAAGTAGCATATATAGTGTGAAAATCCATGAGGGAAATTTTAATCGCAGCGTATGCATCTCTTAAGGATGCTGGCCTTCTTCTGTATCTTTTGTTGGAAAACGAAAACAAAGTTGATTGAAGTTATTCATACAAGGCTTCACAGAGCACAGAAAGTTTGGGGCAGAGAAAAACCAAGGAAAATTATACAACTGTCAGAATAGCTGACTAATCATTGCACAGGACTGAAGGAGAAAAAAAAGAAAACATTGTTGAAATCACTCACTTGTATAGCTATCTTATTCTGCATCATAAGAATCCAGGCCAGTATAGAAATTTGGCATTGATGTGTACTATATATGGTCTTTATCTGCCATCATATGCTGTTTCATTTACATTTAAAAGTGAATCAATAAGTTTTGCCATCAACTTAAGAGCCTGATTTATTAAGGCTTTTCTCCCATTCTATATCTATGGGAAAAATGCTTAGTAAATGAGACTCCAAGGCTTTAATAGATAATATGGAGATGGAAACATGAGAATGCATGAACTAATGAAGAATGTATATATTTATTTTTAGCATTATAAGTGATGTAAGAATGTGCACGGTCCAGAAAATGACATTCTTAATGGGGGATTAGCTATTAAATAGGTTTGGTGGTTTACATGCCCAGGAAAGATGGGAAAGGAAGCTTGGTGGTTTACATTGAAAAGGTGGGAAAAAAGGGTGAAGTGTTGCTCGTAGGAGCATTCAATCTGCCAGATGTGGATAGGAGTTTCCTTATTGCAGAATCTGCAAAGAGATAGTGGATGTCCATCAAGGGGCTCTGCACAAACAAATGGTAACGAAACCCATGAGGGAGGAAGTGATACTCGATCTAGTACTCAAATGGTGATAATGTCTAAAATGTCCAGTTTGCTGCTCACCTGAGCTCCACTGAAGCAGATAGTATGGTGTGATATCACAACCAGGATAGAGAGAAGACACAAAGTCCAAGTTTTGGATTTAAAAAATGCAGGGTTTGGTCAAATGGGGACGTATATGAGGAGGAGCTAGAAAACTGAGAGAAGATTAATTAAATGGAACAATAGTAGATAAAATTAAAAGGAACAAATACAGAGACAACAAATCTTTATGCAAGAAAAGTAAACAAAAGTAAGAGAAAAAAGAAACCTGGTTTTCAAGAGAGATGTCAAAGGAAAAAAAAAGAAAACAGAGCATAGCTGCTTTTCTGAGAACAGCAGGATGTTGGTCCTCACATATGGGTGACATCTAATGAAGCCACATATGAAAAACATGTCAGTTTCTAAAACTTTGACTAGGCACATGAGCATGCCCAGCATGCCCTATACCACGTGTCCATGCGGGGTCCTCTCTTCAATCTCGTAACATAGAATAATGGTAAAATAAAAAAACAACAAAATAGGAGAAACCCAATTCCACAAAGTGGTGGGTGGGTTTTGTGAGGACTAACATCCTGCTGTCCTCAGAGAACACTAGTTACAGGTAAGCAGCTCTGTTTTCTCCGAGGACAAGCAAGATGGTAGTCCTCACACATGGGCGAATCCATAGCTACAGACTGTTCCCCAACACTAAAGGAGACCAATAAACACCCAACCAGGGGCCAATGGGAACAACACCTGTGTTGGTAACAGAGGGGGAGATATCCTGAAACCAAATAATGGTTTATTAAAGTTGAGACAATTGGGTTCTACACCTCCAACAGATTCTGGGAACAAACTGGCTGAACCTACTATCGAATCAGCCATTCCTATCCAGACAGTAATGGGATGTGAATATGTGGAGAGAATTCCATGGCTCAGCCTTACAGATATCCTCCACAGAAACTGCTCTCAAGTGGGCTGATGCTGCCATGGCTCTGACAGAATGAGCCTTGACATGGCCCCAAAGATGCAGTCCCACCTGGGCATAACAGGAGACGACAATCTTTCTAGTCAATTGGATAACGTCTGTTTGGCAATGGCAATGCCCAATCTATTCTTAACAAAAGAAACAAAAAGTTGGATGGACTGTCTATGGGCTTCTGTCCACTTCAGGTAGAAGGCTAAGGCTAGCTTGCAGTCCAAATAGTGCAGTGCTCATTCCCCTTGGTGTGAATGTGGCCTGGGAAAGAATATTGGCAAGACAATTAACTAGTTAAGAAGGAAATCCATCACCACTTTAGGCAGGAACTTAAGGTGCGTACGCAAGACCATCCTGTCATTATAAATCTTAGTATAAAGTGGATAAGTCACTAAGGCCTGGAGCTTGCTGACCCTGTGCACTTAAGTGTCTGCCACCAAAAATATGACCTTCCAGGTCTGGTACTTCAGGTCGGGGTGTGCAACTGCTCACAGGTAGCTTTCAACAGCTGAGTTAACACCGTTGAGGTTCAAGGACATGCCGGAGGCATTAGGGAAGGCTTCAAATGAAGCAAGCCCCACAAGAAATGTACAACTACAGTGGGCCCTTGGGTTACGAACTTAATTGGTTCCAGAGGGCTGGTTGTAACCCAAGTTGGTTGTAAGTCAAGACTATTTTTCCATAGGAAACAATGGGAAAACCAATAATGTGTTGTGAACCTTCGAAAAGCACCCTTTGCCTAAACATTTCTATCATAAAAAATGGTTGTATAAGTTTGTTAATTACCAGAAACACCAATACTTCCCTAGTGCACTCAACAAAAGGTTATAAAATGTGCTTAGCAGACCAGAAACAACAATTCAAGTTTATTTTTCTATTTATTTATTTAAAAGTTGACATCTTTGGTTTGCAGGAAGGGAGGAAGAGGAAGCAAACAGCATCGGGGGACGAAATGGAAGGTGGTTATTGTTCAGAAGGACAGTCCCATTCCATAAAAATGTCTGGAATCTGGCTCTCTGGTGTCCTTTCTTTCCTTGGGGGAGTCTGTAGCTCACAAAGACCTGCTTCTGGCTCACTTGGTCTCAACCTTTTCTCAATTAAAAACTGGTCTAAGGTTGTCTGTTTCTGTCTTTTTTTCACCACGGTCCAGTAGTACGACATGACATTATCATTAAGTGAATGCAATGATTGGCTTTTCCTCTGTCTGGGTGGGACGTCTCTACAAATGTTTGTAGCTGTCCATTTTTTTAGGATTTCCTTGATTCTAGAAGAGGAAATTTGCTGCACTGATTGTTGCTCCTCCTCTTCAGAAAGCTCAACTGCCATTCTCTGTTGCTCAGCCAGAAGTTGCTGAAGTTCCTCTGTAGACAATTCCTCTGAGTGTTCCTCCACCAGTTCCTCATCATCAGCACTGTCTACCTGCAAGCCTATGGACTCTGCTATGGTGACAATATCATTGACCACAGGGTCAGTTGCAGGTTCAGGCTCCTGTCCTTCGAGGTCTTGCTGTTCTATAATTTTAGGCCACACTTTCTTCCACGCAGATCTCAATGTCCTTTGAGAGACATTGGCCAGGGATTTCTCTATTAACCCCACACATGAAAGGATGCTGTAGTGTTCCTGCCAGAATTCTTTAAGGGTTAAATCCGTATCTGAAACCATCTGAAAGCACTTCTGGAACAGTTCCTTGGTGTATAGCTTCTTAAAGTTAGCTATGATCTGCTGGTCCATAGCTGCAGTAGAGGAGCTGTATTGAGTGGGAGGAACTCTACTGTGAGCCATGGGAATTCTTCAGCCAGATCATCTTCCAAGTCTTGTGGGTGAGCTGGAGCATTGTCCATGATGAGGAGAGCCTTGAGTGGTAAGCCTTTGTCCTCCAGATATTTTTGCACAGTAGGACAGAAAACCTCCATTATCCACTCAAGAAAAAGGAGTCTTGTCACCCAGGCTTTTCTGTTCGATCTCCACATGACCCTAACCTATTCTTCATGTTATTCTGTTTTCTGAACACTCTAGGGGTCTCAGAATGATAAACCAAGAGATGCTTTATCTTGAGGTCACCACTTGCTTTGGCACATAGCAATAAGGTTAGCCTATCCTTCATTGGCTTGTGGCCTGGCATTTTCTTTTCTTCCTGGGTAATGTATGTTCTCTTGGGCATTTTCTTCCAGAATAGTCCAGTTTCATCACAGTTGAAAACTTGCTGACAGGAAAAGCCATTTCTCTATGTCATTGCTTCGAAGTGGGGTATATAGTTTTCAGCAACCTTTTTATCTGAACTGGCAGCTTCACCATGCCTAGTTATACTATGAACCCCCGTTCTTGCTTTAAAATTGTGAAACCACCCCTTACTGGCATAAAATATTTCACCGTGTTCACTTGGTAATGGCTTATCCTTTACGATATCTGCATTTATAGCCCTAGCTTTTTCAAAGATTAGACATTCAGGCAATCACCTGCCATCTGCCTTTCATTTATCCATACTAGCAATAGGCTTTCTACCTCATTTATCACTGTTGATCGTTGCTTGGTAATTTGAGTGACACCTCTAGTCACAGTAACTTCCTTGTACAAATCTTTTCTTTCTAAGATAGTGGAAACGGTGGATTTTGACATGCTGTATATGAGAGCAAGATCGGTCACTCGAACGCCACTCTCAAATTTCTGCACAATTTCCTTCTTCTTTTCAATAGTTATTGATTTCTTTATCGTTGAAAAGCAAAATAAAATTAAAACCTATCTGGTTCTCAAAGGAGGTGGCTGACAAAATTAAAGCTAAAAGAACAGCATTCAAGAAATATAAAAGATCCCAAAGGGAGGAGCACAAAGAAGAATATTTGATTCAACTGAGGGAGACAAAGAAATTAATCAAGTTGGCAAAAAGTCAAGCAGAAGAGAGGATTGCCAAGGAGATAAAAAATGGTGACAAAACATTTTTCAGATACATTAGCGAAAAGAGAAAAGTCCAAAGTGGTATAGTGAAATTGAAAGGTGGAAATGATCAATGTGTGGAGAGAGATGAAGAAATGGCAGAAATATTAAACGAATACTTCAGCTCTGTGTTCACTAAAGAAGACCCTGGAGAAGGCCCATCTCTACACAACAAGAAACTGGAGGGAAGTGGAATAGATGAAAATCCTTTTACAGTAGAAAATGTATGGGAAGAGCTAAAGAACTTGAAAGTGGACAAAGCCATGGGGCCTAATGGGATTCATCCAAGGATACTGAGGGAGCTCAGAGATGTGCTGGCGGGTCCGCTGTGTGACCTGTTCAATAGATCCCTAGAAACGGGAGTGGTGCCGAGTGATTGGAGAAGAGCGGTGGTGGTCCCGCTTCACAAGAGTGGGAACAGAGAGGAGGCTGGTAACTACAGACTGGTTAGCCTCACTTTGGTGGTGGGAAAAGTAATGGAGTCACAGTTGAAAGAGAGAATAGTGAACTATCTACAGTCCGGAGAATTGATGGACCAGAGGCAGCATGGACTCACCAGGGGAAGATCCTGTCAGACAAATCTGATTGACTTTTTTGACTGGGTAACCAAGGAATTGGATCGAGGAAGAGCGCTCAATCTCATCTACTTGGATTTCAGCAAAGCTTTTGATAGGGTTCCGCACAGGAGACTGGTGAATAAAACGAGAAGCAAAGGAGTGAGTGCCGAGGTGGTGACCTGGATTGCAAACTGGTTGACGGACAGAAGACAACGTGTGATGGTAAATGGAACTTTCTCTGAAGAGAGAGCAGTTTTAAGTGGTGTACCGCAAGGATCGGTGTTGGGACGGGTCCTGTTCAATATCTTTGTGAGCGACATTGCGGACGGACAGAAGCTAAGGTTTGTCTTTTTGCGGATGACACTAAGATCTGCAACAGAGTGGACACGCCGGAAGGAGTGGAGAGAATGAGACGGGATTTAAGGAAACTGGAAGAGTGGTCGAAGATATGGCAGCTGAGATTCAATGCCAAGAAGTGCAAAGTCATGCATATGGGGAGTGGAAATCCGAATGAACTGTATTCGATTGGGGGGGGGGGGGGGGGAGGCTGATGTGCACGGAGCAGGAGAGAGACCTTGGGGTGATAGTGTCTAATGATAAGAAGTCTGCGAAACAATGCGACAAGGCGATAGCAAAAGCCAGAAGAATGCTGGGCTGCATAGAGAGAGGAATATCAAGTAAGAAAAGGGAAGTGATTATCCCCTTGTACAGGTCCTTGGTGAGGCCTCACCTGGAGTACTGTGTTCAGTTCTGGAGACTGTATCTACAAAGAGACAAAGACAAGATGGAAGCGGTACAGAGAAGGGCAACCAAGAAGGTGGAGGGTCTTCATCGGATGACATACGAGGAAAGATTGAAGAATCTAAATATGTACTCCCTGAAGGAAAGGAGGAGCAGGGGTGATGTGATTCAGACTTTCAGATACTTGAAAAACTTTAATGATCCAAAGACAACGACAAACCTTTTCCATAAGAAAAAAATCAGCAGAACTAGAGGTCACTAGCTGAGGCTCCAGGGAGGAAGACTAAGAACCAATGTCAGGAATTATTTCTTCACGGAAAGGGTGGTGGATGCCTGGAATGCCCTTCCGGAGGAAGTGAAGTCTAAAACTGTGAAGGACTTCAAAGGGGCGTAAACACTGTGGATCCATCAAGTGTAGAGGGCGTGAATAAAGAGGAGGCAGCAAAACACTGCACGGAGTGGCAGTAGCCACAGAGGCATTCACAGAGCGGGATGCCAGTGGTTGGTGTTCCACCTTCATGGAGCGGAAGGATGGAGGGCTGCCATCTCAAAAAAAAACAAAAAACAAAAAAAACAAACAAACAAACAAAAAACAGAGGTGGGTAAGAGTATGGGGCAGGGGTGTGGCCTGCTTGTTACAGCGGTTGCTACCCCTAATTGAGCTGGATGTTCACTTGGATGCAGATATGGCACTGCTCTCTACATTGGTGGTGGGGTGGAGGGGAATTAGGGCTGGAGGGTACTGGAAGCCAATAGTAACAGGTGGGAGAGAGAAAAAGGGAAAAAAAATGGATAAAGTGCGTAGCTTGCTGGGCAGACTGGATGGGCCGTTTGGTCTTCTTCTGCCGTCATTTCTATGTTTCTAGGTTTCTATGTTTTTAACACTTCTTTGGTGTTCTGCAGGCAGAAGAAATACAAGAAAAAAGAAATCTAGAAAGGTGAACAGTATAACCAAAAACAACACCAACCCCAGACACTCTTTTCCCCCTTCCTACCAATGTTTATAAGAATATCTATGGCCTCCAGAAACTGTTCTGTACCTTGCCAGCTGAGTGCTGTCCCCCACTGCTGTTCACCGATGCTGCCCCCGCTGCTGTTTGCATTTCCATGCCGGGTCTGCCTACATGCAACACTAGCCATTCAATCTGTTTAAATCCCGCCTTCCAAGACCAAAAAAATGCAATGGGCAGCAACAACGGGCCAATTACAACCAATCTGGAAAAAAACAAAACTGCATGCACATGGCACACGGGTCGTAACCCGAAATCTGGTCGTTAACTCGAAACCGAAAATTGTGTTCATAACTCAAAATTTGTTTGCAACCCGAAACCTTAAATGTTGGTCATAACCCGATTTGATCGTAACCCAAGGGCCCACTGTATAGACATGATTGTACCATTTACAACGTGGTGGTATGCACCAACTGCACTAAGATGAACCATGATAAGAGTTGGCTTTTAAGCCAGTCTCCAACAAGTGTAGAAAGTAATCAAACAGTTTTTGTGTGGGGCAGGTAAACGGAGCTTGTCCCATAACATGCCATACTGGGTGAGACCAAGGGTTCATCAAGCCCAGCATCCTGTTTCCACAGCAAGGCCATAAGAACCTGTCAAGTACCCAGAAAATAAGTCTATTCCGTGTTACTGTTGCTAGTAATAGCAGTGGCTATTTTCTAAGTCAATCTAATTAATAGCAGGTAATGGATTTCTCCTCCAAGAACTTATCCAATCCTTTTTTAAACACAGCTACACTAACTGCACTAACCATATCCTCTGGCAACAAATTCCAGAGTTTAATTATGCGTTGCGTGAAAAAAGAACTTTCTCCAATTAGTTTTAAGTGTGCCACATGCTAACATCATGAAGTGACCCCTAGGCTTTCATTTATGTGAGAAAGTAAATAACCTCTCATAATTTTATCCCCCACCAGCTGTCTTCTAAAAGCTGAAAAGTCGTAACCTCTTTAGTCTTTCCTCATGGGGGAGCTGATCCATCCCCTTTATCATTTTGGTCATCCTTCCCGGTACCAATTCTCTTTACCTTCTCCTCTGTAACGTCACCATCAGTGTCTCTTCTCCTCAGTTTCTCTCCTCCTCTCCTAGCCAGAATTTCTTCTTTCACTCATCATTTTATATCTATTCCCATTTCCCAGCTAGAGTTTTCTCTTCTGCTTTCCCAGCCTCTCTGCCCACCTCTCTCCCTCCTCATAGTTTCACTCTCTCTATCCGCTTCCCAGTCCCCTCTCCTTCTCTTTTCTATCTCGGGAAAGACCAAATGCAGGAAGTTCGTGTGTCCTAAACGGCAGCTGCTCTCAGGGCTCCCTGCAGTACATCGATCAGACATTTTCCAGGCAGCCATTAGACTGTGGGGGAAAACAAGAACAGTAGCAGGGAGAGAGAAGTACTTCCGTCTCACACTCTACTGCAGTTCAGAGGCACGGAGCTTTCATTTACCTATTCACAGGAGAATAGAAGACAATATTGTGGGTCTTCAAGCATAGGGAGGGAGCAGCTCCGGGCCAAACTGATTAGCAGTTACTTTAGGAGTCAATTCCCGAGGCACTAGGGAGACATATGCAGGTGGGCTGCATCCTGCACTGTGCATGGCCTTCTGCTAAGGGATTATGGGAATGGTATTTCTCGTGAACATGATGGGAAGGTATGATATCCAGATTCTACCGATGAATCAGTGAGGGAACCAATGGGCTGCAAACTCCTCCTTACATGGCTGCATGCACGTGGCCCAAAAGGATTAATCCCCAGTACAGACTACCTATGCTCATCAACTATTAAGCACCCCTCACACCACATGGAAAACCTCCTACACTTCAGTCCATAGAACTTTCTAGTGGAAGGCTTTCTAGAACCCATCAGGATCCAAGACACATCCTCAGAAAGATCAATTGATTGCAGGATTAACCTTTTGTTTTGAAAGAGTTGTATGAGAGCGTTGCTCTGGTGAATATTTGATCAGAGGCACATAGTGTTCCGACCTGAGGCAGCCTGGCAGGCGAAACAATTGGCCAAGGTCGGCAGTTTGAGTCCAGATACTTCCTATTGTTCGAAGGGAACTGCAGAGGATGGCTACATAAAAGGTAAGTCCCCCTTGGCAATTTGTGTCGGGACTTTTGAAGTGTTTAAAAGGGCAATGTGGGGTTTGTCTTATTAAAGATCAAACCTCTTAAAAGAAAAAAAGGAGAAAAAATGGATTAGAGTTTTTGAACTGTGAAGACGAAGATAAAAATAAAGTTAATTGCATATTGTTTAAAGACTAAAGGAAGGATGGAGGTTTTTGACTCATGATTACAATAAGCCTTGACATATTCAGTTCATGCAACAAGATGTGTCTACATTTCTGAGGTCTTTTCCTCCTGACTCTTACATACACACTTGAAGTCCAGATTCGTTTCATGATTAAATAGTGATTCTTGAGTGAAAGGCTTTTGTTTCTTTTTGTCTTTTTTTTTTTTCTTTCACTAGCCTGTTTTTTTAGTTTGAGGATTAACCTCTCAATATCCAGGCTGTAAGTGACATTGCCTGGAGGATGGGATGCCAGAGCCTGCCCTGATCTTTCGTGGCGAGATCTGGAGAAGTCCCCAGACTGATCGGTTTCTGGATGGACAACTCCAACAGAAGTGAAAACAAGACCTGTCTCGATCATTAAGGGCTATGAGGATCATAGTCACTCTGTCCCTGGGAAGCTTCAAGAGAGCCTTCGCCACTAAGGGAATCAGAAGTATGCATACAGAAGACCCTTGTCGTAATGGCGGGCCAAGGCATCTGAGGCTGGTTTGCTGTCTGACTTGTACAGGGAGCAGAACAGAGGTACCTTCATTTTGCAAGGGGATGAGAAAAGATCCTCATCTAGATTCACACAAAAGTGGAATGTCCAATTCGCCACCCCCTGGGTCGAGGGACCACGCGTTACATCAAGTCAGCCTGCCTACTACAGGTTCTGCATTCCGGACAGGTACATGGCCCTGAGCACTATCCCGTGAGACAGGGCCCATGACAAGATCTGGACCACTTCCTGACACAGGAGGTACGATCCCATGCCTCCCTGCTTTCTGACAAACTACATGGCTACTTGGCTGTCTGTCTGGATCAGGACAACTTCGTTGGACAGCAGATCTCTGAAAGCCCATGGTGCGCTCCTGATTGCCCTGAGCTCCAGGAAGGTAATTTGACAAGAATCTTCCTGAGCAGTCCCCAGGCCCTGGGTGTTGAGCCCATCCTCATGAGTATCCAATCCCATAAGAACATAAGAAATTGCCATGCTGGGTCAGACCACGGGTCCATCAAGCCCAGCATCCTGTTTCCAACAGAGGCCAAACCAGGCCATAAGAACCTGGCAATTACCCAAACATTAAGAAGATCCCATGCCACTGATGCAATTAATAGCAGTGGCTATTCCCTAAGTAAATTTGTTTAATAGCTGTTAATGGACTTCTCCTCCAAGAACTTATCTAAACCTTTTTTGAACCCAGCTACACTAACTGCACTAACCACATCCTCTGGCAACAAATTCCAGAGCTTTATTGTGCATTGAGTGAAAAAGAATTTTCTCCGATTAGTCTTAAATGTGCAACATGCTAACTTCATGATATACCCCCTAGTCCTTCTATTATTCGAAAGTGTAAATAACAGATTCACATCTACCCGTTCAAGACCTCTCATGATAATAAAGACCTCTATCATATCCCCCCTCAGCCGTCTCCTCTCCAAGCTGAACAGCCCTAACCTCTTCAGCCTTTCCTCATAGGGGAGCTGCTCCATCCCCTTTATCATTTTGGTTGCCCCTTCTCTGTACCTTCCTCCATCGCAACTATATCTTTTTTGTGATGCAGCGACCAGAATTGTACACAGTATTCCAGGTGCGGTCTTACCATGGAGCAATATAGAGGCATTATGACATTTTCCTTTTTATTAACCATTCCCTTCCCAATAATTCCTAACATTCTGTTTGCTTTTTTGACTGCTGCAGCACACTAAGCCGACAATTTTAAAGTATTATCCACTATGATGCTAGATCTTTTTCCTGGGTGGTAGCTCCTAATATAGAACCTAACATCGTGTAACTACAGCAAGGATTATTTTTCCCTATATGCAACACCTTGCACATGTCCACCTTAAATTTCATCTGCCATTTGGATGCCCAGTCTTCCAGTCTTGCAAGGTCCTCCGGTAATGTATCACAATACGCTTGTGATTTAACTACTCTGAATAATTTTGTATCATCCGCAAATTTGATAACATCACTCGTCGTATTCCTTTCCAGATCATTTATATATATATTGAAAAGCACCGGTCCAAGTACAGATCCCTGAGGCACTCCACTGTTTACCCTTTTCCACTGAGAAAATTGACCATTTAATCCTACTCTGTTTCCTGTCTTTAACCAGTTGTAATCCACGAAAGGACATCACCTCCTATCCCATGACTTTTTAGTTTTCTTCGAAGCCTCTCATGAGGGACTTTGTCAAACGCCTTCTGAATCCAAATACACTACATCTACCGGTTCACCTTTATCCACATGTTTATTACCCCCTTCAAAAAAATGAAGATTTGTTAGGCAAGACTTCGCCTGGGTAAATCCATGTTGACTGTGTTCCATTAAACCAAGTCTTTCTATACGCTCTACGATTTTGATCTTGAGAATAGTTTCCACTATTTTTCCCGGCACTGAAGTCAGGCTCACTAGTCTATAGTTACCCGGATCACCCCTGGAGCCTTTTTTAAATATTGGGGTTACATTGGCCACCATCCAGTCTTCAGGTACAATGGATGATTTTAATGATAGGTTACAAATTTTAACTAATAGATCAGAAATTTCATTTTTGAGTTCCTTCAGTACCCTAGGATGCATACCATCCCGGTCCAGGTGATTTGCTACTCTTTAGTTTGTCCTGGTGCGAAGGTGGCGGACCTCACGCGTCACCTAGATAGGATTTTAGACCGTGCTGGGGAGGAGCCGGCTGTCGTGGTACATGTGGGCACCAACGACATAGGAAAATGTGGGAGGGAGATTCTGGAAGCCAAATTTAGGCTCTTAGGTAGAAAGATTAAATCCAGAACCTCCAGGGTAGCATTCTCTGAAATGCTCCCTGTTCCACGTGCAGGTCACCAGAGGCAGGCAGACCTCCGGAGTCTCAATGCGTGGATGAGACGATGGTGCAAGGAAGAGGGATTCAGTTTTGTTAGGAACTGGGGAACCTTTTGGGGAAGGGGGAGTCTCTTCCGAAGGGATGGGCTCCACCTCAACCAGGGTGGAACCAGACTGCTGGCGCTAACCTTTAAAAAGGAGATAGAGCAGCTTTTAAACTAGAACAAAGGGGAAAGCCGACAGTCGCTCAGCAGCGCATGGTTCGGAGAGAGGTATCTTTAAAGGATACTAATGATGCATTAGAATTAGGGCATCCCAACAGTGAGGTTCCAATAATTAGAAATGTAGTCCAAGTGCCTGTAACTAAAAACTCACCTGAGCTAAAAAATTCTAAGTTATCCCTATCAATTAAAAAGCAGAATGAAAATACAAACAAAAAACAAACTTTGAATGTTTGTATGCTAATGCCAGAAGTCTAAGAAGTAAGATGGGAGAATTAGAATGTATAGCAGTAAATGATCCCTAATAGCTCACAGTCTGTGAATCTTGTCAATAAACCAACGTTGTTCAAGCAGGAGGTCAGCGGATCTATTGTCTGACCCAAACCAACCTCACTGCTAAAAACTGAAAAAAATTTTTAAAGAGACGGAGGGCAGGTTTCATATATATGAGTTTCAAACCCCAACCAGGGTGTGCTCAATCTTGTACATATAATCATAAACCGAGGCCACCACCGTCCAATTTTTTTAGGAACCTCTGTGCAACCAATTTAAATTGAATCTTCGTGTCCAAATGTGAAGAAATTTTTATATATTCTACTTTTTTTTAAAAATTATCAACACACAGATGACTTGGCAAAATGTGTTAAGAAAGTCCCGACTTATCTGATGATGAAAAGCCCGACGTAGCCACATTTCTGGTCTGCGAACAGACCTTTCTTCAGGGGATGTTATCCTGTATACATAGTAGCCGGTGAATCAAAAGTCTTCTGTGGACAATCAATCATTGTCCTCACTGCTGAACGCATTCATGGCGTCTGTTTGAAGAAATGATTGATTGTCCACAGAAGACTTTTGATTCACCGGCTACTATGTATACAGGATAACATCCCCTGAAGAAAGGTCTGTTCGCAGACCAGAAACGTGGCTACGTCGGGCTTTTCATCATCAGATAAGTCGGGACTTCTTAACACATTTTGCCAAGTCATCTGTGTGTTGATAATTTTTAAAAAAAAGTAGTATATATAAAAATTTCTTCACATTTGGACACGAAGATTCAATTTAAATTGGTTGCACAGAGGTTCCTAAAAAAATTGGACGGTGGTGGCCTCGGTTTATGATTATATGTACAAGATTGAGCACACCCTGGTTGGGGTTTGAAACTCATATATATGAAACCTGCCCTCCGTCTCTTTAAAAAAAATTTTCAGTTTTTAGCAGTGAGGTTGGTTTGGGTCAGACAATAGATCCGCTGACCTCCTGCTTGAACAACGTTGGTTTATTGACAAGATTCACAGACTGTGAGCTATTAGATGTTATAATATCTTATGAAAAATATTAAAAAAAAGGGGGTTTTTTTGAATGTGAATTAGATTACATAGTGTGATTCCCCCAAAAATTGTTTTGGGTGCTTTTTGATATTTAGCAGTAAATGATGACACAGACTTAATTGGCATCTCAGAGACATGGTGGAAAGAGGATAACCAATGGGACAGTGCAATACCGAGGTACAAATTATATCGCAATGACAGAGAGGAGCACTCGGGAGGAGGTGTGGCACTTTATGTCTGGGATGGCATAGAGTCCAACAGGATTAACATCCTGCATGAGACTAAATACAAAATTGAATCTTTATGAGTAGAAATCCCTTGTGTGTCAGGGAAGACTATAGTGATAGGGATATACTACCGTCCACCTGGTCAAGATGGTGAGATGGACAGTGAAATGCTAAGAGAAATTAGGGAAGCTAACCAACTGGCCAAACATTACAAGCAGCAACTAGTAAATTACTATACATGTAAAAAGGTCCCTTAGAAAGTTCTAGAAGAGTTAACACACCACACTTGATTCATCTGTATGGATCAGAATCTACTTACTACAGAGAAACATTTTAAATTAAAAAAAAAACCCAGAGAATATGATAGCAGATAAATACCAAAAAGCCCCAACTAGTCTGCACAATTCAATTCCCATTAAATTGCATGACCCTCAGTTGATCTGTCTACCCCTTCTCTCCTTTATAACTAAACATTTTCTGTGATTATCATATGCCTTTTTGAATTCTGTTACAGTCTATATCTTCATAACTTCCACTAGAAAGCTACGCCATAAACTCAGCACACTTTTCATGAAGAAATGTTTTCTCATGTTACTTCTAAACCTTCCCCTCCTTTGAGCCATTGGCAAGATGGAACTATTTCAGGGAAGGTCTTCTAAAATAACAAACACACACCACAAAATGTACAAAGATCCTTGGCTATCCCTTCACTTCTCCGTAACTATGGATATTTTATGCTTATTTCATGTTTCATAAATTCTGATACTGTTTTTACCTCCCTTGGAAGACTGCTTCAAACATCCATAACTTTCAGTAAAGAATTATTTTCCTGCTAGAGTCTGGTTCTTTGGAGCTTCAAATCATAACCTGTTGATCTAGAGCTCAATTTCTGCCAAAAAAGGGATGCATCTTGTGAAGTATTTATACCTTTGAGATATTTGAAATCTCTTTTGATATCTTCATCTCTCCTCTAGATTAAACATATTTAGGTTCTTAAATCTCATATCATAGGGCAAAGGTGACAACTCTGGTTCTCAAGAGCCCCAACAAACAGGTCTGATTTCAGGATATCTATAATGAATATGCATGAGATATTTGCATATAATGGAGGTACTGGATTCAAATTTTTCTCATGCATTAGCTCCAATATATGTAATCTAGTAACTGCGGGGTGTTATGAAGGTACTATTGAGGAAACATAATATTAATGTAATACAAAGGTATTTTTGAATAAGAAATACCAGTACAAAGAAAAAATAATATCAAAGGGATTATATCATCGAATCATTCTTGTGCATCAATACAATTTGGGATTGTTGGTAAATGTGATAAAATTATTGGGTTTGTCTTCCATTTTGTGAAATCATAGTGCCTCAGACCCCATAACCTAGTGTATTCCAGATACTTCACTATTCTTTCCATTAATTATTTAAAAATATTTATTTTCCGCTTATCATGGGTTCTATTGCTAGGCAAATTACAATTATTAAAATAGCAACTCCATAAATTTTTCTCACCATTGAGGTCAGAATATTGGTTTATAGTTTCTGAAAATTTATATGAAGCAGGATAGTCTTGCAAAACTACTTTTTGTCCTCTCAAGACTGACTGGACATATCTGTCAACAGACCTTCTAGATTCACTTTGAGCTCTCTTAATATTCTCTGATCTATCCTGTTCAGCCTCACAGTTTTGCCATTCTTGTTTTTGCTGTTTCCAAATAAACCACCTCCTTCGATAAGTGGTGTAGTATCTACTCTGCTACTTACTGGCAAGGCAGTCTTTAACTAATCCCATATTCAATAAATACTGAACAAAAGCTTTTGCTTAGCATTTCAGCTTTATATTTGGCTGCCTCCACATATTCCTCCCTTTCATTTTACAATCCCACTGCTACCTTTTTTCTTTTCACTGCTTAACTGAAAAAGTCATCCCACTGCTAAATATATCTTTATTTAACTTTTCCTCCATTTGTATCCTAGCCATGACCACCACCTTACCTGCTGCCCTCAGCTTTTCTAGAAGATATTTTCTGTTTTCTTCTTCCTGAAATCCCTTGTACCATTTTTGTATACTAGTCAATTTGCCATTTTTTAATCTATATTAGTCTTTTTGCTCTATTTTTCTAGCGTAATGATTTGTTCTTTTTTACAGTTCATTTTACTTTAACCTATTCTTCTACTTTTCAAAGATTTTTCCACTTTGCCAGAAGCTTAAGATACTCCCCATTTTAACAAAGTCTCTACCCTTGAAATCCAGAACTCTTAATTTTGTCCTTCCCATGTCTATGCTTTTATATTAAATGACACAGATAACTTGAGCTTATGCAATCACTTACCTGGACATTAGAAACATTTTCAGTATCAAGAAAATAGCTGAACCTATAGGACTATATTTGTGAACAGAGAGGGAATTAAATAAGGACTGCTTCCAATAAATGCCCATTATAGTGCAATGACCAAAACATGATTGAAGAATAAAATTATATAGGCAATGTAATAAAATTGACTACATAACACAAAGTTCATTATAACAACAACATTATAGGCCATCGTATACACATTTATCATTATGACAATATGATGAATATTATTTATCAATGACAAATCTATATAAATAAAAATGTTAAATAGTTTGTACAAAATCGCTAATCTCAGAAACCACTGAACCGATTGCTTTCAAATTTGGTCACAACCTTCATTTCGCATACGGGAAGGTTGCTCTATACTTACATTACAGATATGTCGCACACGTGACAGGTAAAATAGGTTTAAAGATTTTTTCGAGAAACAGCAACATCTGCTGGACGTAAGCGCCATCTGTTACACTTTACACTAACACACGCTACACTAATCATTTCGCCAGTCCAGGTCCACGTTTCACTTCCATTTTAACACATTCGCACACTTTTTTCACCGGATGATAACTATTTCCTTTACAGATAGAATACACCCACCACCCTCCTCACACCCCCCACACCCATGCCAAATTGATTTCCTTCCCACAGCCTCCCAACACACACAAAACCACCCTCCTCACACCCCCCATACACATGCCAAATTTATTTACTTCCCAGGCCCTCACAACACACACAAAACCTGACAGAAGTCCGGGAGGCTCCAGCGGGGGGCCAGGACTGGTCCGGGACACACCTCCTGCACTACGGCCGTCGGCTGCCAGCAATCAACATGGCCCGACGGCCCTTTCCCTTACTATACCACTCGGGGACACCAATGGCGGCAGTAGCCCATGTGACATAGTAAGGGCAAGGGCCCGTCGGCACCATTTTCAGGACTGGCAGCCGGCGGCCCTTTGCCCTTACTATGTCAGAGGACCTACCGCTGCCATTGCTCCATCCCACTGACATAGTAAGGGCAAAGGGCCGTCTGAACCCGTTTCAGTGCTCGCAGCCGACAGACCAACGCCAATACATCGCTCCCCGACCGCTCCTGAACGCCCGCTCCACCGACTGACATTTTTATCAGGTCTCGGGGGGTGGTAATGAATTTATTGCAAACATATTGGGGAGGGTTCACAAGGGGGGGGCAGGTTTCATTCATTCGGCAAATCTGGGGGGGGGTTACTGTTTTTCTCAGGGCTGGGGGAGGGGGGGGGCAGGAGAGTGTGGGGTGGTTAGTTTAAGAGAACGTTTCTCATAGGGTTGTTTTTTGGGGGAAGGGGGAGGTTCACACACAAATACACACACTAAACTTGCACGATCTCGGGAACGCACCAAAATAGCCCTCCCCAGACCACAAAACAAATTTGGGAGTGAAAAATTGGTTAGGCACTCCCCTATTTGGCTACATAACGTGCACAGATGCCCAGGGACAGACCACATGTAGCACCAACAATTTTAATTTCACAGGTCTTGGGGGGGGGGGGGCAGGAGGGTGGGGGTTTATTTGATTTAAAGGGTTGGGATTGGGTTTGTTTTTTTGGGGGTGGGGGGGGTTCCCACAGAAATAGAAAGACAAAAGTTTTTTGATCTGAAGGGTAGGCAGTAGGCGGGGGGAGGTGACAGGGAGGGGAGGGGTGAGTGTGAGGGGAGAAAGTTGGAGTGGGGACAGGGGAGGGAAGGGGGGTGAGTGACCAAGGGGGAGGAGGATGAGTGACTGAGGTAAATGGGGAAGGGGGAGGGAGGGAAAAGAACCTGACTCTGCCACTGCAACGCGTGACCGGGTACCACTAGTAATATATAGAAAGTCTGAAACCATATACTAGCATAATTTTATATACCATAGCATACTATGTTTCTATAATACTGAGTACCTTGAAAACTTCAAAAGTTATAAATAGTTTCCCTTATACTATTAAAAAAAAAGAAAAAATTGCATAATATCGATTTCACACTATGGGGCACTCTGGATCACAATATGTAAGCAAGGGATATCTGTTTTTGTCATTTTTTTGTAATAAAAATGCTAACAGGGGAAAACCAACATCTCTATCCTTTAAGCTGTTTTATTACAATAAAGCGACCAGAGCAGAGATCCAGAATAAAGCATAAACAAAAATCCTTTAAAAAATTACACATCTTGATATTGTGACCCTGCCTTGGTGCCTTCCCTCCCCTCTCCATACCCATTTTGCCTGGTTCTTTAAAGACAAAAGAGTACTGCAAAGCACTCAAGTATGCTCAACTATTAATCAAACGATCAAACTTATCTACAAAGACAGAAACTTGAATAATACCATATTAACTAGCAAATTATTTTTTAAGATATAACTCTATTGTCCAAACGTAACTTAGTGGGGATGTGTTAAACATACAAAAATGATGGTCACCACTTGAAGCAGATGGTAAAAAAGCAGTAGTTCTTTTTAACTGAGCTGAAAAGATTTAATTATATGCTGTTCAATATAAGCGCATAAAAGTAAAGCCAAGGATTTCAAATGCCTCTAAAATAACAAAAGAAAACACGAATGTACTGTCTCTATGCATATTTTAACTCACTTTACAGAGAGAGCTGAGGTTAAATCCATATGTCTTTGCATTCCGAGAGCCTGCATTCATGTAGTTTCCCATTAGCAATACTAGTTCAAGCAACTTGCTAAAGCTTTTGCTCTTTCTTATCTCTTCACAGGCAGCACTGACAGCCATGATGTCAGGTTTGATGTTGTTCACCTGCTCTTCAAACTGAAGCTTGAATAGAATAGCACTGAGCCGTGGCTGTAGTCTCCTCACGCTGCTCATCTGATTGAAAACAAAATAGAGGATTTTCTTAAAATCCATGCCATTCTTCAGTTCTGTACGAAATTAATAGACTCTACAATAATTTATAAGTGGTTAGAGATATAAAAAAGCAGTTCCTTATTTTTTTTTTTTAAAATAAGGGATCCTTGGGTAAACAAATCTTGCTGATGCTTAAGAACTGCTTTTCTCCATTTCACAATAACTTGTATAGGTAAAAGAAAAAAATGGCACCATAAATTACACTTGACAACTGATAAATATCATGCAATAAAATAAATCTGTTAATGATCCAGTTATTTCAAAGACTGTATAAAAATTAAATTGTTGACTTTTTAAATGGTCAAGTATTTATAATAAGATAAACAAAAATAGCTTCCTATTTTAAATACATTTTCTGTAAAACTAATTCATTTTTGTAAAGTAAAATTGTATACTCAACATTTATACAGTAATTCAAATTGGCTGCACGGTAAATATTCTACTGTTCAGTTATCTTCCCCCTTTCCAGATCCAAGTTTAATTCTCCCTGTTTTATTGTAACTTTCTCACATCCATGCTATTGTTTGCTGTGTTTGAATATTGATTACCATGTTTACTTTCTGCCTTATTCACATTGTTAATTGTAAACCGGGTTGATGTGATTCTTGTCATGAAAGTCAGTATAACAAAATAATAAATAAAGCCATGAACTCTAGGGTTTTTGCGCATTCAGACGTTCTATAAACACAATAAGCCTTTTAAATTATAAGATAATGTATTCTGTCTGAATAAACTACTGTATCAAAGAGCAAATCAAACATGCAAAATATTTCAAAATAGCAAGCATGAGTATCTGTGTAACTATAGACAACATAATACAGCACATTGAAAACAAACACCTCCTTCAAATTAGAGCCAAATATCATTTCTATATCCATATACTAATAAATTAAAAAAAATATTCTGGACAACTGAGAAGGATGCTGTAAGCTTCAACTTCTGAACCCATCATCCCAATTGAAAGACATTTTGAGAGTTACCCTTTTCAGTTTTTTGTGGGACAAATTGAGGAATGAATGTCACCTCCCATCCTCACCCACAAGTTCCTTCTGCTGCCAGTGGAATTTATGGATTTTTTTCTGACCCAAATTCCAGGTAGTCTTATTCCTCTGGTTCTTTGCAAGTGCAAGGGCCAGTGAAACCTTCAGAAATATCTACCCAGATTTATACACTAGTGAAATCCTCCAATGCTGCATGGAACAAACCCAACCAATATTACAGTGGTGGTTAATGCACTTCCATGTAGGAAGTCATGGTTTCAAGTTCTGCTACTCTCACAATGTTTGGAACAGTGAAAACACCACCTGCAAAAGCAGCCCCAAATATAAGCCTGAAAACATGTGCTTCTAAAGTCTGCATTTGACAGATAAAGAATCTAGTGTGCCCTTTCAGAACAGTGGAGCCTCTTATTTGACATGACAGCAGAAGGAGAGAGAATGATATCCAGCCACTTCAAGATATCACCCTGAGAAGATCTGGCGAACAATTATCTTAATGGTGAATCAAATTATAGGTCATATGGATAATTTAGGAAAAGATTTTTTGTAACCAAAAGTTTATACTACATCTCAGGTTGATTCAATTAGAGTTACAACTATTCAGGATCAAACCTTGGACGGCCAAATAGGATCTCTCTAAGACCTAAGAAATGCTTTATATCAGAGATTGCCATTTCCAAAAAGGTAAAAAAAACATTGCCAGGAGGAGCAATATCAGTCTTACCAACTTTCCCAAATGGCTCGTGTTACACCTTTAGTCATATTTGAAAAGTATTTACATAAAATAACATCTCTTAAGATGTTACGCTGCCCGTTGAAAGTATTTGTGTTCAGACATGCAAAGGATCAACAGAAGCTGGATGGAGGAGGATAATTTGCCTTGGACATTCTCAGTATGGAGTCATCATAAATAGTCAAAGTAGGCATGGATACACTGATACTTAATTTTACATTTGGATTATAAAAAAGGGATTTTCAGATGACGACAACTCATATGCAGCTGGGAAGTTGATCACTGAATGCACTTTACCTCCTTTTTTGATTTTCCTAATAAAGATTTTCTTAAAGTAAAAAAAGATATAAAAGGAAGACCAGGATTTTTCGACACATGTCCGCAATACCTCTTCAGCAGACTACCTTTGTAGAGATTACTTACCTGATAATCTCGTTTTCCTTAGTGTATGCAGATGGACTCAAAACAAGTGGGTATAGTGTGCTCGTGCTAGCAGTTGGAGATGGATCTGACATCAGCACGGATACATATACCCCCACAGGAAGTAAAGCAATTCAGTAATCTTCCTTGCAAAGCTGTTATAGCTATATGTGTACTGACCGATCGATGAAATGAACAGGATTACCCTGACCGGTTGATAGTAGCTGGGGACCGCCAGGGTTCTCAACCGGAAGGCGTAGACACCCGGCAGGGTGGATGCCCTATGTAGTAAAACAGGGCTTACCTTGAGCCTGTGAAATCCCATGTATACCGGCAGCCGGGCGGGATGCTGAGTCCATCTGCATACACTAAGGAAAAGGAGATTATCAGGTAAGTAATCTCTACATTTCCTAGCGTGTAGCAGATGGACTCAAAACAAATGGGATGTACAAAAGCTACTCCCGGACTGGGCGGGAGGCTGCCCGAGGACCGTGTAGGATTGCCCTCGCAAATGCTGTGTCATCCCGGGCCTGGACATCCAGACGGTAGAATCTGGAGAAGGAATGGAGGGAGGACCACGTCGCCGCTTTGCATATGTCTGCAGGCGACAGCAGCTTAGCTTCCGCCCAAGAGGCCGACAGTGCTCTGGTAGAATGGGCCTTGACCTGTAGAGGCGGTGGTTTTCCCGCCTCTATGTCGGCTGCCTTGATAACTTCTTTAATCCAGCAGGCAATGGTTGGCCGTGACGGCTGCTTCCCCTTGCTTATTCCCGCTGTGCAGGACGAACAGGTGGTCAGTCTTTCGTACTGTTTCTGACATTTCCAGGTATCTGGACAGCAGTCTGCCGATGTCAAGATGGTGTAGCATTCGACCTTCCTCAGACTTCTTCAAACCTTCCGTGGTAGACAAGGATATGGTTTGGTTGAGGTGAAAGTGTGAGACCACTTTGGGTAAAAAGGAGGGAACTGTGCGAAGATGGATAGCCTCTGGAGTGATTCTGAGAAAAGGATCACGACAGGACAGTGCTTGTAGCTCTGAGATGCGGCGTGCTGAACACACAGCCAGCAAGAACACCATCTTCAAGGTCAACAAACGGGGAGACAGGCCTCGAAGGGGCCTGAAGGCGGATCCCGCTACAAATTCCAATACTAGGTTGAGGCTCCACAAAGGCACTGGCCACTTCAGTGGCGGGCGAATGTGTTTAACTCCTTTCAGGAAGCGTGAAACGTCTGGGTGTTTGGCAATGGAGTTGCCGTCACTCCTGGGACCGTAGCAAGACAGCGCTGCTACCTGAACCTTGATGGAGCTGAGGGACAGACCCTTCTGAAGTCCATCTTGTAGGAAGTCCAAAATGATAGGAATCTTCGCGGTATGTGAATTGGTGCAGTGAGAATTGCACCAGGCTTCAAAAACTCTCCAGATCCTGATATATGTTAGTGATGTGGAGAATTTGCGTGCTCGGTGGAGTGTATCTATAACCGGCTCCGAGTATCCCCTTTTCTTCAGTCGAGCCCTCTCAATGGCCAGACCGTAAGAGAGAATTGAGCCGGATCCTCGTGGAGGATGGGACCTTGCCACAGCAGGTCCCTGTGTGGAGGCAGGTGTAGAGGTTTCCCTGCCAGTAGTCTTCTCATGTCTGCGTACCAGGGTCTTCTTGGCCAGTCTGGGGCCACTAGAAGAACTAGGCCTCTGTGTCTCTGAATCCTGTGTACAACGGCGCCCAGCAGGGGCCATGGAGGAAAGGCGTATAGCAGGATTCCCTGAGGCCATGGCTGTACCAGGGCATCGATCCCCTGAGCCCGAGGATCTCGCCTGCGGCTGAAATATCTGGGAACTTGAGCGTTGGACCTGTCTGCTAAGAGGTCCATGGCTGGCGTCCCCCATTGATCCACAATCATCTGAAAGGCTGTGGGTGACAGCTGCCACTCCCCTGGGTTTAGGCTTTCTCTGCTGAGGAAGTCTGCCGTCGTGTTGTCCTTCCCGGCAATGTGGACAGTGGAGATGTCCTGGAGATTTGCTTCTGCCCAAATCATCAGGGGAGCTATTTCTAGGGACACTTGTTGGCTTCTGGTTCCGCCCTACCGATTGATGTATGCCACCGTGGTGGCATTGTCTAACATCACTTTGACCGCTCTGTCGCGAAGTCTGTGGGCAAATCGCAGGCACGCTAGCCTGACTGCCCGTGCCTCTAGTCGGTTGATGTTCCACCTTGACTCTTCTCTGGTCCACCGCCCTTGGGCGGTGAGTTCCTCTCAGTGTGCTCCCCATCCGTTCAGGCTGGCATCTGTGGTGAGCAGAATCCAGGTTGGGGAGGACATTCTTAACCCCCGGCTTATGTGGCCGGGCTGCAACCACCGTAGTTGATACCGCACTCTGGCCGGTAGAGGTAGGCGTACGGTGTAGTTCTGTGATCGTGGGCTCCATCAAGATAGAAGGGCGCGTTGTAACGGTCTCATATGAGCCCGCGCCCATGGGACCACTTCCAGAGTGGATGCCATGAGGCCGAGGACCTGTAGGTAATCTCGAGCTGTGGGCCGGCTGGCGCTCAGCAGGGCCTGCAGATGACTCTGGAGTTTTGATTTTCTCTTTGAGGTCAGGCTGACCTTGTCTTCTCGGGTGTCAAATTGGACCCCTAGGTATTCCAGCGACTGGGACGGCTGTAGGGAGCTCTTGTTTACGTTGACTACCCATCCGAGGCTTTCCAGAAGAGCTATAACTGTTGATTGCCCGGTGGCTCTCCTCCGGTGACTTTGCCCTGATCAGCCAATCGTCCAGGTAGGGATGGACAAGGATTCCTTCCTTCCTGAGTGCCGTCTCCACTACTACTATTACCTTGGTAAAGTTCCGCGGCGCGGTGGCTAACCGGAAGGGTAAAGCCCGGAACTGGAAGTGCTGATTCAGGACTTTGAAGCGTAAATAGCGCTGGTGATCCCGATGGATGGGGATATACAGGTAGGCTTCCGACAGATCTAGGGAGCTGAGAAACTCCCCTGGCTGTACTGAATTCTTGACAGCCCGTAGAGTTTCCATGCGAAAGCTGGGGACCCGTAGGTGTCTGTTGACTGACTTGAGGTCCAGGACGAGCCTGAAAGTGCCCTCCTTCTTGGGTACTATGAAATAAATGGAATAATGTCCAGAAGTTACCTCTTCCGCAGGTACTGGGATTATGGCTTTTAGGGCCAGGAGCCTCTGTAAGGTTACTTCTAGTGCCACTGCCTTGGTCGGTGAGCAAGGAGATTCCACAAACTTGTTTGGTGGAAGCCGAAGAAAATCCAGGTAATATCCTTCCCGGATGATGGCAAGGACCCACTGGTCCGAAGTGATCTCGACCCACCTGCGGTAGAAGAGGGTTAGGCCTGCCCCCTATGGCTGCTACCCTCGGATGGGTCGGCTGATTGTCATTGTGGGTTACGGCCAGGGCCAGAACCTGGGCCGGTTCTCTTCTTGTTGTGCTTGATCCGAAAGGACTGGTTCCTGGCCTGAGAACGAGGTGCTTGATAGCGAGTCCTGTAGGGGTTGAAGCGCTGAGAGTTTCTACCTCTGGATGGTCTAGGAACAGAACGCTGGCTCCTCCTTGACCTGTCTTCTGGTAGACAGGGTAATGGAGAGGCACCCCATTTAGTAGCCCAGTTCTCGAGATCGCTGCCGAACAGTAGGGAACCCTTAAAGGGCATTCTTGTGAGTCGTGTCTTGGAGGACGAGTCGGCCGCCCAATGACGTAGCCAAAGCTGCCTCCTGGCTGCCACTGAGGAGGAGACTCCCTTGGCTGCCGTACGGACGAGGTCGGAGGCCGCGTCAGTGAGAAATGCGAGAGCTGATTCCATGTATACTCCCTGGGTGTTTCTCGCCTGTGATAAACAGGAGCGCGTCACCACGGTGCAGCAAGTCGCGATTCGTAGGGACATGGCTGCTACCTCAAAAGCTTGTTTCAGAATGGTGTCCATGCGTCGGTCATGCGAATCCTTGA
This sequence comes from Rhinatrema bivittatum, assembly GCF_901001135.1. Classification (NCBI taxonomy): domain Eukaryota; kingdom Metazoa; phylum Chordata; class Amphibia; order Gymnophiona; family Rhinatrematidae; genus Rhinatrema; species Rhinatrema bivittatum. The sequence goes on from NC_042619.1 coordinate 147,643,592, forward strand.
GGGCCGCTCCCCCCTCAACCGGAATGGTGGTGTGTTTCACTATTGCGTTAACTATGGCGTCAACCCTAGGGCACGCCAACAGCTCCTTGGACGCCGGATCCAGAGGGTACATGCCTGCCAAGGCCCGACCCCCTTTGAATGCGGCCTCCGGTGCCTTCCATTCCAGATCGATTAGCTGCTGTGCTGCCTGTAGGAGGGGAAAATGGTGAGCCGGCTGGCGCAGGCCCTCTAACAGGGGGTTCATTTTAGGGTCCCCTGGGGTATCCTGGCCCGGAATGGCCAGTTCCGATAGGCACTGCGAGACCAGGCCTGAAAGATCTTCTTTCTGAAAGAAGCGTCTCATGGTCCGATATGGCTCTATCTCTGAGGGAAGTTCACCCTCCTCAGGGGGCTCCTCACTTACCTGTGACCAATCCGAATCCCCATAAGCGGGGCTGTCGGGTGGTGAGTGGCTGCGCCTAGGTCTAGAGGGTCCAGGGACTGGATCAGCCGGAACGGGAAGACCCATTCGAGGAGCAGACTGCATCTGGACAAAGGCGTGAATCCCCATGAATAATTCCACCCAGGAAAGCGAAGCCGGATCTGGCCGCAGGGGCATCAGGTCTCTCTGGTTCCCTGGTTGTTCGCCGCAGCCCACTAAGTCCGGTGTGCTCCCTGAGGAACCGCTGGGCTGGGGCCGGTCCTGTCCTGGGACTCCCATGGCCTCCTCACATTGGGTACTTAGTGAGTCTGCTTCCTCGCCCTGTGTGGCTCTGAGGTTGCATGCTGAGCAGAGGCTTAGAGCTTTCATGCCAGATTCTGGAGGTGCCGGCTCTGCGGCCGCATGGGCTCTCTTATGCTCCATTCCCCTGAAATTCGATATCGCCCAGTGATGTGCGTTCAACAAGTGCGCGTAATAGCATGCGCCTAGACCGGGCGTTTTATAGATGTGCGCCTATCCACGGGCGTCTTAATAATGTGTGCCTATCCACGGGCGTCTTAGCAACGTGCGCCTATCCACGGGCATCTTAGCAACGTGCGCCTATCCACGGGCGTCTTAGCAACGTGCGCCTATCCACGGGCATCTTATAAACGTGCGCCTATCGCGTGCGCCTATTGCGGGCGCTAACAACGTGCGCTAACAACGTGCGCCTATCGCGTGCGCTAAAAACGGGCGCCTATCGCGGGCGCCTATCGCAGGCGCTTAGCTTAGTAGCGTGCGCCCATCGGCGAAGATGAGTAGGCAGGCAACAAAAAATGGCGACCTCCTTGGCGTGCTGCCTCGTAGGCAGGCCCAGCGAATCCACACTTCCTCGGAGACCAAGTAAAGATATACGCCTTACCTTGTCTTCTCGCTTCCCAGCTGCGATCCGGGCGGTCTCTGGCTGCGGGGGAGAGTACCTTCAACCGCCACACATAAGGAAGTGCGCCCGCTGCCTCTAGGCCGTGCCCGAACTCGTCTCTCTTGGGGGCCAAGCCACGCCCGAGCCCTTCTTACTCGGGGGCCAAGTCCACGCCGGGACCGAGGCTGCCTCTAGGCCGCACCTGCACTCGTCTCGCTCGGGGGCCAAGCCGCGCCCGAGCCCTTCTCACTCGGGGGCTAGGTCCCTGCCGCGAACCGGCCACCGGATCGAGGCACTTACTTCCGAGGGACCACGGAAGTCAGCTCGGGAAACTCAACTGGGTGAGGCTCACCACAGGAGTGCGGGGCTGGTCTTCAATAGGTTTCATCTAGGAATTTAGACGGTAGAATTTGGAAACACGCTCAGCGAGCGTGAGGTAGCTCCAAACTGCTTTGGAGACGGAAATTACTGAATTGCTACACTTCTTGTGGGGGTATATGTACCCGTGCTGACGTCAGATCCGTCTCCAACTGCTAGCACGAGCACACAATACCCATTTCTTTTGAGTCCATCTGCTACACGCTAGGAAATGTAGATTTTAATAAAAAAGCAAAGTTTTTAGATCCTTCTTGAACATTTTGATGTTAGTTTGAGTTCTCAAATAAGGTGGTAGGGAATTCCATTTTTTTGGACAGGCAATGGAGAATGCTCTATTTCTAGTGGTTGATAGGTGAGCATCTTTTATGGGAGGAATTCTTAGACTAGAAGTGCTTTTGATTGAAGATTCCTATTGATATTTTGTGGAGTGATTTTTAAGCTTGTTTGTTTGTGGTGATCGGAGTGTATTAGTTTGTGTATGATGGTCAGAATCTTATATTCAATTCGGGATTTAATAGGAAACCAGCATAATGAAGTTAGTATTGGGGTGATATGATCATTCTTTTTTGTTCCAGTTAAAATTCTGGCTGCTGAGTTCTGAAGAATCTGCAGAGGTTTGATGCTGTTATACGGGAGGCCAATCAGAAGGGAGTTACAATAGTCTATGGTTGAGAAAATTATTAGTTGCAAAACAGTTCTGAAATCTAACGAATTTAGAAAAGGTTTTATACACCTTAGGATTAGGAGTTTGTGATATCCTTCTTTGATTTTGGTAGTTATGTGGTTATTGTCTGATAGGTTTTTATCAATGATTACACCAAGGTTTCTGACATGAGTGACAGGGGATATTGGGTTAGTTTGATTATTAGCTGTGAATTGAGGTGGTGGTGTTAAATTGGTTTTTTTGTCCATGATAATTATTTCGGTTTTGTCAATGTTGATTATGAGTTTTAATTTCGTAAGGAGTTGTTTGATTGATTCAAGTAGCATATAAGTGTTTTTATATGTTTCATCAATGGAGTTTTTGATGGGAATTAAGAGTTGTATGTCATCTGCATAGAGGTAGTGGGTGATTTGAAGATAATTTAGTAGCTGGCAAATGAGAAAAAGGTATACGTTGAACAGTGGCAGATAGTGCTGAACCTTGTAGAACTCCAGTATTGAGGTTAATTTTCTTAGAGATGTTATTATTGAATGAAACTTGGTAGCTTCTGTTGGAGAGATAAGATGAGAACCATTATAGAGTAGTGTCTGCTAAACCAATTTCAGATAATCATTCAAGAAGTATTTGATGATTTACTGTATCAAATGCTGCAGAGAGGTCAAGCAGTACTAGTAGATATTGTTTTCCATTATCAAATCCTCTTAGGATAGTGTTATTTAATGAAAGAAGGAGAGTCTCAGTATTGAGGTTTTTTCTGAAACCATATTGGTTTGTTTCCAGGTATTCGTCAAGTTGTGAGTAAACTACTTTTTCGATGATTTTGGCTATGAAGGGTAGGTTAGAAATTGGGCGGTAATTTGATAGGTTATTTGGGTCAAGGTTATTCTTTTTTAATATAGGTTTGATTATAGCTGATTTGAGACAATTGGAGTAACTTCCTTCAGCAAGAGATAGATTGACGATCTTGGTGATTAATTTTGTTATAGTAGGTTCGATTGTCTTGAGGCTTGTTATGTGGATGCTATCCAGAGGGTGGTTGGCAAGATTCATTTTCATGATGAATGATTGGATCTGGATGGTGGAGGAGGTGTCAAAGTTGATCCATTTTGATTTTACTTTAGTGTTCAGATTTATGGCTTGGGTGTTATCAATGAAGTTGGATTGTATTAGGCTTAGTATTTTGTTAAAGAATTCAGCAAAATTGTCGCTTTTGTATGATGTGGAAGTAGCTTTCTGAGTTGTCTTTGTGAGGTATTGTACAACTGAGAAGAGCTTTCTGGGGTTGTGATGAATTTTGTTGATTTTTTTTTTTAGACATATTCTTTTTTTGCATTGCTGATGGAATATTTATATTGTGCTAGATACGTTCGGTATTTGTTTAGAGTGACTGAGGTTTTGTTTAGTCTCCATTCTTTGGTTGATAGGAAATTTAAATTAAGTGCACATTTCTAGGAGTGTTCTCAAAATGTTCTGGCTTAAATTCTGAAATTGTACTATAATGTAAGTATCACATTTTCCATGTAGTAAGGAAATAAATTTCACAATAGTACGCTTTTCATTAACCTTAAGCACAGAATTCTCACACATTCTACTAAACGCTTTTTAAAATTTTACCCCAATATCATATTGAAGCTGTATCTTGTCACACCATTATACATCAACCCTAAAAAATCTCCCTTATAGGAAGTTTTTATTAAGACATCAGTCACTAGGGCCCAGACATTGAACATTTTACAAATGTACAAGTAATAGTGGGATTTTTCCCCCAAATGTAGAAGTTTGCTTTATTTTTTTTCAGTCCAGTACTATAAAATACTGATCAGTTTACTATTATTCATTCTTAATGATTATACTGATTTCTAAAGCCCGTCTAGATATATCCTGTATAATACCAATTTGCCTTTTTAAGCTGTCTTGTGTTTTACTTTATTACTTTGATCTCGTTTCTGGTACTATTTTCTTTTTACAAAGTGGTATATAGCACCACACCTGGTTAATTTTCTCTTTTGGAATTTTATCAACTGGATATTTAAATAAAATATATTTTATGTTATAAACAACCTTTTGAAAAATGGCACTAAACCAAAAATATATGTCTAGTACTGCTGCTTTTAAAAGGTTAGCTGAATTATTGTCACTGTTATGGATATCTTTAATGTAATAATCAATCCTATTACATTCTCTTGAACAGCAAACTTCTGTTTTGGCAGAGAAACCAGCAGAAGTTCGATGACATCTGCCATAGTAGCTGAAAATGTTTCTTCATGTTATTCTAAAATGGTTTACAGGTTGTTTTGTTTTTTTGTTTTTTTTTATAAATTTACAAATTTCATTCTTAACTAAAAATACATAAACATTTTGTTACATTTTGTAGTGTTTGATAAATTAGGTACCAGTTACAAACAGGTATTTTTAGGTGCATTCAATACCTGTAGTAGAGTTAACAAAACACATACATGCAATATATACTCTTAATTGGTAGGGGGAAAATATAGTTTTTATAGTGACCACTGTTTTAAAGTTTCTATGTATGACTGATATCTTTAAGGCAGTGAATAAAAAAGTTCAGAATTCCAGTCATTCATAAATTATGGAGATGTGATAATTTTCCAACCTATCAGTAAAATATTTCACTGGTAAGGAATGATATGAACAGCTTAGCTGCAGACTATATACTAAACTGAGAACTTTTATTTGGCAGAAATTTTTGGGGAGATTTTTTAGGGTTAATGTATAATGGTGTGATATTTTATGTTATGTGATGTATATTATAATAAAAATTAATATTTTAAACACTATTTTTGTGGTTGTATTTTGGTATTGATTGGTAAATGGTGTAATAATTATTACTCCTTGGTTAGTGCCTTGAAGCTGTATCTTGGTCAACTGATTTCTACACAGGAATTCATTTTATAAAGTAGGCCTTTTCTGCTATTATTCTGCTTTAGCAAGTAAATGGGTTGATCAGTGGACGCAATGATACAACTTAGCTAGATCTCAATCTAAGGACATGTTTGTGGCTCATGCAGCCCAAAGTGATCTTTCAATAATTCTTGATCTGATCCATATGAAGAATAAACCAGTATAATGAGAAAAATATATCTGGGCAGCATTTTGTTGCTTAAAGTGTTCACTTTACAGGCAAATAATGCAAAATCAGGATAAACTTATAAAAAACATAGGCATGAAACACATAAAAGAAAAATAGTGACTGGTTTTAAATCATTCACTTTGGAAAGAAAAGTATAGCAAGCCATCTTACAAAAAAGCTAATTTTCTTGAACTATGGGAAAGATTAGCTGATTTTTCATAATGTTATAGCTATGAATAGAGAGCATATGAGCAAAAAATTATTACAAGTCAAATGATTACTAAGAACTTATAATCTGAGTACAAACAAAATTATTGTAGAAATACCACATACATACAAAAGGTGAATTGGCATAAGTGTGAAACCTGTGACCAGTACCATTAATCAAAGACCAAGTAGCAAAGACTGAAGCCCTGATTGGCTCTACTACTCACAAGTTTACTCAATCTGAATAAATCGAAAAATGTTCAAGAGGGATAAGGATAGAGGAAGAGGATGGTGATAGTTGCAATACTGGTGCAGACAAGGGAAAAGGGCTAGAGATAAGGATAATAAAAATAAAAAGTAGACCCAGAAGCCTTTAAGGGGCATAGGATAACAAGAGGGAGTAATGAAAAATAAGGGCTGGGATGGAAGTAGAAGCAAAGGAATTCAATGTATTAATACTGTAAAACTAAAATAGGAAAAGTTTGAGTTGAGTTGAGTTGAGCGAACTAAAAAGGAAAAAAAAAGCTTAAGCCCGCCCTAAAAAGAAAAAAAACCAGCCAACCAGCTAAAGCCCGGCAGGGCTTTAAATTCTGACTGCAGGCGCCATTTCCTTCTTCTCCGCGGCGACCGAAGACCTGCGCGACCGGCGCCGGAGCCCCACCGGGGGAAGGTCAGGTCAGTGCTCGGCCTCCCCACCCGGGGGACCCCAACGCCAGCCGCGCGCGCCGAGGCCCAATCCGGCGAACTAAAAAGGAAAAAAAAAGCTTAAGCCCGCCCTAAAAAGAAAAAAAACCAGCCAACCAGCTAAAGCCCGGCAGGGCTTTAAATTCTGACTGCAGGCGCCATTTCCTCCTTCTCCGCGGCGACCGAAGACCTGCGCGACCGGCGCCGGAGCCCCACCGGGGGAAGGTCAGGTCAGTGCTCGGCCTCCCCACCCGGGGACCCCAACGCCAGCCGCGCGCGCCGAGGCCCAATCCGGCGAACTAAAAAGGAAAAAAAAAAGCTTAAGCCCGCCCTAAAAAGAAAAAAAACCAGCCAACCAGCTAAAGCCCGGCAGGGCTTTAAATTCTGACTGCAGGCGCCATTTCCTCCTTCTCCGCGGCGACCGAACACCTGCGTGACCGGCGCCGGAGCCCCACCGGGGGAAGGTCAGGTCAGTGCTCGGCCTCCCCACCCGGGGGACCCCAACGCCAGCCGCGCGCGCCGAGGCCCAATCCGGCGAACTAAAAAGGAAAAAAAAAGCTTAAGCCCGCCCTAAAAAGAAAAAAAACCAGCCAACCAGCTAAAGCCCGGCAGGGCTTTAAATTCTGACTGCAGGCGCCATTTCCTCCTTCTCCGCGGCGACCGAAGACCTGCGCGACCGGCGCCGGAGCCCCACCGGGGGAAGGTCAGGTCAGTGCTCGGCCTCCCCACCCGGGGGACCCCAACGCCAGCCGCGCGCGCCGAGGCCCAATCCGGCGAACTAAAAAGGAAAAAAAAAAGCTTAAGCCCGCCCTAAAAAGAAAAAAAACCAGCCAACCAGCTAAAGCCCGGCAGGGCTTTAAATTCTGACTGCAGGCGCCATTTCCTCCTTCTCCGCGGCGACCGAAGACCTGCGCGACCGGCGCCGGAGCCCCACCGGGGGAAGGTCAGGTCAGTGCTCGGCCTCCCCACCCGGGGGACCCCAACGCCAGCCGCGCGCGCCGGATTGGCCAATCCGGCGCGCGCCGAGGCCCAATCCGGCGAACACAACGAAAATATTAAAAAAAAAAAAAGTTAACACAAACAAATCAGGGATACACCCTAAGACCCGCCCAAAATTAGGAAGCCGGCCAACCAGATAACGCCCTACAGAGCTTTAAATCCCACCCAGCTAGGCGTCGCGCGCCGAAGGAGCACGACAAAGGGGCCTGCCCCTTTGTGTGCCCCTTCGTGTAGCCCTGGAGGGCTACATTCCAACTCCAGCTCCAACTTGCCTCTGCTCACAAAGACTGCCTTCTCACTCCGGTCCATCACCACCACAAGCACAGCACCATTACAACACAAGCGCCACACGCTAAAATGTTCCCCACCTTCCCAATACCTATTTTACAACACAGCCTGTCAGCAATAGGAAAACCTAACAGATCATTCATACTACAACCCAAACGACAGGCGCTACACCGAAACCTTAAATCATTCGCCCCAATTTTGATAACACCCATCACCCAACTCTTAGGCCTCACTGTATTCTCACTTTCATTATTCAATGCACAATCTCTGTCCAAGAAATCAATAATCCTCAACGACTATCTCCTTGATACCAAACCAGATATATGTGCCATAACGGAAACATGGCTCAAACCCACGGACACAGCAATTACAAACCAACTTCCCACATCAAACTACGACATCTTCTCCATCCCCCGACTGAAAAAAAGAGGAGGAGGACTCCTATTTGCATCAAAAAAGACCTCGGGTTCATCCAGCACCCATACATCTCAGACTCTAAACTAGAAATGGGTCTCTTCACCTCGGAACAACTACAAATCCTACTCGTCTACGCCCCTCCGGGCCTCCTTGAGACAGACCCCTCCCCCTTAGTAGAGGAAATCACAACCCTCATCAAACTGGACGCTCCAGCAATTATCCTAGGAGATTTTAATCTGCATGTGGACAACCCTACCCTATCATCCAGCTGTGAATCCTTTCTCTCAGCCCTCTCAGCCCTGGGGTTCAAACAAATAGTTAGCAAACCCACACACAAAGCAGGCCACACGCTGGATCTTATCTTTATTAACCCAGGCATCAAACATTCTTCACGCCTCAAAAGCAAGAAGGTCCCTTGGTCTGATCACTCACTTATCTCAACCTCATTCTCATTGAAAAAACCCTCCTCCTCCATAGGGCCCTCACCATCTTTCCCATACAGAAGATCCTGCTCTACAGAAGACCTCAGCTCCCACCTAGCCTCTCAACTTCCATCCATTGATCTCTCAAACCCGAACACAGCTCTCCGCTCTTGGAAAGCCATCACAGACTCCATAGCCGACAAGCTATGTCCGCTTACAACCAAAAAATCACTCCCAAACGCCTCCAAAAGACAACCATGGTTCACGGAAGAACTAAGAAAGCTAAAACAAAATCTAAGACAGAAAGAGAGCGACTGGCGCAAATCCCCAAGCACCAATACACGATCCATCTACAAAGCCACCCTCCATCAATACAAGTCAACTACCTCTAAATCCAAAAGGGACTACTATGCATCCAAGATTCACCACTTAATCTTCGACGCAAAAGCCCTCTTCGCCTATGTCTCCAATCTCACCCAAATCAACCCACAGGAGATTCCCAACAACCTAGCACAATCCAAAGCTGAAGAACTTGCTCTTCATTTTCACAACAAAGTCAACAGCCTTCTAACTCATCTGCCTTCTAATCCCACCGACCCTGCTCTTTACCAGTCTCTTCAACAGTCATCCCTCAACAACAATGGTCTGGAAACACTTGAACCCATCTCTATCTTAGAGATACAAACTCTTATAAGAAGAATGAAACCTTCCTCCCATCCTTTAGATACTATCCCCACCAAACTGCTCCTGGCCATCCCTGACGCCATCGCTAAAACATTGTCGGACATCATAAACTGCTCACTCTCCCAAGGATTTTATCCTGACGACCTCAAATTGGCCTCTATCAAACCTCTACTTAAGAAACCCAATTTGGATCCTAAAGACCCCAACAACTTCCGTCCTATCGCCAATCTCCCATTCATAGCCAAGATTCTAGAAAAAGTTGTCAATACTCAACTCTCCGAATACATTGAAGAAAACAAAATCCTATTCCAATCACAATACGGATTTCGCAAATCACTGAACACAGAATCCCTCCTCATCTCCATGTCGGACTTCATATTAATGGGCCTTGACAAAGGTCAATCCTTCCTCTTAATTCTACTGGACCTATCAGCTGCCTTTGATACGGTCAATCATTCCATTCTCACTTCCATTCTGGCTTCTATAGGTATCTCAGGCACCGCACTCTCATGGTTTAAATCTTTTCTATCCAACAGAGGCTTCAAGGTTAAGATACAGAACAAAGAATCTTCAAGAATGGACGCATCCATAGGAGTCCCTCAGGGCTCCTCACTGTCACCTACACTCTTTAACATTTATCTTTTACCAATCTGCCAACTCCTCTCCAACCTTAACCTCAAACATTTCCTCTACGCCGACGACATCCAGATCGTGATACCCATTAAAGAATCTTACACAAAAACACTGGTTCACTGGGAAAATTGTCTCTTCGAAATTAAACATCTCCTGTCTAACCTAAACCTAGTTTTAAACTCCTCTAAAACAGAACTGCTACTCATCTCCCCAGATAACTTTTCCATCTCTAATCCTCCAACTATCCCAACTACTACACAGGTGAGAGATCTAGGAGTATTAATTGATAACCGGATGAACCTCAAAGCTTCCATCAACAGAACCACCAAGGACTGTTTCCACAAACTCCAAGTTCTAAAAAGAATTAGACCACTCTTCCACACTCAGGATTTCAGAACCATTCTACAAGCTATCATTTTTTCTAAGATCGATTACTGTAACTCTATCCTTCTGGGCCTTCCTTCCTCCTACACTAAACCCCTTCAGATGTTACAAAACGCTGCGGCAAGATTACTGACAAATTCCAGAAGGAGGGATCATATATCTCCAATCCTAAAAGATCTCCACTGGTTGCCTGTTCACTTTAGAATCCTCTACAAATCTCTTTCCATAATATACAAAACCATCCATCAACACACCCCACTCGACTTACAAGTCCCATTCCAAATTTATAACTCCTCCAGACCAACAAGAGACGCACTCAGAGGATCTCTTCAAGTGCCCCCAGCCAAAACTACCAGACACATTACCTTGAGAGATCGGGCCTTTTCAACAGCCGGCCCCCTTCTGTGGAACTCCATCCCACCGGACCTAAGACAGGAGCCCAGCCTCCCAACCTTCAGGAAGAGACTTAAGACCTGGCTATTTAAAAAAGCGTTCCCGGACACCGATTAATTCTATTCAGCCAGATCTACCACTTCCACATGTAAAAATGTTATTACTAATGTAAATACCTATACCTAATTCTCTCCCTTTTCTTCTCTTCTCCCAGTTCTATTACCTTGTTATTTGTAACTGCTTCCTTCTACACTAATAGGTTATTCAACTGTTCATTGTACACCCCTGTTATATGTAAACCGGCATGATGTGTTTGCAACATGAATGCCGGTATATAAAAATTTTAAATAAATAAATAAATATATATATAAATAGTAAGAGTACAGTATGAAATATATCTCAAGAGCACCAGGAATTGCAATTTCCTCAGTATCATGTTTAAAGGAAAACGAAAAAAGTTCATTTAAGAAGTATCCCAAATTAACTGTTAGCGAACACATTCCTATAAGACACTTCCCCATTCATGAATGCCTTCTCGAGGTATCTTATGTCACCTTGGGGATCTATTTTCAATCTTATATGTGCATTAAAGGTGGGCAGTGATAAAGGGATTATAGATATTTAAAATTTATCATAGAAATAGCACAGGATATGAAGACAAACAGTACCTTCTGTAAAGGCTTTGTAGCAAAAACTCCTTCTGCTTTGCATTTAAGAAAAAATCTTCTGTAAATGGGTATGCAAATGTCTATGCTGTAGAAGAGAGACATGATATCTTCTATATATTGATTCTGAACTATGTTCCCTCTCTAGCCAAAACTTTTCCAGAATTTTAAGCGCAGAAAGAATTTAATTCCATTATTAAGAAACAGATACAACTACAAAGGAAGTTCTCAGTAATTTCTTAGGAAAGCCTTTGGTATCCAATCATACAGTGAATAAAGGAATACTACTAAAAGCAATTTTCATTGAAAGGACATTCAAAATGAAAGGCAGAAAAGAAAAACAAATTAAAAAGTACTCACCACAATTCCAAACTGTTCTGGCTCAGACAGGCAGCTATATTCATTCTTAAGCTTGGCTAATGCACTTAGATGCTCTTGTTCAGGCATATGCTTTATTAAATTCTAATTGCATGAAAAAAAAAGTCACATTCAAAATATTAGAACATTCCATCTGTTCTTATACATTAATTTACTAATCTACAGTTCCTGAAGCAGTGGGGTCTACCCCTAGGCAACTGCCATGGTGAAAGGATACATTTGTTTGTAAATATTTTCATGGATTCAAATCCATGTGGCCTGATTAGTATATACTGTATGAAGCTTTCAAAACTTAGAGGTCTAGAATTTAAAACTCTGCAAACCAATAAAGTAACATCTGTTCATTCCAACTGTCATTTTCATTTTGATCTCAGGAAGTATACATCAAGAGAACACTGTGTTACATATTTACTCTCTAAAAAACGTATTTTAATGATAAAATATAAAAGTAAAGAGAACACAGAATATAGCTAAAAAACGTTTATATAACTGGCATTAAGGAAATGAAAGGCAAGGTATAACAAAAGTAGGTTATAAATATCACAGTCAGCATAACAAATTAACCTCTGAACAAGCAAGCAAGCAACAACTAATGGTAATAGCAAGATCTTAACCTTATCCTAATAAGAGATAGAGGAAAAATAAGGATTCATGCATAACATCTCTGTAGGAATGCACTCCAATTTTATAACTGGTGCCGGCTACACTTCCTATTGTAAAGCTACTGGGTTTTCCAATATTCTATATAAATCCTGGGTATATTTGCTGTGGGGGAACTTCCCAGAAACTCTAGGGTTGAATGGTCAATTATTTTACTTTAATTGTCTAGGTTCAGCAATAACTGATGCAATTTGTCTGCCATCTCAAACAGGAACCTTTTACCACTAACGCCACACTTAAATCTCATAGCTTCCTGCAAAACCTCAAAAATCAACAGTCTCTCACTGTAGGCTAAAATAAAGTGGATGGAGTTAGAAGTAATAACACTAGTTACCTAGCTCCAACAATGTTGAGAACAATTTTCCCACTCCCCAGTTACCTCAATCCAATACAATTTTCTCTTTCTGGCCAGCACTCTCTTCAGATCCTCCCAGTAGGAAACTCCTCCTTACCCGGCAAGTCAGCAGTATTTGAGGCAGAGGAAAACTATGGTATTGTTTCCTGTAGATGTTGGTTATGAGTTATCCAGCATTGGCTTTGGACCCATTTCCCAGTGTCTGTCTTTTTCTCCAATGTAACTCTTTCAGATGCAGTCGCCCCACATAGTAGCTCTTCTCATCTCTCTCTGCAGCTTCTCATCCACTCCCATCAGCTTCAAGATCCTGGCTTTTATAATGAATCCAAACTTGTAAGAAGCTAGCTCAGATTGGCTCAAAGTTTCTATCTTCTGGGTCTAGGCAGTGATGAGTATCTGGCTCAGAGTTAAACATTTAAAAATAATGTATGGTGGCAGAGTGAATCAGAAGACTGAGCAGGCACTAAACATCAAGCCATGGTATCTAAGAGCATTAGAGATCACACCTTGGTCATCGAGGCTAACTATTGCTGAACTAGTGAGATGGTGCCAAAGTAGAATCATAGCACAGAAAACCCAACATTGGTACCAAACCACTCTGTTCTGGTTACAAGGACTCCACTTGCTGTTGAAGTATTCAATGCTGACAAATGAACCTATTTCAGGATCAGAGAGAGGGCCAAGGAGATCCTCCTTTCCAGCTCTATCACCAAAACCTCTGAGGCCAATACTGAAGTAAGCTAAGCAGATGTGGTCACATTTTCCTGAAAGTCAAAAGGGCAGTACTAATGGCTACTGACTAGACCCTTAGAAGCTGTCATGACATAGCTATGCTCCAGGATAAAGAGTTTCTTCATAGTATGGCAACTTAGGAAATAGATCTGATGTTACTTCAATCTTTATGGCAGGGGTGAGGAACCTTTTTGGCTGAGAGAGCCATAAACGCCACATATTTTAAAATGTAATTCCATGAGAGCCATACAATATGTTTAAAACTAAATACAAGTAAATGTGTGCATTTTATGTAAGATCACACTTTTAAAGTACAATAAGTCTCTGAAAATATTACACCAGGCCTTAAGACACCAATACATCTCCTATTAGGAAAACGGACCAAGTCAGGCTGCTATAGAGTCCTACACAGAAACTACACGCCAGCAGAAAACCTCACCTGAATCACGTGCTGTCCCTCACCTAACATAGAATAAAGAGACCAAAACGCATAACAAGAAGCATGCAGACAAAAACTGAATTGGAAACTGCAACAAGCCAGAGTCTCTGTATGCAGTGTAACAAAGGAAAAAAGAAACATCACACATCCTTATAAAACAAATCAAGAAATATAAAATCATCAGCAGTAAAACTGTACTAACAAAAAGAACATATTTCGAAACAGCTGATGAGTGGAATATCCAATAATTAAAAACTCATATAAAACATTTCCAGATACCAACAAAATATTTCAAAATAGCAGACACAAAGATCCAGTAATGAAAAATAATAAGGATACAAAAATTTTTTTGCTCTGCATACCTGGGAACGTTTGATATCCAGGTGTCCTGAGATTGTTCTGAATTAGCAGGAGGTGGGGTGGTTTGCTTGGAACTTTCTCCTCTCTCAGTCACATACCAGCGCTCTCTCTCACACTGGCTCTCAATGACACACCTATACACACATGCTCTCAGTCACTCACATATACAAATGTTTTTTCTCTCTCACTTATATAGGCTCTTAATTACACATTTACACACATGCTGTCTATCTTTTCACGCTTACACACACACAGGCTTTCAATCACATAAATACATGCTGTCTTTTTCTCTCACACACAGACTCTCATTCACATGCTTACAAACATGTCCTCTCTTTCTCTCATTTACACACAGGCTCTCAATCACATACTCACATGCTCCCTCACCTAAATCAGCTCTCAATCACACACAGACACACATGGTCTCTCTCTCTCATTTAAACACAGGCTCTCAATCACATACTCACATGCTCCATCACCTAAACCAGCTGTCAATCAGACACAGACACACATGATCTCTCTCTTACTTATACACACAGGCTCTTAATCATACATACACATGATCTCTCTCACACACAAAGGATCTCAATCATACACACATACTCTTTCAAACAAACAGGTTTTCAATTACAAACTTACACATACAGGTTCCCAATGGTAAACTTACATTCATGCTCTCTCTCTCACAGGCAGGATCTCAATCACAGACATACTCTCTTTCACATATACAGGCTCTCAATCATTCACATACATGCAATCTCTCACACACACAGGATCTCAAACACACATGCTTGCTCGCTCATTCACTCTCTCTCTCCCCCCCCCCCCGGGAACTCGCGGCAGCAGCAGCCTCCTCCAACGCTAACCTCCTTCATTTTCAGCCCTCGCGGAGGCGAAGGCGGAGTCCCATCGGCCGCGGTTGAAGATTTTCATTTTCCTCCGAGCCGCGCTGCAGTCTTCTTCCCGCGCAGGCACCCGATGCTCTCCACTTCCTCTTCCGGGCCGCGGGAAGAAGAGAGCACACCGGTGCTCTCTTCTTCCCGCGGCCCGGAAGAGGAAGTGGAGAGCATCGGGTGCATGCGCGGGAAGACCCGCGCAGGCACCCGATGACTCCAGCGCTGGCACCCGGCTGACACCCGATGACTCCCGCGCAGGCACCCGGATGACTCCAGTCGGCGTGCTCACTTCTCCTCCCCCCCGCGGCCCGGAAGAGGAAGTGGTGAGCATCGGGTGCCTGCGCGGAAGAAGAGACCACGCTAGTGTGGTCTCTTCTTCCCGCGCAGGCACCCGATGCTCTCCACTTCCTCTTCCGGGCCGCGGGGGGGGGGGGGGGAGGAGAAGAGAGCACGCCGGTGCCGCTGACTCCAGCTGTCCTGCCGCGTTCCGCCCGGACTGACAGCATTTTAAGCCCGGGCGGCGGAGGACCGGGGAGCAGCTGGGTCAGCGGGGAACCGCGAAGTATGGCGACACGTGTCTGCGAGCCAGATGCAGCCCTCAAAAGAGCCATATCTGGCTCGCGAGCCATGGGTTCCCGACCCCTGCTTTATGGTCTAGGGTATGCACACTAATGGAGAAAAATGCTGATTCTTTTAAGCATGCGTCCAACAACTCAATGTTGCTGCCGCTTAGACCCAAACCCGAAACCAAGGAACCCTTCTCAGATGTCAAGTACTGCAAGTTGGAAAGCTCTCTACTCTTAAGACTATTCTTCTGCTTCAGTGCCAAAAGGTGGGTCAAGGTTCTCCCAGCATTAAAACATCTACAATAACTGGCACAGTTCCTGTGTTCTCAGAAGTTGATTTCTTCGATGCAGTCATTAAAGAACTATACTTCTCTTTGGCTACAATGTCCTGTATATAAGTGACAACAGAAAAAGATCCAAGTGTTCCATCCATTCTGCCCAGCAAGTTGCCTAGGGTAGTAACTGCCATTCTTTGTATTTTAAGAGTAGTAACTTAGCATAGGTTACCCCTTTTCTTCATTTATAACCTTTAGCCCATTAGGGATCCTGTGTTTATCTCATGCCCTTTTGAATGTAATGACTGTTCCTGTCTTCACTACCTCTTCTGGAAGGGCATTCCATGCATCCTCCAACTTTTCTGTAAAGAAATATTTCCTTATATTTGTCCCGAATCTAACCCCTTGAAGCATCATATGTCCACTAGCTCTACAACTTTCTTTCCATTTAAAAAGGTTTGGTTATTGTGAATCATTAATATCTTTCAGTTATTTAAAAGTCTGTCCCTCCTCTCCTTTAGAGTATACATATTTAGACCCTTCAGTCTCCTCTTATAAATCTTCTGGTGCAAACCCCACATTATTCTGGTTGCCTCTCTCTGGATCGTTTCCATCCTTTTCAAGATACAGTCTCTGGAATTGAACAAAGTACTCCAGGTGAGGCCTCACCAAGGACCTGATAGGAGCATTATCACTTTCTTATTCCTGCTGATCATGGTTTTTCTATGCAGCCCAACATCCCATTAGCCTTAGCCACCACCTTGTCACATTATATCTGATGATATGAAGGTGGCGAAACAATCATCCAGAGGTCTCATTCCTGATCCAAGCACATCAATTGTTCACCCTTCCCCATAACAGAACTCCTTGGGATTTCTGCACTTCAGATGTAAGACCCTGCATCTTTTTGGCACTGAATTGCAGCTGCCAAACCTTCAACCGTACTTTGAGCTTTCTTAGACCACTTTCATTCTTCAGGTATAGTCACTCTACTGCAGATCTTAGTGTTGTCAAAAAAAAAACCAAACACTTTTCCTTCCAAAACTTCCATTATATTACTCAAAAAGATACTGAACAGAACTGACCCCAAAATTGATCCTTGAGGTACCCCATTTATCACTTTTTTCTCAGAATATGTTCCATTTACCACCTCTTGCTGTCTTGTCAGTCAGCTAATTTGTAATTCATTCCACTATCCTTTTCATTTTGTTCATGAGCCTATGTGGGACAGTGTCAAAAGCTTTGCTGAAATCCAGATCACATCAAGTGCTTGTCCTTTAATTCTCTAGTAACCTGAACAAAGAAATAAGATTCATTTGACATTACCTTTTCCTGATAAAACTATGATGCCTCAAATCCTGCAGTCCATTAGATTGTAGATAGTTCACTATCCTTTCCATCAGCGCAGTTTCCATTAATTTTCCCACCACAGAGGTAAGACTATTTTATGATTTCTAGCCTCTTCTCTGCTCCCAGTTTTGTGAAGCAGGCCACACTGTCCGCCAATCTTGTGACACCATGCCTGTTTCCAGAGATTTATTGAATAAGGCTTAGCGAGCCAGCAAGCACCTCTCTGAACTACTTTAGTATCCTGGGATATATCTCATTAGGACCCATGGCTTGTCCACTTTTCAGTCCTGCTACTTCCAGACCAAACACTCATCAGTAAATGGGGGTTGTATTTACTTCATTCCCATCCATACTCTTGCCAACCAGCAGCAGGGTATTCTTTATGGAACACCAAACTAAAGTATTTGTTTAATATGTCTTCCTTATCTTTCCCAACACAATAACCCATGTCTCCTTTCAATCTTACAATACCACTATATGTCCTCCCTCCTTCCCTGAAATATCTGAAAAATGTTTTATCTCACTTTACATCTTTGGTGATCCTATCTTCCACTCAAGATTTTTCCATCCCCATTTCTTTCCTCTTTTTTTTTTTTTTTTAGCTTCACTAGATATTCTTCCCTGTGTTTTTGGAGTTCCCTTGAACTTTTTGAAAACTGATCCTTTTGCCTTTGTTTCAGCCACCTCTTTGAAGAACCATATTGGTTCCTTTTTCCTCTTGTTTTTATTACTTTCCTTACATAAAGATTTGTCGTCTTTTTTAAAAGATCATTTTAATTTGGTCCACTATTCTTCCAATCATCCAATTTTACCCAATCTTCTAGCTCCTCCCTCAAGGTACCTCCCCATTTTAACATCTGTATTTTTGAAATCCAGGACTTTGATCTTTGTGCGATTTCTCTTCATCTAGGCCAAAGTATCAAACTATGCAGTTTGATAATTACTGGTGCTCAGATAGTAACTCTAATATCTGGGTTGGGGCCTATCTCCATTTATTTATTTTATTTAAGGTTTTTATATACCGGCATTCATGAAGCAATCACATCATGCTGGTTTACAAATAAACAGGGGTGCAATAAATATTTCAAAACAGAAATAACGTGTCGAAGAAAGCAGTTACAATTAACAAGGACTATTGAACTGGGATCAGAGGAAATAAAGATAGTTTAGCAGAGACTAAATTATATACAAGGAGATGAGGTACAGCTGCTGTGTTGAATATGTTGATGGCGAGATGCATTAATTTAAGTCTGGGAAAGCTTGCATAAACAGCCAAGTCTTGAGTCTTTTTCTAAAGGTTAGGAGGCAAGGCTCCTGTCTGAGATTGGGAGGGATGGAGTTCCATAACGGTGGGCCAGCTGTGGAGAGGGCTCGATCTCTTAAGGTAATGTGACTAGTGGTTTTAGTAGGGGGTACATGGAGGGATCCTCTGTATGCGTCTCTGGTAGGTCTTGTGGAGTTGTGTAAGCAGAGAGGAAATTGTAGGTCAATTGTGGTGTGTTGATGGATGAATTTGTATATCAAGGAGATGGATTTGTAGATGATTCTGAAGTGAATTGGTAGCCAATGAAGTTCTTTTAGAATTCTTTTAGAATTTGTGAGCACCGGGTCTAGTATCGCTTCTCCCCTTGCCTAAGCAAAACACCATGAAGGACATCCACAATCACTTCACTTGACATCTCTGAAAGAATCTTTGAGCAGATGCCATATGCAAAGACATCATGCTCTAGCCCCAAGCAAATCATGTAAATCTCAAGATGATCTATGAGTGACATCTTAAAGTTGCAGCAGGGGAAAAAACTGAAGCTGATGGAATCTCGATTATGGTGAGGAAAACTGACAAGGCAAAATAAAAATTCATACCAAAAGATATGCTACAGCCCACACCATCAGCAACTTGAAATAAAGAAAATATAGGGCTTGGCACAATCTGCAACAAAAAAATAAATTTAAAAGTGTCATCGAACCTACGGAAAATCTAAGGAGGATGGTTCACATGAGGGACTAATGCAACATAAAATAAAAACATTGAGAAAAGAGCACTGAAAGTATACTTATGCTAATCAAAAAGCCAACTTTTACAAAGTTATACATGCAGTTTTAAGCACACACACAAAATCTGATTTTCAAACATAAAAAATCTGCATAAATTGAGTATGACTTGAGTTGTATGGCTAAATATATGAATGTAACTCTACCTGTTACAAAATGGGGCATATGTTCCTGATTGTAAATTGCAGGATGCTTACCTGCATATTTTAAAATATAAGCT
This sequence comes from Rhinatrema bivittatum, assembly GCF_901001135.1. Lineage (NCBI taxonomy): Eukaryota > Metazoa > Chordata > Amphibia > Gymnophiona > Rhinatrematidae > Rhinatrema > Rhinatrema bivittatum. The sequence goes on from NC_042619.1 coordinate 147,663,106, forward strand.
ACACATGTGAACAAATGTATGTGCATTTCTTTTTATTTACATTTGTTTATTGCTCCTCCATCAAAAATGCTCCAATTTCAGAAGCAGATATGGATTCAAGTATTTCACTTGAATCTAAACAGCATAAAATCAAATTCTAAACAAATATTGCCTAATCCCACATTTAAAAATTTTCAAAATGCAATATTCAGTCAGCCAGCAAAATGGGTTTCAATACCAAACTCCTTAATTCACCAAAAGCTAATATATGCTCCGGCTCAGTTAATAAAAGTAAATGTTGCATGGAACAGCCAAGGCTTACTTTTTTGTTCCTAAAAAAAAAGTTTACATTTATAATTTTAGACGGGTGAAAACAGACTTACACATATTCCTCCAATTTATGTGCATAACTCCTTACTTTAGATACCTAACTTACAACCAGGGCTTAATTTCTAGACAAAAAGGAGCTGGGGAGAAGGCGGCAGTGGAGGCAGTGGAGGCAAAGTAGGGAGAATGGGGTCAGGGCTGGGTATGACCTGTGTCAGGTAAAAAAGCCAGGGTTGGGTATGACCTCTGTCCTAAACACACATACAGTATATAAACACAAACATCTCCTGCTACTGCAGGGTTAGTCTCGTGGTAAGAGCTGTGAAACTGGCCCCATGGCAGCAGGAGATCACATTTATTTAAAAACGTTTCTATACCGTTGCTAAGTTAAATACCATCGCAACGGTTTACATGTAGGCACATATTTAATATAGGTAAAAGTGTACTATAGTACATTCTAACAGGTGGCGTCAAAGGTTCGGTTACAATATATCATTAGACAGTCATTTAGCGAAGTAGTTCAAGACCAATTGAACCAAGGTACTTACACGGGTAGTTTTATCACACATCGTATTATAGTTATGCTTTGTTGTGGTGTAGAGTTCATAGACTAATCTACTGTACAGTCCTAGGAACTGTGTGTCGGTGCCTGTCTTTTCCTGAATAATTTGGATAAACATGGCTCCCGCTGCCTGTTGGAAGGGGCGGGGGTATGGTGGTATAGGGAGATGTGATGGCACTGATCAGATAAGGGCAGGGTTTTGGTTTATGGCTGCCCAATATGATGTATAAAATAGGGATGGCACTCGGCACCCTACAGAGGTGACTAGGGGCTGGGGATTCAAGGATTCCCTTGAAGGCCCTGACTGCACACCACTGCACACTGCTACATTTTCCAGTTTGAATTAGATGGTCAGTTTGGAATTAGTGAACCAGCAAATGACTGAATTAAGGCTGCTTAAACTGATACCACTTGCATTCAAGAGGCAGTAGATTAAATCTGTCAGCACTATTTAGGAAATCTGATGCTGTGTTCACAAACAATGATTGAAATATAGAGTTTGTATACACAAACCTTACATCTCTTTTTCTTCATTGGAATGTTAAATGCTGATGTAGCTGTTTTTAGTGACACTATCATTATGAAGATTAATATATTAAATGTCTCTCTCCATGACAATGTAATAATACTATCAATGTGCACATTCATTACAAGACAATATCACTGATATTTATTAATGTCTACTTTTTTTTTTTTTTTTTTTTTTAACAAGAGCAAAAATGAATTAATTTGAATATTTGATTATAATTTACCTTTATCTGTGTAAAAAAAATGTGAACTAAATTTTTTTAAATTGGAAAATGCAATGTGTTCCAATTTATATTTAAGAATAAGGTTCTCAATAAATCATAGAAAAACATGAAAGGATTTAACATAACATACCATTAGATCCTTAATTCTGTTGACATTGCTAAACTACTAAAATGCGCATTTGTCCATACAGATACTAACTACAAACTAATTCATGAAAATACATATAGAGGTATGCTGGTGGTGTATGTAAGTTTTTAGTTATGTCATGATATACCATATGCCTCTTCTAAGCAGTATTAGTTTTATGTACTGTTTTGTTTAACTTTTATTAAGAAAGTCAAGGTAATGTGATCTATGTATCAGTTTAAATAGTGGTTTGTTTAAATTTTCATTAAGAATGTCAATGTTATTACAGACACACTCTCAATGGAAGTCCAGCAAGGCTTAGCATACTCTGGAATATTATTGTACCAGGTAAGAATAGATGAGAAAGTACAAGATTGTTGCGCCCAGTGGCAGACGGCTGCGACCACTTCTGCTCACCTCTCTCTTCTCTGCTGTGACTCCAGTGGGGAACATTGCGGCCTCCGCCAGCTACCGCTGACCCACCTGGCATTCCCAGGACAGCGTGGGTGCTGTCGACTGCCATCTTGACTCCAGGATCACATAGGCGTGCACGCACAGGTCAGGTTAAGCATTGCTTGGCGGGAACCTCAGGGGCATCCCCCTCTGATGACGTCTCCACTCCCAGATACTTAAGCCGACCGAACCTGACCACTGACGACTTGGCAACGAGTTCTCTCATTGCTGATTCTGCATCTCACGCTACAGACATCTGTTCCAGTGCTTACTCTGGCGAGGCACCCTCTGGGTACCTGCTTCATGGGGGCCCTTCCTTGTCTCTGGCTATCTGCTCTTTGGAAGGTCTTCTGCCTTGGGATTTCGCCCTATCCTGCATCCCAAGACTACTGCTGGAACACGCCTTGCTGTGAGTACTCTGAATCCTTGGATTACTTCCTATCTCCGGTGTACCCCGCGCTGTGGGCCACTATTGCGTTTGCCCTCATAGGACCTCCTATGAGCACCTCATCCTGTGGACCACCTCTATCACATCATCTGGGGGAATCCTCTGGTGTACCCCGCGCTACGGGCCACTACCATTCCTGATCTACGTGAGGAACCGTGCCACTACCAAGTCATCTCTACAGAAGGACTTCATCGGTGTACCCCACTCTGTGGACTATTACCGGATTACTACTAGGAAGTATTCCCTCTGGGTTTACCCCATCTCACGAATTTTGAGCTTGTCTGCACTGCCCGCTTCTTGGGCAGTCCTCTCTCTCTAATAAAGACTATTCAACAGCCGTGTCTGAAGCCTGCCGAAACCTTGCCTCCCGACAGTGAGACTCAAAGGGCTCCTCCCTGTGGGCGGTACCATCACTCCCGTCGGCCCAGGGGCCCACAAACATACAAAACCCTAACAAATATAATTTATACTTTCTCTACAAAAAAAAAAAAATCCAGAAAATCATTACTGCTCAACATTAACAATATTAAGAGAGATAGTTAACTTCTGAACAATCATAAATAGTTCCCTAAAGTTATATCCAGTAGAGTGAATTTGCTTTGTAAAATAAGCTTTTTTGGTGTCAACTTTTTTTTAATCTAAATAGTGTTTTGAGTTCTATAGGCACCCAAATAATTAGCAAATCTGAGATGACAAACACCACTTACTTCTATGCAGCAGGTGCCTGGATTCAAGAAGACCAGGAATCAATCAACAGACTGTCTTGCTGGCCCAACATTTTATAAACTGAAGAAGGGCAAGACTATCAGCAACCTTATTCATGATCTCCCAATTAGCAGCTGCCAGTTCAGTATTAACAGAATTAAAATCTAATTCTTGTTCCATTATCTCAAATTTTTCACTAACTGCGTCTCCTCTTTTTAAAATAAACTTAGGGAATTGGTCTCCCTCTATTAAAACTATAAGGATAATTAAATGAGACGAGAAAATTGTCAGACCATGGTTAGGAAACAAAGTAATATCAAAAGGATGGGAAACAAAAAGTGATGCATTAACAAAAATTAAACCCCAAATATGGCCAAGTTTGTGAGATGGCTAATACTGAGATGGCTGATACAGTGTATCCAACTTAAGTCATTATACTTAACTGATCACAAACTGGGGAACAATGGAACCATACAAATTAAAATCTCCAAGAATCAACATAGTATTTAAATTTGCCTCAGAACAAAATGTTCAAAGAATGGTGAAAGATGAGTTTGTAGAATTCCAGATGGATAATATGATAAACAGTTGCTCAAAGTATCAGGAAGGAGCACTAGCATCTCATAAAGAGAAGGACCACTAAGGTCTTCAACTGACATCTTCTAGACCTTTTAAATTGTTAACAGCAAACCTCCACAGCCTTTTTGATGTGGATGTGATACTTTTGGAAGATAGATCTGATTTAGAAACATCTGATCACAGTCTAATAGCCTGAGCATTTAACAAACAGTTTAACATCAGATTCTGTAATATTATCGATCAAAAGACAACATGGAATAGCAATATTAAAAGACTGCCACAGTGTAGTTCTTATGCAACTCGTACCAGCTAGGTCCCCATACCTACTATACCCAGTAATGACTGGGATCGAAGCTCTAAACCTAGAATCCTGATTAAAGGCTCTCAGTATTGTACATATTCACAATATAATTCATTAAGGCTCTTAAGCCTATATACAATAAAGTTATACCTAACTGGATCAAATTAGGCCTGAATGATGGTTCTGAAAATTATTGCACAAGGAAGCCCTCAGATTCACTGACTCCTGTCTTAGTGGGAGATAATGGCTTGTTTGACAAGACACTGAGAAATTTCTAAAGGAGCCACATATGCGCGAAAAAGATGGTACTGGAAACAATTCACACAAATGAAAACTAATTACAGCCTGTGTCTAACAAAGGTTAAAACAATCACTAAATAAGAAGGCAGATAGTAACTTAAAAGAAAATCTCTTTCCCTAAAACCAAAAGAATCTCTTATCTCATCCCTTTTTCTCTTGATTATATCACGGAATCATCTCAGACTGTTAAGAGAGACATTCACAGTGATATGCAGATCTTTCTCACCTCTCAGACTCTCCCATCACACCTTCCCCCTTCTCTCGCTTTCTGTATAACAGCTGCATAATACTTTTAAAGAGATTTGCAACAAGCTTATATCTTATAAAAATATTTTTATTATACAAATGCTTGTCTTTGTGTCTAACATCTATTGTATCCATTGTGTTGGGAAAGTGAACTCAGGAACTTGCATTCACTTTACATTACTTAACAAAATTATATTTTGGGGCTCTTCTGTCCAAGTTGTTCCAGCAGAACTTCAGGTGGGTAAGTAGAACACATATTTGTATATTGTTCATGCCAGGAATTTGGTTTATGGACAGAGTAAGACATATATTCAAAAGTCTCTGTAATATCTTAGAAAGTTTGGTTAAAAGCTGTTTTAATTGGTGTGAAGTTTATGATGAACAGTCCTTGCAATCAAACTGGTGATATTATATACCATGGTATTTGTCTGGTTTGAAGAGTATATTGGCAGAATCTTTTCCACTGTTTAAACTGCTTAGAAAGACTTACAGATAACTCTGACTTGTTTTGGAATGGGTGAATACCGTAGAAAGGAATCCCCCATTTAATACAATACACATCTATCCCTGGGATTAAAGCTATACTCTCCTTATGATTTCTTTTCATGCTAGCCTGTCCCAGTGAACTTGTGGCTTGCCCTTTCTGGAACAGACATCTAGCAGCTCTTTATTTTTTCCTCAGTAAATTTCCATCCATAAAAAGGAAATTGTTCCTATCATCCATTAAATCTCTCCTTCATAAAAGAGTATTTCTACATCCAAGGTTACACATCTATATGAGAAAAATAAAGAAAAGGCCATGAGCCTATATAGATTTCCCTAAGCAGTCAAACATGGAAGCATTCAATTTCCAAGAGTTAAATGGAGCTAGTATTCTATTATAACAGAAAAGGTAGGCCATTTTTATTTAAATCAAATGATTTGTTATAGAATGAAATACTACAGCAAGTGAAAAGGTATAATCAGAAAGTCAAGAAAAATAATAAATTATTATTTTTGAAAGGAATCTAGCAGACGTCTATTTGTGCTTAAAAAAGAGAATACTGGACTCTCCAGTCAAAGTAAATTGGCCTCCCAGGGACAAGTTAACAATTCAGTGTACTGGCCAACAGTTTCCATCTCCCTCTTCTGCCCCTTCTGCATATCATGCCTCCTACATAGTATACTGAAATAAAGGGCAAGACAAAAGTGTTCATGACAGAGTCAAGAAGTGGCAAAACTACAAGAGAAGCTAATCAGATAGAAGAAACATCTGAAAGCTTAATACATGAACACAAACCCAAACTAACAGGTCAAATCTATATTACTCAAATTCTATTGATGAATCCTCTGCATCTGTAAAAGTAGTGTTACATGATTGATTACAACAAAGTGATATTGAAAGGTTAGCAGAAAAGACTGGACTGATGCCATTTAATTCAAATGAATGGTGTACATGGGCTACAAATATATTAACCCACTGGGGTATAGGGAAGTATAAAAGATAAAGTCATTTTGATAAGCTCATACACCTGGTTTGGGGACCAAACTACTATAAATTTGGTTCTCTTAAGCATTCATACAAAATAGTGAAAAGTGCGATAGAGAAATTATTTTGCTTGAACCCAATCCAAGTGCTTAAAACCATTTCACCCCTACCAAATGATTCAGTAGAAGAGTTTGCTTACAGAGTCTGGATTCTGGAAGCAAATTTGCAAGAGGAACAACACTGGCCCAGAACAGATTATGGTCAGAGATGACATAAGGAACTTTTCTTAGAATATCTACCCCCTTAAAATAACTAAACAACTTTTATTTCCAGAGGATTCAAAAGAAACATCTTTGGATACTTTAACTATCTGGATAAGGTCTGCTTGGAAGATTCAGCAGTCACAGATAATATCAAAAGCTAGAAAATGGCAGGTTGAGGGTCCATCCCAGTACACAAGGCAGAGACAATACGTGAAGACTCGCAGACAGTAAAGCTGATACAGAAATTGCTTCTTCCGACGGATCAGAAATCTCTAGTCATTTCTGAGATTTACTAGGTTCTGCTTTGAAATTATGTACAAATATGTTAAAGTGGCAGCCCCACTGTACTCCCTGTTAAAACAAAGATTACATCTGGGGAACACCACATTTAGATCACACAAGATCTGAATGTGGTGGTACATTGACGAGACCTTCAGGGACATAGTAGCCAAGTCCCAAATCCAGTCTGGCAGACCCAGTGCTGCCTTGCATCAGAAAGGTCTCCCAGTAGGAGACAAATCACCCTGGTGTAGCAGGAAGTCATCCTGTAGCAAGGACCAGCTGTCCAGGTGATGTAGTCTCCCAAGGCTACTGCCCAGGAGGGAAGGGTTAGGCTGGTCATCATAGTTGGTGAATTGATTATTAGAAAATGTAGATAGGGTGGCTGGTGGACGTGAGGACCGCCTGGTAACTTGCCTGCCTGGTGCGAAGGTGGCAGACCTCACACGTCACCTAGATAGGATTATAGACAGTGCTGGGGAAGAGCAGGCTGTCGTGGTACATGTGGGCACCAACGACATAGGAAAATGTGGGAGAGAGATTCTGGAAGCCAAATTTAGGATTTTAGGTAAGAAGCTGAAATCCAGAACCTTCAGGGTGGCATTCTCTGAAATGCTTCCTGTTCCACGTGCAGGTCCCCAGAGGCAGGCAGAACTCCATAGTTTCAATGCATGGATGACACGATGGTGCAGGGAAGAGGGATTCAGTTTTCTAAGGAACTGGGGAAACATTTGGGGAAAGGGGAGACTTTTCCGAAAGGATGGTCTCCACCTTAACCACAGTGGAACCAAGCTGAAGGCACTAACTTTCAAAAAGGAGATAGAGCAGCTTCTAAACTAGAACAAGGGGGAAAGCCGATAATCAATCAACAGGTCATGGTTCGGAGAAATGTATCTTTGAAGGATACTAATGAAACAGGAGAGTTAGGGCATCCCAACAGAGAGGTTCCATTAGAAGCAAACAGTCCATATGCCTATATGTAAAAAATCACCGAAGCTAATGATTTCCGAATTATCCCAAACAACTGAAAAGCAGGTTGTTAATACAAACAAAACGCACTTTGAAATGTCCGTATGCCAATGCCAGAGGTGTAAGAAGTAAGATGGGAGAGTTAGAGTGTATAGCAGCAATTGATGAGATTGACATAACTGGCATCACAGAGACTTGGTGGAAGGAGGATAACCAATGGGACAGTGCTATATTGCAATGATAATGAGGATCAACTTAGTGGGGGTGTGGCATTTTATGTCCAGGAGGGTATAGAGTCCAACAGGATAAAGATCATACAAGAGACTAAATGGTCAATAGAATCTATATGGGTAGAAATCCCATGTGTGTTGGGTAAGAGTATAGTGATAGGAGTATACTACCGTCCACCTGGACAAAATGATCAGACAGATGATGAAATGCTAAGAGAAATCAGGGAAGCAAACCAATTTGGCAGTGCAATAATAATGGGAGATTTCTATTGACTGGGTAAATGTAACATCAGGGCTTGCTAGAGACAAAGTTCCTGGATGTAATAAATGACTGCTTCATGGAGCAATTGGTTCAGGAACCAACAAGAGAGGGAGCTATTTTAGATTTAATTCTTAGTGGAACACAGGATTTGGTGAGAGAGGTAACAGTGGTGGGGCCACTTGGCAACAGTGATCATAACATGATCAAATTTAAACTAATAACTGGAAGGGGGACAATAAGCAAATTTGCAGCTCTAACACTAAACTTTCAAAAGGGAAACTTTGATAAAATGAGGAAAATAGTTAGAAAGAAAACTGAAAGGTGCAGCTGCAAAGGTTAAAAGTGTTCAACAGCCTTGAACATTGTTTAAAAATATAATCCTAGAGGCGCAGTCCATATGTATTCCACACATTAAGAAAGGTGGAAGGAAGGCAAAACGATTACCGTCATGGTTAAAAGGTGAGGTGAAAGAGGCTTTTAGCCAAAAACACATCCTTCAAAAACTGGAAGAAGGATCCATCGGAAGAAGGATCCATCTGAAGAGAACAGAATAAAACACACCAACCCAAATAAGCCTGATACTTCACTTTCAATGCATAACCAGCATAGCTGTCTGCTTCAACGGCAGGGGGAATGAAGAAAAGTGGATCTATATACAGACAACAACCAACAAGGACTGAATTACATAGTCTGGGTAAACAAATAAGCATGGGTGTAGCTTGCTTATTGCGGCAGTTACTACCCCTAACTAATTAAGCTAGATATTTCACTTAGATGCAGCTCCAACACTGCTCTCTACGTTAATGGTGGGGGTGGAAGGGAAATAGAACAAAAAGGTTACTAAGAGCCAAGAGTAACAGATAAGTATGAGAAAAAAAAAGAAAGTGTGAAGCTTGCTGGGCAGACTGGATGGGCCGTTTGGGCTTCTTCTGCCATCATTTCTATATAAGCATTGTCAAGTTAAGTGTAAAACATTGATAAGACAGGCGAAGAGAGAATTTGAAATGAAGTTGGCCATAGAAGCAAAAACTCATAATAAAAACGTTTTAAAATATATCCGAAGCAAGAAACTTGTGAGGGAGTTGGTTGGACCATTAGATGACCAAGGGGTTAAAGGGGCTCTTAGGGAAGATAAGGCCATTGCAGAAAGACTAAATGAATTCTTTGCTTCCATGTTTACTACTGAGGATGTTGGGGAGATACCAGTTCTGGAGATGGTTTTCAGGGGTGATGAGTCAGACGAACTGAACGAAATCACTGTGAACCTGGAAGATGTAGTAGGCCAGATTGACAAACTAAATCACCTGGACCAGATGGTATGCATCCTAGGGTACTGAAGGAACTAAAAAATGAAATTTCTGATCTATTAGTTACAATTTGTAACCTTTCATTAAAATCATCAATTATACCTGAAGACTGGAGGGTGGCCAATGTAACCCCAATATTTAAATAAGGCTCCAGGGGTGATCCGGGTAACTATAGACCAGTGAGCCTGACTTCAGTGCCAGGAAAAATAGTAGAAACTATTCTCAAGATCAAAAACGTAGAGCCTATAGAAAGACATGGTTTAATGGAACACAGTCAACATGGATTTACCCAAGGGAAGCCTTGCCTAACAAATCTTCATTTTTTTTTGAAGAGGTTACTAAACATGTGGATAAAGGTGAACCACTAAATGTAGTGTGTTTGGATTTTCAAAAGGCTTTTGACAAAGTCGCTCATGAGAAGCTTCTACGAAAACTAAAAATTCATGGGATAGGAGGGGATGTCCTTTTGTGGATTACAAACTGGTTAAAAGACAGGAAACAGAGTAGGATTAAATGGTCAATTTTCTCAGTGGAAAAGGGTAAACATTGGAGTGCCTCAGGGATCTGTACTTGGACCGGTGCTTTTCAATATATATATATAAATAATTTGGAAAGGAATACGACGAGTGAGGTTATTAAATTTGCAGATGATACTAAATTATTCAGAGTAGTTAAATCACAAGCGGACTGTGATACATTACAGGAGGACCTTGCAAGACTGGAAGATTGGGCATCCAAATGGCAGATTAAATTTAATGTGGACAAGTGCAAGGTGTTGCATATAGGTAAAAATAACCTTTGCTGTAGTTACACGATGTTAGGTTCCATATTAGGAGCTACCACCAAGGAAAAAGATCTAGGCATCATAGTGGATAATACTTTAAAATTGTCGGCTCAGTGTGCTGCAGCAGTCAAAAAAGCAAACAGAATGTTAGGAATTATTAGGAATAGAATTGTTAATAAAACGAAAAATGGAATGCCTCTATATCGATCCATGGTGAGACCACACTTTGAATACTGTGTACAATTCTGGTCGCCGCATCTCAAAAAAGATATAGTTGCAATGGAGAAGGTACAGAGAAGGGCAACCAAAATGATAAAGGGGATGGAACTGCCCCCCTATGAGGAAAGGCTGAAGAGGTTAGGGCTGTTCAGCTTGGAGAAGAGTCGGCTGAGGGGGCATATGATAGAGGTCTTTAAGATCATGAAAGGTCTTGAACGAGTAGATGTGACTCGGTTATTTACACTTTCGAATAACAGAAGGACATTGGGGCATTCCATGAAGTTAGCAAGTAGCACATTTAAAACTAATCGGAGAAAATTCTTTTTCACTCAATGCACAATTAAGCTCTGGAATTTGTTGCCAGAGGATGTCGTTAGTGCAGTTAGTGTAGCTGGATTCAAAAAAAGTTTGGATAAGTTCTTGGAGAAGTCCATTAACGACTATTAATCAAGTTGACTTAGGGAATAGCCACTGCTATTAATTGCATCAGTAGCATGGGATCTTCTTAGTGTTTGGGTAATTGCCAGGTTCTTGTGGCCTGGTTTGGCCTCTGTTGGAAACAGGATGCTGGGCTTGATGGACCCTTGGTCTGACCGAGCATGGCAATTTATGTTCTTATGTTCTTATATCCTGTAGTTGGAGACAACAGTTTAAGTATAGCACTCACAATGCACTTAGGAAAGAGACTGTATAATTGTTTTCTTTTTCCAGTTCTCACCTCTCCTGAGCAGAAAAGGGCAATCTGTGAAAAGCATATACTGGCATATTATGCTGCTATGCAAAAAATGCACATACATCGTTCGTGCTCAGATCACACCTACCTGCAGCCACCATATCCTGCTCAAATTCATTGTGAGGGAAAGTTAGCAGGTAGCAAGATTTGGGCAGAGAGACTAGTCCAGTCAGCATTAATGCTGAAGTTTCAGAATGTGAAATGGAGAAATTACCTTTCCTGATAATTTTGTTTTCCTTACTGTAGACAGCTGGACTCAGGACCAATAGGTATAGTGTACTCCTGACAGCAGATGGGAGACAGACATTTCAACACTGACGTCAGCCTACATATACCCGTGCAGGAAGCTTAGCTCTTCAATATTCTCCTCGAAAAGCAATTGTGGATATATGTGTGTTATAATAACTTGATTAACTTGGCTAACTTGATTAACTTGATTAACTTGATTAACTAGGACTGGTGCAACTGATTTCTAAACTGGAGACCGCCAGTACACTCAACCGAATAACGCCGACACCGGGCAAGTATCGGTGTCTTGAACTAAGGGTAATACCTGGCTTACCCATGCTTGTCTTGTTCTCGGAGATTGCCTCCCGAGTTTTCCAGATTCCGGGGCAGCCGTGGGTGGGATGCTGAGTCCATCTCTCTAAACTAAGGAAAATCAAATTAGCAGATAAGTAATTTCTCCATTTATTATCATGTAGCAGATGGACTCAGGACCAATGGGATATAAAAAAGCTACTCCCTAACCGGGTGGGAGGCTCCCTGTGGTCCACTTAGTACTGCCCTTGCAAAGGTTGTGTCCTCCTGGGCCTGGACATCCAGGCAGTAGAACCTGGAGAAGGAATGTATTGAGGACCACATCGCCACCTGACAGATCTCGGCAGGTGACAGCATATTGGATTCCGCCCAGGACACTGCCTGGGCCGTTGTAGAATGGGCATTGACTTGTAGAAGTGGAGGTTTCCCTGCCTCTACGTAAGCTGCCTTGATTACGTCTTTGATCCAGAGGGCTATGGTTGCCTGCGAGGCTGATTCCCACTGTTTCTTCCCGCTGTGAAGGACGAATAGGTGGTCCATCTTTCGTACAGATTCCGACATTTCCAGGTATCGGACTAGGAATCTGCTGACATTCAGATGGCGAAGAAGGCGTGAGTTTTCCCAGTCCTTATGTTCGTCTGGCGATGGCAGGGAGATGGTTTGGTTTAGATGAAATTGAGAAACCACCTTCGGGAGAAAGGAGGGAACAGTGCGTAGCTATATGGGTCCCGGTGTAAACCTGAGGAACGGTTCCTGGCAGGTTGGCGCTTGAAGTTCGGAGAAGCGACGAGCTGAACATATTGCCACTACGAATGCAGTCTTCAAGGTCAGGAGCTGTAGTGACAGACCACGTGTAGGACTGAAGGAAGCTCCCGCTAGGAAGGCTAGAACTAGATTGAGATTCCATAGGGGCACTGGCCACTTTAATGGTGGTCGGATTTGTTTAACCCCTCTCAGGAAGCGGGAAACATCTGGATGGGTTGATAGACTAATGCCGTCCACTTTTGCTCAAACAGGCCAGCGCAGCCACCTCAACCTTGAGGGAGTTGAGAGACAACCCCTTCTTCAAGCCTTCCTGCAGATATTCCAGGATTATGCTATGACTGTCCGAAGAATCTTGTGGTCCTCACACCAGGCTTCGAATACTCTCCATATTCGTATGTAAGCTAGAGACGTGGAGAACTTGCATGCTCGGAGAAAGGTGTCAATCACTGCCTTAGAGTATCCGCTCTTCTTCAGGAGAGTCCTCTCAATGGCCATACCGTAAAAGAATTGAGTCGGGTCTTCGTGGAGGATCAGTCCTTGCCAGAGAAGGTCCCTGTGTAGAGGTAGGCACAGAGGGTTCCCCACAAGAAGTCTTTGCATTTCTGCATACCATGGCCTTCTTGGCCAGTCCGGAGCCACTAGAAGTACTAGTCCCTTGTGGAGTTCTATCTTATGGATAATCATGCCCAGTAGTGGCCACAGGGGAAAGGCATATAGCAGGTCTTCCTGTGGCCATGTCTGGATGAGGGCGTCGATTCCCCAGGATTGCAGCTCTCATCTGTGGCTGAAGAACTTGGGAACCTGAGCCTTGGATCTGGGTCTAGTCTGCTGAGGTAGCCCGCTGAGATGTTGTCTTTTCCCGCGATATGGGCGGCTGAGATCCCTTGCAGGTTTGCTTCTTCCCACGCCATTAGGGGTCTATTTCCAGGGACACCTGTTGGCTTCTGGTTTCTCCCTGGCAGTTGATGTATGCAACTGTTGTGGTGTTCTCTGACATGACTGACAGATTCTCCCTGGAGTCTGTGGCCAAATCTTAGGCAGGCTAGTCTCACTGCACGGGCTTCCAGTCGGTTTATGTTCCATCCCAACTCTTCCTTGTCCCATTGCCCCTGTGCCATCAGTTCCTGACAGTGGGATCCCCACCCTCGCAGGCTTGCATCCGTGGTGAGCAAGGTTCAGTTCGGTGAGAATAGCCCTATTTCTTTACTCAGGTGGTCCTCCTGTAGCCACCACTGGAGCAGCGTTCGAACCTCTGCTGGTAGCTGGAGGTGCATGGAGTATTTCTGGGACGTCGGCTACCATCGTGACAATAGGGGACGTTGTAGTGGGCACATGTGGGCCCTTGCCTATGTAACGACTTCCAGGGTTGATGTCATGAGACCGAGGACTTAGAGGTAGTCCCATACCTTGGGTCGAGCATAGTTCAGCAGATTTCGAAGCTGACCCATCAGTTTCCTTCTCCTTGGAGGGGGAGGACAACCTTGTCTTGCTTGGTGTCGAACCGGACTCCCAGGTAGTCTAGCGATTGGGAGGGCATCAGGCAGCTCTTGGCTGTGTGGACGACCCACCCGAGATTCTGCAGTAGATTCTAGACTCTGGTGGTCGCCTGGTGACTTTCCTCTGGAGATATTGCCCTGATCACCCAATCGTCCAGGTAAGGATGTACGAGGATTCCTTCTTTCCTCAGTGTTGCCGCCACTACCACCATGCTTTTGGTGAAGGTTCGAGGGGCGGTAGCTAACCCGGAGGGTAGCGCTCTGAACTGGTAGTGATGGTCCAGTATCGCGAAGCGCTGATGGTCGTGGTGGACCGGGATGTGGAGATAGGCTTCGGATAGATCCAGTGAAGTCAGGAATTCTCCCAGTTGTACTGCCCTTATGACTGAGCGTAGGGTTTCCATGCAGAAGTGCATTACCCTCAGGTAGCGACTGACGGTCTTGTGGTCCAGGATGGGCCTGAACGTTCCCTCCTTCTTGGGGACGATAAAATAGATGGAATAGTGACCAGTATTTTGTCGGTGCATGGGAACCGGGGCTACTGCCTTTAGGCTGAGTAGTTTTGTCAGTGTGGTTTCCACTGCCGTCCTCTTGGAGAGGGAGTGGCACAGTGATCTCACAAATTTGTATGGAGGGATGCTATGGAAGTCCAGATAGTATCGCTCTTGAATGATTGTTAGGACCCACTTGTCTGATGTTATCTCGACCCATCTTTGGTAGAAGAGGGTAAGTCTGCCCCCTATGACTTCTTCCTTTGGATGGGTCTGTTGATTCTCATTGTGCAGTGTGGCCAGGGCCTGTACCTGAGCGAGTTCCCCACTTCTGTCTGTTCCGAAAGGACTGGGCCCTGCCTGCGGGACGAGGTGCTTGGTTTGTGTTTTTATACGGTCTAAAACACTGGACTCCTCTGCCCTTGTATCTTCGAGGAGAGGAGTGCTGGTTTCTTTTGTTCCTGTCCTCCGGTAACCGAGGTACTGGGGATTCGCCCCATTTGTTGGCTAACTTCTCCAGTTCACTTCCGAACAGGAGGGATCCTTTAAAAGGCATTCTCGTGAGGCTCGTCTTGGATGTCACATCGGCTGACCAATTTCGGAGCCATAGTTGCCTTCTGGCTGCCACTATGGAGGCGACGCCCTTGGCTGAGGTGCACACCAGGTCAGAGGTCAGATCTGTGAGGAAAGAAATCGCCGGTTCTAATGTTTCTGCGGAAGTGGTTGCGTCCCTGGAGAGAAGCAAGCAGGCACATGTCACAATGGCACAGCAAAAAGTGATCTGCAGGGTCACTGCTGCGACATCAAATGACTGTTTAAGGATAGATTCCTGACTTCTGTCCTGGGCATCCTTGAGTGCAGCGCCTCCTTCGATTGGGATGGTAGTGCGCTTTGAGATAGCGCAGACCATGGCATCCACTTTTGGGAACCGTAGGAGTTCTTTGGCCATGGGTTCCAGGGGGTATAGGGCTTCTAAGGCCCTTCCTCCTTTGAAGCTGGCCTCTGGGGCATTCCATTCCATGTCAATCAGTTGGTGTATGGCCTGCAGCATTGGGAAATAGCATGAGGCCTGACGAAGACCGACCAAAACTGGGTTCGTATTTGGCTCTGTTGTGGAACTCGCGCCTGGAATGGCCAGCATCTTCAGGGTCAGAGACACGAAAGCTGGTAACTCATCTTTGGAGAAGAATCGCATCATGGTTCGGTATGGTTCCATCCCTGGAGGGATTTCCCCTTCCTCCAGGGAGTCAGACTCTTCCCCCGAGGAGGAAGGGGAGGCTTTTCCCTGGATGGGGCACATCTGGGTAGGTGTCAGAGGCGCTTGGAAGGTCTTGTGCTTCTGGTCGAGACAGGGTCTGTGTCGCAGGCAATATCGATTGTGCCTGGACAAAGGTTTGCAGCCCTTTGAAGAATTCCACTCAGTAAAAGGTCCCTGGGTCCATATTGAATCCAGTGGAGGCCCCCCCCCCCCCCCCCGGGGTGCCCCCGAGTAGGCGCCAAGTCGGAGATATAGAGGTCCGGGGTACTATTATTGGTGGATCTGGATCCCTCTACTGGCTGTGGGGGGCCTTGCTTAGGTTCCCTCTGAGCCTCTTCGCACTGCAGGCATAGGGTGGAGGCCACATCAGGTTGCGAAGCTCTCAGGTGGCAGGCTGGGCAGAGGGCTTGTCCCTTGGCTTTCTTGGCTGGCGGTGCCATGATTTGTGCACGTGGAGTGGCTCAAACTAGTCTGTGTGCGTAGATGCGTGCGCCAGGAGGCTTAGTTGTGCGTTGTGGTTGCGCCGGCCATGTGTGCCTGGGCGAGATGCACGTGCCGCCGTGTGCATGGCACAGATGCGTGCGCCCGGCTCACCGCTGTGCGCATGGCTCAATTGTGCAGACAATACGGCCATCAAGGGGGGGGGGGGGGGGGGGAGTAGCACCGATGATCACGCAGGCAAGATGGCAACCCCCCCCCCCCCCCCCGAGGATCTCCACATGTGTGGACCCTCGCACCGGATCGGGGTCTAGCCCGGACGGGGCTGCTCAAGGCCGGAAGGGATGATCTGCGTGGCAATTCAAGCATTGGAGACCGGAGACTTAGAAAACGTTTTCTACCTTATCAGGTCTCGGCATTTCCCGGACTCGTGCCGAGCAGTCTCCGGCTGCGTGGGGAGAGGGAATTACCTTCACTGGCTCGCTCGATTCAAAACCCGCTGCCTCTAAGCCACCCTAGGGGCTAAGTCCACGCCAGGAACCGGCTACTGGACCGAGGCTTACCTCTGAGGGATCTCGGAAATCACCTCAGGAATTCCCGACTGTGGGAGGGACCCTTAGGTATCACTGCAGGAGAGCGGGGCTCATATTCTTGAGGTAAATTTTCTTTCTTCTTTGTTTTAGAATTGCTAACACTATTCTAGTATGAGGATGTGTCCCTATCTGCTTAGGAGACTGAGAAATACCGAAGAGCTAAGCTTACTGCATGGGTATATGTAGGCTCACGTCAGCGTTGAAATCTGACTCAGGCTCCCATCTGCTATCAGGAGTACACAATACCCATTGGTCCTGAGTCCATCTGCTACACGATAGGAAATTTGAATTGCTCAAAGAACCCAAAGTACAATTTGCAAGAATCTTACTAGAGAAACAGTCTAATGACTGTCAGTCCTTATCTAGTGCGCCTAAGCATATGAATTTTTGAGAACTGGTACTGAGCAGACTCTCTCCTTACCTTCTCATAGTATATATTGATGAAAGTAGAGTAAGGAACGCAGACACCAGGAAAAAGATCTAGGCATCATAGTGGATAATACTTTAAAATCGTCAGCTCAGTGTGCTGCAGCAGTCAAAAAGCAAACAGAATGTTAGGAATTATTAGGAAGGGAATGGTTAATAAAACGGAAAATGTCATAATGCCTCTATATGGCTCCATGGTGAGACTACACCTTGAATACTGTATACAATTCTGGTCGCCGCATCTCAAAAAAGATATAGTTGCGATGGAGAAGGTACAGAGAAGGGCAACCAAAATGATAAAGGGGATGGAACTGCTCCCCTATGAGGAAAGGCTGAAGAGGTTAGGGCTGTTCAGCTTGGAGAAGAGACGGCTGAGGGGGGATATGATAGAGGTCTTGGAATGAGTAGATGTGACTCGGTTATTTACACTTTCAAATAGAAGGACTAGGGGGCATTCCATGAAGTTAGCAAGTAGCACATTTAAGACTAATTGGAGAAAATTCTTTTTCACTCAACGCACAATAAAGCTCTGGAATTTGTTGCCAGAGGATGTGGTTAGTGCAGTTAGTGTAGCTTGGTTCAAAAAAGGTTTGGATAGGTTCTTGGAGGAGAAGTCCTTTAACGGCTATTAATCAAGTTTACTTAGGGAATAGCCACTGCTATTAATTGCATTAGTAGCATAGGATCTTCTTGGTGTTTGGGTAATTGCCAGGTTCTTGTGGCCTGGTTTGGCTTCTGTTGGAAACAGGATGCTGGGCTTGATGGACCCTTGGTCTGACCCAGCATGGCAATTTCGTATGTTCTTATGATCCAAATGAGCAAATGATTATTCAGAGGCATTATTCCTATGGATCTGCATCAGCACAGAATTATGAACTGGCAGCCTTTGTAGCCTGCCAGCAGCAGTATCAGGGGTCCTACCCTGAAATACAGATTGTTTTAGATTCTAATCTTTTCAGAAGTGCCATTGCTTTGCTGCTCTGGTGGTTAGCTAATAATTTGAAATGCACAGATGGTTCCAGTGAAAAATTCACCACTTTAGACTATGGCAAAAGAATTAAAAAATAATTTTCAAAGAATTCATTTAAAGTGAAAGAAAGGACTTTTATTAAAAGGGAACATTAGCAGATTAACTTGCAAAAATGTGTGCCATATAGGCTCTATTTGGCCATGGTACAAGCAGATCTCCATGGATGGTATAGCAACACGCTGCACAGATTATGATCAAATGGTGCGACCTGATATTACAACACTGTAGAAAAGTGGCTCTGAGCTTTCTAATTTAAGAAAGCTATTGTAAGACTCCACAGATAACATAGCACACATTTCTTACACCCACCATACAGTCATTTTGTGTCTGAAAAAGGAGGAAGGCTTTAATATAGCAATGAAATTCTTATCAAGGCATCTAAGATGAAGAATTCAAGTAGAGACAAAGATGAAACTGAACCATGAGATGACAGCTGAACCCAGATTACTCTGGTTACTAGACCCTACAACACGGCTCAGATTTCCCTTGAAGAATCGGTTTGCAGCCCTGGAAATGGAGGAGATATCATTCCATAAGGAGGAACCAAAACATACAAACCCCCAACATGCAGGCACAACCACCAATGCATCTAGGAAATGAAAGGTAGTGATGCTCTATATTGGTAGGATATTTTGGATTTAATTTATGAAGAACTTGTTCTTCCTTAGAGGATTTGAAAGCTGATATAGAAATAGACTGCATCATAATTTAATGATGCATTAAGGGATCAACAGAGAAAATGGAGGAAAGACCAAAGTGAACAATCAGAAAAGGATTATAAAGAACTGTCACAATATTGAATATTACTGTTGGAAATGAAGAAATCTTACTTTTTAGAGCTGTTTAGTCTGGTGCAATCTGCTATTAGACCGCCCAAGCCTGTGTCAGGAGGTAAACCTGATTGTGAGAGCCTAGCTAGGTTTTTTTGATCTTGCTGATAACTATGAGGATGTTTATTTACCTGTTATTCCCATGGAAAAACAAGAACTATGGTCCAACTTTATCCTTGTGTCTGAGAAGTCTCTGGTGGCTATAATTGTTGGGATAAAATCTTTAGCAAAGGAGTTGGACCCTTGTCCTCTCTCAATAATAAAAAAAACAAGGCTATTCTATTTCCTAAGTTCTTATTATCGTTGTCATCTTGAGTAGTACCAATAAAATTAAAGAGCTCAGACCCATTTTGAAGGAGTCTTCCAAAGATTTTGATAAATTACAGAATTATTGCCCCATCTCAAATTTATTTTTAGTGAAACAAAAAAAAAAAAAAAAGTACTTTGCAACAATTTGATTTTTTCTTTAAGAAGTACATTCCATTCTTGATGGACAATACGGTGTTCATAAAAACAGAGGCACTGAAACTTTGTTGATCTCTCAGACAAAATTCATTGTGATTTAGAGTCTAGTAAGAGTGGTACCTTAGTGCATTTAGACATCAAAGCTGCCTTTGATACCATCTCACCAGAAGTTAATTAAAAGATTGGTAGCTGTTGGAATCAGTGGCACAGTATTAAATTGTTTCTTTCTTTTCTTTAAGAACAATGTGTTCAAGTTGATACTGATAAATCTAATTGGTATCTAATTGTCTGTGAAGTACTGAAAGATTCTTCACTCAACATTTTTTTTACATTCATTTAGTAGTCTGTGTTCCCTGCAACTGATCTGTCATAATTATGGAAATGATGTTAATTTTTACCTTCCAAGTGATGTTGGTAGTAAGCTTCCTTCTGTCTCATTTAATAGGTGTTTAGAGGTTGTAAAAAGTTGGTTTGCCCAAAATGACTTAGAGTCCGATGCATTAAATATGCGCAGAAAGCGAGTGCTGAACAGTCAACGCCCACTTTCTTAATGTACCCCAGGCGCTTCCCTTGGGGGCGCCATGCGATATTTAAATTAGGGGGTCGCGTTAGTAAGGCGGCGCTAGGGTTGCTTGCGTGCCCTTAGCGCCTCCTTTCTAACGAGAACCCGATCGGCGGCCGTCCACCGGTTAGAAAAACCAAAGAGTTTATCAGCATCGGCTATCCTAAACACCGCACAGCCAGGGGGTTCAGGAAATGAACGCTTGTCAGTTGAGCGTCCATATCCTGCACCCAAATTCCAGTGTTTTGTTTTTTGTGTTTGTTTTTTTTCACTAGTGTCCCTAGTGCCTCTTTTTGCCACAGGCCCTAGTTTAAATAAATTAATTTAGTGAATCGCGTGCACAGGAGAGTGGCCTGTTCGCCCGCTCTCCCGCGACTTTTACTGTATCGGCCCGTAAGAAAGCACTTCTATGGGTTACTCCATTGTTAGAATGGGGTGATCCGGTACTAAATCAAACAGATTAATTCATAGGGGCTCTTACTAGGCCTTCAGCGAACCTGATCATGCACAATTTGCAGAGAATAAAATTCTGGGTTTTTTGTCAAGGCAGTCATAGCATCACAGATTACACAATGGAATTTAACCAGCTTGCCAATGAAGTGGACTGGAATGAGTCAGCTCTACATGCCCATTTATGGAGGGGCTTAGTGCCCCATATTAAAGATGAACTACCTCATCTAGACCAGCCAATGATTCTAGAAATTCTGCTTATTCTCTGTGTAAAAACAGAGAGATGCCTTAGAGAATGAGCCCATGAAAATGAAAGGGAGAAACCAAAGTTCGAGTGACAAGGTGCTCCCATAATCAGTGAATCTACTCTCAAAGAATCCATAGTTACTATCATTATCAGGCATCGCCTCTCTAAAGAGGAAAAAGAGTGATGGTGTGAAGAAGGAATGTCTTTATTGTGGTTTCCTGGGACAGTTCAGTGATTGCTGCCAGAGTAAGCCTCTATGTCAAAGGAGCCTCCAGCAGAGAAACTCCAGATCCCAGCCCCAATAGAGGGGACAGGTCAGGAGGCAGTTTCCCATTAAAGAATTGGCACAGCACTGGGGTCATCTCTCTGACATGTCACCTTGCCAGTGAAACTATCCTGGGAAAACAACCAAATCCCAGCATTAACCTTTATCAACTTCGAGGCATCTATCTCTTTCCTGGATCTAATGTTTGCCCAGCAACATTAAGTCCCCATTCAATCAAAGGGTTTAAGTATTTTAGTAGAAACCATTGATTGTTCACCATTAGCATAGAGGCCAGTTACTATTCAGACCCCACCACTGTACTGACAAATGCACATAAGCACCAGGAGACTATCACATTCGACCTCATTAAGGCACCACATTTTCTAGTTATCCTCTGTTTTCCATGGCTGAAACAACAAGAGCCATACAACAGCCATCTGTACATAGTATCCCTCTTTTCTGCCTTTCTCTCCCCTCATTTCTTCAAACAAGCCTTTCTCCCCCTATCTTCCTTTTCCCCTTTTCTCTCCCCTTTTTCCTCAATCTATACCTTCTTTTCCCTTACTTATCCCCCTTTTCCCACCCTTCCTACCTTCTACCCCTTACCCTCCCCCCCCCTCGCCCTACCCCCCTGCCTACCCTCCTTTCAAACCTACACTCCTCGTTTTCCTTTAACATTATTTATTTTGTTGTATTTTGCTTTTGGTTTTTCTGTTTGTTGCTTCTCGTTTTAGTAACATCCTATTGTTTCAATGTCATATTGTTATATTGTTATACTGTATCTCCCAATTGAGTTCTATGTAAACCGGCATGATGTGTTTCACGAATGTCGGTAAATAAAAGTTAGTAAATAAATAAATAAATAAATAAATAAATAAAAAAAAAAAAACAACTGGAAGATTTGGCAGGCAATATTCCCCTCCATGTACTGTCAACAAAAACAGTATGCCAAGCAAAGAAATCCCAGAAAGGGGTCCCAAGGAAGAGAATCCAAGCCATCAGGGTTTTTTGACCAAAAGGATGGGGGCAGACCACAGTAGAAGAAATATGCCGCTTATTTTGATGTATTTGACAAGGAGCAGACACACTTACTATGCACAGACTAGAAGATTGCCCCCATAGATCTGATACCAGGGGCAGAAGTTCTTTTCAGATGAATCTATTAGTTGCCTGAACTGGTCTTGAAGGCACTTTAGGACTCTTTCCAGGAGAACCTAAAGAAAGAGTGTATCTGGCATTCTACATCTCCAGCCTTGTATAGACTACCAAGCTTTGAATGCAGTTACCATCAATAACCATTACACCTTCCCCTGATAAATGAACTATTGAAATGTCTTCAAGCCACACAAGTATTTACCAAGCTTGACCTGAGGGATGCATATAACTTGGATTATATTCGGGAAAGGGATGAATGGAAAACGGCCTTCCAAACACAATACAGACACTGAGTATATGGGAATGGCATTTGCGTTATGGAATGCCCCCATCACATTTCAGCATTTTCTAAATTAGATTTTTCAAGACATGCTGGACCAGTGTGTGATCTATTTAGATAACTTTTATATTTTCTGAAAACTCAGCAGAACAGGTCTTGGAATGTCTGAGAACATAAGCTATATGCCAAGTTAAAAATGGATCAGATACTCCTCAATGACTTACCGTTGGGGTAGACTGAGGGGGGATTATATTCCTGCATCTCTCCTTCAGTTACAGACCTTACTTGTTAGGATTTTTTTTGTTTCTTACGGCCGATGTCCCGAGGGTGGGGTGGTGGGGGGGGGATTGGGGGAACTGTTTAACTGTATGTAGAGTTTTGGAGTTTTTCCGTCGCTGTTTTCTGGCCTAAAAGAGTGTGGCTGGATGTCAGCATTTGTGGAACTAGTTTTCTTTGTCTGAAATGTACATACACCTGTGGGTATAAGAAAATGTGGCTAATGGAGTTGTATGGTTGACCTTGTTTGTTGATTGTGTCACTACTATAAAAATCAATAAAAAAAAAAAAATGGATCAGATAAATGGATCATGGAATTTTTGGGCCACAATTTCAATTGACAAGTTATAGATGGACCAAAGGTGGTTAAGTGCACTGGCCTGCCCAAAAGAATGAATGAAATCCAGTGCTTCCTGGGTTTTGCAAATGTTTACTGCCACTTTATCCTGGGTTTCTCTAAAATGTCAGTGCCATTAACAGAGGTACTCAAGAAGGAATCTTTTTTCATATGGGCCACAGAACAATCATCAGCTTTTGAACAATTGAAAAAGGCATTTACAACTGCTCCAATTTTAATACTCCCCAACCCTCAGCAACAGTTTATTGTAGAAGCAGATACATCAAGGGGAGCTATCAGATCAAAACTCTCAATAAAGGAAGGGGCCCTCCTGCTTCCTTGTGAATTTCACTCATGCAAACAGACCCCAGCTAAGAATTATCATGAACTCTTAGCAATCAAAATGGCTTCATCTGCTAGAAGGAGCCGGTCCAAGTCCAGTCTTCACTTTTCATAAAAACCTAGAATCTTTATTAACCACACATTATGACAACTCCCTCCAAGCCTGATGGTCCCTTTTCTTTTCCTGTTTCACTTTGATCTGACCTACTGACCATAATCTATGAATAATAAAGCTGTCGCCCTATCATGTAGGGAAGAGGAGCCAGCGGACCTGAAACTCCCCTCCACCATCCTCGGGCTGGATAATTTTATGATGTTAGAAACCCAGAGTTAATGGAAATCATACAAAGGTGCCCACAGAAAGATGAATTGCACAAAGTCAGTTTCAAGAACTGGGGACAGAAGTAGAAAACTCCATGTGGCGTAAACAAGGCTTTCTCCTTTTTAGAAAGGAACATCTATATGTGCCTAAGGGCACAACACATTTGGAAGTATTATGAAATTCTATTGATTCTCCACTAGCAGGTTGCCTGGGGTTCCACAAGGCCAAAGAACTGGTTGCCTGAATGTTCTGAAGGCCGGGATGGAGACAAAAGGTTGCCAAGTATTTTAACTCATGAGAAGCTTGTGCCCAAAATAAGATTCTTCAACACCATCCACTCAGATTGCTCTTGCCCTTACCAATGCCCTCCAGACCCTGGGAATGGATCTCTAAGGATTTGATCATAGACTTACCCCCATCTCAGGGGAAAACAATGATCTTGGTGGTGATAGTCATTTACCATGATGGTTCACTTGATAACAAATGCTAGTCTCCCATCATCCCACAAAATGGTGGATTTGGTAATTCAGGAAGTGATATGTTTCCATGGATTGTCATCATATATTGCTTTTAATCATGGTTCCTAATTTCAGCACTTTTCTGTAAGGAAAAACTACTGGATGTCCAGATCCACCTGTCCGCTTATCTGCAAATAGATGGTCAGACAGAATAAGTAAATCAAACAATGGAACAGTATCTTCGTTTTGCAGTTTCCATCAAAATTATTGGGTACAGTTATTACCAATGAAAGAATTCAACTACAGTACATTCAACAACCAAAATCTCCCTGGTTTTTTTTTACAATTTTGGGATTCATCCTGTTTCATTCAGGAGAACCCCGACAGTCAAAGGTCCCTGCAGGAACACAAAAGATTGGGAGGAGGTAAACAATTGATTTTCAGAAGTGTGTTCATGAGGAGATAAATAGAAGTAAATAAGGTGATGGGACCAGATGGGATACATCCATAGGTACTAAGGGAACTGGCTAACCTTTACAATGCTTCCCCTATGTGGGTGAAGGGGTGGAAGAAGGGGGTGCCACCCAAAGGAATAAAGGCAGGAAACAAGTTTTACTTGCCTGCCTCACCCTTCTCACACCATGCCCATCAAGAATGCCAAAATTGTTGTGAATGCTAGCAAACATCAAATACCGACAGCTAGTAAGAAAAAAAATCTTTAGTCTTTTATTATAAGATTTCGTATAATAGGAGCAGTAATTACCAAACAATGCAGAGTACATTTTTGGCTCAGGGTTCCCAAGCCGCTCCAGTCAGTTAAATATGTCACCATTTCCAACCTAAACATCAATGTAGTTATTTAGTTAGCATAACATTTTTGTAATTGGTAGAAATTATAATTTTATCTCATATAGGCTAAGACAACTGGATTCTTGTAAGTCATGTGATTTCTTGCAAATTGGACCAAAAAGGTAGGAAAACTCAGTGCTGACCCTTGACCTTTTAACATTTTTTTTAGCATTTCAGCAGCTTTAGCAATTCCTACAAGTTCAATCAGTGAAATATGCAAATATAGTCACTGTATAAGATGAGTCTAGAGCTAAAATAGAATGCAGGCACTGATCGTTGATACATTTCAGCATTTCCAAGTACTTTTTCCACAGTGAACCTGGAACACTAGTCATTTTCGGAACATTAATTCCTTATACTGACTTTTTCTTCAAAATACATTCAATACTAAGCAAAAATGTGATGCAATACACAAGAATAATGATTTGTACTGTGGCTTGCTTTATCCTGCATTTCTGGCTCTTTACCACCCTGAGATATAGCTTTCACAGGTGTAATTTTCATAGCAACTATGCAGAGCACCCTTCCACAGGGGAGATATGATAGAGGTCTATAATACAAAGAGTGAAGTGGAACAGGTAACCGTGAATCAGTTTACTCTTTTAAAAAGCACCTTTTAAAAAGCACAAAAACAAGGGGACATGCAATGAAGTTACTAGTTAATACATTTAAGACAAATAGGAAGCTTTTTTAATTTACTCAATGCAAAATTTAACTCTGCAATTCATTGCCAGAGGATAAGGTAAAAGCTCTTTAAAAAAAAAAGTTTGGACAAGTTCCTGAAAGAAGAGTCCAAAAAACTTTATTAAAGAGGACTAGGGGAAATCCATGCTTTAAGGGGATAAAACAGCATGGACTATCAAACTTTAGGGATCCTGCCAGGTGCTTGTGACCTGAATTGCCCACTGTTGGAAAAAGAATACTGGGCTAGATGGACCTTTGGTATTACCCAGTATGGCAAATCTTATGAGGACAGAATGTCACAAATTATACAAGTTGCTCACATTTCCGTATTTCAGTGCTGAAAAGGAACAAAAGCTTTTTATTGCTCGTGCATGAAAGGTCCAACACCAAAGAAGCTTCACTACTTTCAACAGTTTGCAAAACTCTAAGGAAAAGCAATGCCAACAGGGAGGGAAGTGGGTTTGAAGGCAGGCAATCTGCTATCTTCACTATCATCCACTAGAGAACTATTTAGATCATCTCTAGAACTCACTTGAACTTTGGCAGTCTAATATCAAAACCCAGTCTTATAACTATCAACTGTTTATTTAGCCTACATTAGGCACCGTATCTTCTACTTATGTTATTAACCCATATGTACTAATCCAAGTTATATCGACCTGTTCATTATAAGACATTTACTTGTCAATGTTATTGTTTAGAATGTAAACCGAATTGATCAGTAATTCTGTTATTGGAAAGTCGGTATATAAAAATGCTAAATAAATAAAAATAAATAATCTTCAGAGAACACCCAACACAGCTGAACAACTTTGCTTTATAGGAAAAATCGGTTCACCCAGTGACAAGAGGGATTCCCTAGCTAAGGACTGTCTTCAACAGAAAGAGGAAGACAACCATCATCACCATCAATCAGGAAATACATATATTTAAAAAAAACAAAAAAATATTAATACAATTCTTTTGGAGGAGGAGGGACCCTTTTTACATCTTTTACAACAAGAAATCCAAAATCTAAGAATGGATGCTGCGATGGAGTTGAGCTCTGTCCCACAAAGGGACCATAAAGCAAAAACAATACGAACTTAGCTTGCCATTAGGACAGGTCCAAAAAAGTTAGAGTATATAAATTTGTGGGCTGAAATTCATTTCACAAACTTGTACATCATTCACTGGAAGTAGACCTTAGATGGGAAAACATCTCCATTACAGATCTTCTATTACTGGCCTATACATGCCCTTTAAAGGTCAGGCCTGCCTGTGCATAACAAAAAGAAATGCAATTTATTACCAACTAGAAATGGTGCATTTATAGGCTTACTGGGATTAAAATAAACAAGCTGATAAGACTTTCTGCATAACTGAGTTCACTCCAGCTAGAGGGCTGAAGCTCTCTTGCAATGTAAAATAAGAATGATCTTTTCACCTGAAGGAATACTGATGATAGAAGATTTTGTTGCTGATTGGATAAGATTTGTAGGTATTGCTTTGTTGAAATATTGTATGACTTAAAGCTTGGGATGGAAAAGATATTGCGAGATAAACTGATACTTTGTGCGTTAGATGTAATAGAGAAAGCTAGGTAAATTCTAAGTGTGTGACTGCCTTAAAGGAAAGGGTACTTGGCTCTGAAAAAAGGCGTGAGCAAACTGATACTGATCTGACAAGATGTTCCAGAAAGTATTTTGTTTTTTAAATTGATTTTTTTAAACTTTGCATTTATACCATTTTCACATTATACAAGTATAACACTTGTTGGAAACATACAAAGATTAAAAAACAAAGAAAAACAATCACTCATGAAAAGAAAGCAAGAATAATAAAATAATCAGACCACTACAAGTGGAGAGAACACAAACCCAATGTCAGAGGAAATTATCATTTAAAATGAAAACTACTCGCTGGGAAGACCCTTCATTTACAAACTACAGTCAGTCCAATATGGGAGATAAAGTAGCTCCTTGGTCCAGTGGCAGAGAGATGTTTACCAGAGGCTGCCTCTTATTAAGAAAAGAAACCAACCAAGGAGGGTAAAAAAACACACACTTTACTCCTCTAAATTTAATGATAAACTTACAGGGAAAATTAAGCTAAAACATAGCCCCTATCTGAATGATCCTGCACCTCAATAACAAAAATCTCTAACTCTTCATTTGGGTCACCTTAGCAGCATCTGAAAAATACATACTTTTAGCCCTAAGACAGGCACATCCCTATTTTGAAAAATCTGTCTCAGAATACCTAAACTCCTTGAATGTATCTTGCCTTGAGCTACAATGAAAAAGTGTGGGCTAAATACACTAAATATACAAACATAACCGCAATCAAAACCAAGAGCTAAGGTCACAATAAGAGTGGATGGAGAAACCCAATCCTCTGTAGATTATTCAAAACTAGAGGAATAATTAAAAACATCCAAGGAAGCCTGAAACTCAGCCCTAACATGGTCAGCATTTTTAAAATGTGTCAAGTAATAAGCTTTTCATAAAGGTGATATAAGGTTCTCAAGTATTCCCAAAACTTCCAAAACGTATTTCTCAACATTTCCACTGGAGAAATAAAACGCTTCAATAATCCAAGTATTTCATATTCTAGATTTTCCATCTTATTGAACAAGAAAAGATGACTTTTAGAAATGACCCCAAAAGAGTTCTATATAGTAGCAATTTTTGTTACAAATGAATCCACTTTTTGAGATATAGCTATGGTCTGTTCTTCAGAAAATAAACTGTGTTGTTGGGATACAAATTGACCTGTTGTGAAATGTAAGCAATAGCTTCCCAAATCATATTGAGGGTAATAGTAGGGAGCTTAGGTAAATCAAAACAAGTCTGCTTCACTTTTTTGAAGGGGTTAATAAACCTGTAGATAAAGGTAAACCGATAGATGTAGTATATTTGGATTTTAGAAGGCATTTGACAAAGTTGCTCATGAAAGGCTACAAGGAAATGTAAAAAGTAATGGGATAGGTAGCGATGTCCTTTCATCGATTACAAACAAGTTAAAAGAAAGGAAACAGAGTAGGATTAAATAGACAATTTTCTCAGTGAAGGGGGGTGGGCAGTGGAGTGCCTCAGAGACCCATGCTTTTCAATATACTTATAAATATACTTATAAATATACTGTACTGGGACCTGTGCTTTTTAATATACTTATAAATGATCTGGAAAGGAATAAGACGAGTGAGGCAATCAAATTTGCAGATGATACAAAATTATTCAGGGTAGTTAAATCACAAGCGGATTATGATAAATTACAGGACCACCTTGTGAGACTGGAAAATTGGGCATTCAAATGGCTGATGAAATTTAATGTGGAAAAGTGCAAGATGATGCATATAGGGAAAAATAACGCATGCTATAGTTACAGGATGTTAGGTTCCATATTAGGAGCTAGCACGCAGGAAAGAGATCTAGGCGTCATAGTGGATAAACCATTAAAATCATCGGTTCAGTAGTGCTGCAGCAGTCATAAAAGCAAACAGGATGTTAGGAGTTATTAGAAAGGGAATGGTGAATAAAATGGAAAATTATCGCTCCATGGTGAGACGGCACCTTGAATACTGTGTACAAATCTGGTTGCCGCATCCCAGGAAAGATATAATTGCGATGGAGAAGGTACAGAGAAGGCAATGAAAATGATAAAGGGAATGGAACAGCTCCCCTAAGAGGAAAGACTAAAGAGGTTAGGACTGTTTAAGCTTGGAGAAGAGACGGCTGAGGGGGGAATGTGATAGAGGTGTTTAAAATCATGAGAAGTCTAGAACGGGTAAATGTGGATCTGTTATTTACCCTTACGGATAATAGAAGGACTAGGGGCACTCCATGAAGTTAGCATGTAGCACATTTAAAACTAATTGGAGAAAGTTCTTTTTCACTCAACACACAAACTCTGGAATTTCTTGCCAGGGGATGTGTGGTTAGTGTAGTTAGTGTAGCTGGGTTTAAAAGAAAAGGTTTGGATAAGTTCTTGGAGGAGAAGTCAATTACCTGCTATTAATCAAGCTGACTTGGAAAATAGCCACTGCTATTACTAGCATCAGTAGCATGGGATAGACTTAGTTTTTGCATACTTGCCAGGTTCTTATAGCCTGGATTGGTCACTGTTGGAAACAGGATGCTGGGCTTGATGGACACTTGGTCTGACCCACTATGGCATGTTCTTTTTGTTTATAAGTCCACCTCAGAGGTAAAATAGTTTTATAAGAACAACTCTGATTCTACTTTTTAATTATTATTCTTTATTTTCTTATTTAGATTAGTAAAATAAAAAGGTATCACATTTTTTGCTGTTTATTTCTGCATGGAATAAGAACTATTTTTTTTTTTTTTACTAGTATGTTAAAGCCTCCTACGTTTTCAATGGTTGCTACATCATTCAATCCACAATGAGGAGAAGGTGTATAACTAACATTTTTTCACTCGGCTTTAAAACTTCCTTCACCTGATCTCCACTTCCCCTTTTCTTGTACAGGTACTCAAGCTCAGACAAAAAGGACAAGGGACCAGTCATGTCAAAACTTAGCTCCTGCACTTGTATCTTCATCAAAAGGACAAAATCTTGGGAAAATCAGGTACATGAGTTGCAACTTCCTAAAGGTTACAACTATCTTCTATGACAAACAGCTATTCTGTAAAATAAACCAAAAACATGTCACATATCCAAATTCAGTCTAACATATCTAGGTATACTGGATAATTTAGACAATCCAGACTAAGCTTTAAAAGGTTGCACTATAACCTGATGATCATGTTGCAAGGAGCATAGTCATTTTTTTAAACTTCTAATTCTTTAAATAAAACATTGAACAGCAGTAACGTCAAAAACCTGCAAGCTTCTTTCCAAACAGTACTGTATTGATTTTCTACTTTGAATAAAATGCTGTGGAATGTGAAGTGCTGCGTAAATAAGCTCTAGGGAAGAATTCACAGATAAGCGGCTGTCGGAAATACCTGACGGCAAAGACCAAGGTCAAATCAATTCTAATTGAATAGAAAATTTTATTTCCACCTAACTCTTGACCAGAAGCCCACTAATATGATAGCTTTATGCAAAACAGTTGCAAAGAATACATAATATCTAATGGAAATTAGAGTACCAAAAAAGAAAAGTATTTAACACTATTTTCCTGAAATAATTATATGGAAATATATGCAATCGAGATTTATAAATTAGTCTTTTAAACTCTACAAGAACAGATGCATCTAAGTTTTGATGGAGTCAAATTTATTTTGCAAATACAATATAAAAAATGATTTCAAATCAAGAATCAAATACAAGAACTAAATTCTAAGAAAACTAATTATACAACAGTGAGTTTGAAGCCAAATGATGTGTGTTAATTACTACTTTTGGTTCCAAGCCTTGACAATGTGATACTTAAATTGCAGTGTATTTTTATTATATGCAAATTTGTTTACCTGAATCATGGACTCTGCTAACTGTGCTTCATCCACTTCTAATATCATTCTTTTAATTTCCTCATATGGCATTCGAAATGAACCCAGGAAAATGGCTAACACATTTTTAAAGGAGAGAAAACAGATATGAAAATATATTAATATTAAAATTCTAGTGTTACCTCAAAAGCAGCAAATGTCCTGAATATCTTTACTTAGTATACCTACAATAAACAATCTTATTAATCAATTATTAATAGATTAGGCAAATTTCTGCCAACCATGACAAGTTCTGGAAATATTAACAGAAAACCTAAATCTTATTGTAAATGACCATTTACCATTTAATTGGCCATGTTGAAGTACTACCTTAAATACTACTACTATAATTTAAAACTGAACTAAATTAATAAATATGATTTGATAATTTTGATTTAATACAAATATGCACTGAGTGTTAAACATACAGAAAATAGTATATACAGATTATATTTGCATATAACCAGAGAAATTTCTTCCATGAAATCGGCCTTTAAGAACACTTTTGGATTCTGTGCATGGGATAGCAAACATTTAGTCTAAAAACTGTCCACCATGAGTTGTGCCCAGCATGTAGTAAGTCAGATTGACAAACTAAACAGTATCAAATCACCTGGACCGGATGGTATGCATCCTAGGGTACTGAAAAAACTCAAAAATGAAATTTCTGACCTGTTAAAATTTGTAACCTGTCACTAAAATCATCCATTGTACCTGAAGACTGGAGGGTAGCCAATGTAACCCTAATATTTAAAAAATGTTCCAGGGGAGATCCAGGTAACTATAGGCCAGCGAACCTGAATTCAGTGCCGGGAAAAATAGTGGAAACTGTTCTCAAGATCAAAATCGTAGAGCACATAGAAAGACATGATTTAATGGAACACAGTCAACATGGATTTACCCATGGGAAGTCTTGCCTAACAAATCTGCTTCATTTTTTGAAGGGGTTAATAAACATGTGGATAAAGGTGAACCGGTAGATGTAGTGTATTTGGATTTTCAGAAGGCATTTGACAAAGACCCTCATGAGAGGCTTCTAAGAAAACTAAAAAGTCATGGGATAGGAAGCGATGTCCTTTCGTGGATTACAAACTGGTTAACAGACAGGAAACAGAGAATAGGAATAATGGTCAGTTTTCTCAGTGGAAATTTGATAACCTCACTCGTATTCTTTTCCAGATCATATATATATATATATATATATATATATATATATATATATATATATAAATATATATATTTGCAGATGATACAAAATTATTCAGAGTAGTTAAATCACAAGCAGACTGTGATACATTACAGGAGGACCTTGCAAGACTGGGCATCCAAATGGCAGATGAAATTTAATGTGGACAAGTGCAAGGTGTTGCATATAGGGAGAAATAACCCTTGCTGTAGTTACACAATGTTAGGTTCCATATTAGGAACTACCACCCAGGAAAAAGATCTAGGAATCATAGTGGATAATACTTTAAAATAGTCGGCTCAGTGTGCTGCAGCCGTCAAAAAAGCAGACAATGTTAGGAATTATTAGGAAGGGAATTGTTAATAGAACGGAAAATGTCATAATGCCTCTATAATCGCTCCATGGCGAGACCGCACCTTGAATACTGTCTACAATTCTGGTCGCCGCATCTCAAAAAAGATATGGTTGCAATGCAGAAGGTACAGAGAAGGGCAACCAAAATGATAAAGGGGATGAACAGCTCCCCTATGAGGAAAAGCTGACAAAGTTAGGCTGTTCAGCTTGGAGAAGAGATGGCTGATGGGGGATAAGATAGAGGTCTTTAACATCATAAAAGGTCTTGAACGAGTAGATGTGACTCGGTTATTTACACTTTCGAATAAAAGAAGGACTAGGGAGCATTCCATGAAGTTAGCAATTAGCACATTTAAGACTAAA
Source organism: Rhinatrema bivittatum (assembly GCF_901001135.1). Classification (NCBI taxonomy): domain Eukaryota; kingdom Metazoa; phylum Chordata; class Amphibia; order Gymnophiona; family Rhinatrematidae; genus Rhinatrema; species Rhinatrema bivittatum. The sequence continues at coordinate 147,696,299 of NC_042619.1, forward strand.
TGGAGAAAGTTATTTTTCACTCAACACACAATAAAGCTCTGGAATTTCTTGCCAGAGGTTGTGGTTAGTGCAGTTAGTATAGCTGGGTTCAAAAAAGGTTTGGATAAGTTCTTGAGGAGAAGTCCATTAATGGCTATTAATCAAGTTTACTTAGGGAATAGCCACTGCTATTAATTGCATCAGTAGCATGGGATCTTCTTAGTGTTTGGGTAATTGCCAGGTTCTTGTGGCCTGGTTTGGCCTCTGTTGGAAACAGGATGCTAGGCTTGATCGACCCTTGGGTCTGACCCAGCATGGCAATTTCTTATGTTCTTATATACAATGTTGGATCCATAGCTGTTCACTATGGATTAGCATTTCAGTGCAAATATAAATGTGAAAGTATAACGTTGGCTGCTATACCTGGAGGCCAGATATCAGTGTTGCAGCTTCTTGATGTTTTCCTTAAAGAAGCCAATAAAAGATCGCGTTAGAAGGATGTGGCAGGAGTGGATGTGGTCTGGAGATGTGCGTGTAACCAAAGGAGGGAATTTAATGAAGCCTTATAATCACCTTGCTGCAAAACGGGTCAAAGATGCATGGGACAATATTTCTTCAGACATGATTCCCCGTTCTTTCTTGAAGAGCAGTATAAGCAATGCCATGAACGGCACAGAAGACAACATGCTGTATGAGAGCGATGTCGAAAATGTCAAAGATGACAAAGAAAACAATAGCTTGTTGCAAGCACCATTGTAGGACCCAAAAAGCAAAGAGGAAGACGGTCTAAAAAAGCTGTGAGGAATAAAACAAAAAATAGCCGAAAGTCCTTAGAAGTTCTTGTTTATTAAATAGACAATTGCCCGACTCTAGGCCTGAGTTTCGCCCATCAAAGGGCTGATTCAGGGGCTAAAATAAAATAAATAATTTGAATTAAGAACACACTGATACAGGAATAACTTAACATAAAATTTTAAACATACAAAGACTTGTAGTCATATAAATAAAGGTGCAAACGTGTACTGAGAAAAAGGGGGGCAGGGCAAGAAAAGGGGAACATTAAAACAAAACCAAGGCACTTGTAAAAATTGATTTTTTTCCTGAGAACAACAAATTGTCACTTTTTAAGATGTGCTTTTCAATCTCTCAAGCCTAATCAGGAAAAAAATAATAAGACATAAAATATCTCTCTCTGAAGGGAAAAACTATTCTTTTAAAATTTTTTGGTAGTAAAAATGGTTAAGATCATACCTCATTGCTAACAGTGTCCAAAACATGAATGTCAAGTTGAGTAGGTATGCTCTTCACATGGAAGTTCATAAACAGACTTAAATACAAAATGATTCATATTAATACGAGAAAATTACAAAAAATAAAAATTAAGAATTGAAATTAAGGATTGAAAATGAGCTAAAAAACGTAATTACCTCATGGGCACATGATATTTATGCACTCAAAATCTTAAAAAACAGAATGGGTGCACAATTAATGTGCATTCAAAAAAACAACATAACTTTGCGGCTCCAAACTCCGACAGGAAGTAATGTCCGTTCAAACAGCAGCAATTGATCTAAATTAAATAAGGTAACCCCATAAAAACAATTGTGAAATGAAAGACAGCACACGATCCGTCTATATTTTAAACTTATATCAAAATTTACTAAAAATTATTTAAAACAATTAGAATATTATTGTAATCAATGATTACCTTTGCCTGTAACTAAAAACCAGTATACTTCTTAAAATTATGTATGCCGAGCTAAAAATGGAAAAATCAATAAATAAATGAATATATATAAAAATTGTAAAATACATCGGCTATTATAAATACACGGTATAAAAAAGATACAAAAAAATGTGCCGACCTGAATATTAAAAATGTCCATGGAAAAGATGAACGCAAGCGGGGGTACGGATACAGATTGCACAATGCGCTAGCAGCGCAAATGTAAAGATTATCTGGGAAAAAACCTGAATAAACTTAGCAATATCGGCCAAGTGATAAGAGAGACTGAAAGGGGACCCCTGCTGGATGCAGGGTTACTGCTATGTTGGACATGCCCAGTAGGTGCCATTCAAAGTTCTAGAAACTTTGACAAAAGTGTTCCGTGATTGGGCTCCATCCTGTTGATGTCACCCATATGTGAGGACTACCATCCTGCTTGTCCTGTGAGAAAGTTATATTTACATGGATTTGTGGACAATAGCTATTCCTAACTGGTTATCTTTAATTTCAAACAGAGGATGCTGACCTTGATGGGCCCTTCGTCTGACCAAGTATAGTATGTCTTATGTTCCTTTTTGTTTGTTTGTAGGTACAGCCCAGATCCATCAGTAGATCCTGCCAGCATTGTATCCTTCGACCAAGGACAACCCTCCTTGGATTGTGCAAGTCAGATGTGGTGCGCAGATACCTCTCTTAGCTCTCAGGCAATTTTTACCCTTTATGAGCACCTGCACAGTGACCTTGACCCCTTCACAAATCGCAACCATGCCATGCCTGGGGTGGTTAAACTTCTCTGTGCTTTGCACATTTTTGACACTGGAAGTTTCCATAAAATTGATGGCATCTCTTCTGGGGTGGATCAGTCCTCTGTTTCTCATCACTTAGGACAAGTCTTCAGGGCAATGATGAAGCAGTATATCTACTATCCTGTGGACCCAACCCAACTTCAGGAAATCCAGTGTAGTTTCTTTGAAATAGCCAGGATGCCCAATGTGTTGGGTGCAATAGACTGCACTAATATCACATAGCCACTGAAATGAGAATAGGAAAATGCATTCTGCAACGCAAGGAATTCCATTCCATAAATGTGCAGGTTGTCTGTGATGCACACCTTTGAATATTGAATGTAGTGTCAAGATTTCCAGGAAGCTGCCATGATTCCTACATCCTTGCCCATTCATCACTTAGAACTCATTTCCCACGGGGAAGATACGGTGATGGCTGGCTGCTTGGTAAGTAACATTTGCTTCGGGCTGGGATTATAGACAAATAGGTGGGTTGGAGGTATGTGGGCCCAGGGGGAGTTCACTGGCCCACTGTGGGAAAAGATGTATGTTGTAAGCAGTTTAAAGAAATTATTTCTGCACCACCGAGTAGGGATGTGAATCGTTTTAGGACGATTAAAATTATCGTCCGATAATTTTAATATCGTCTTAAACCGTTATGGAACACAATACAATACAGATTCTACCGATTTATCGTTATAAATCGTTAGAATCGTGAGCCGGCACACTAAAACCCCCTAAAACCCACCCCCGACCCTTTAAATTAAATCCCCCACCCTCCCGAACCCCCCCCCAAATAACTTAAATAACCTGCGGGTCCAGCGGCGGTCCGGAAAGGCAGCGGTCCGGAACGGGCTCCTGCTCTGAATCTTGTCGTCTTCAGCCGGCGCCATTTTCCAAAATGGCGCCGAAAATGGCGGCGGCCATAGACGAAAAAGATTGGACGGCAGGAGGTCCTTCCGGACCCCCGCTGGACTTTTGGCAAGTCTCGTGGGGGTCAGGAGGCCCCCCACAAGCTGGCCAAAAGTTCCTGGAGGTCCAGCGGGGGTCAGGGAGCGATTTCCCGCCGCGAATCGTTTTCGTACGGAAAATGGCGCCGGCAGGAGATCGACTGCAGGAGGTCGTTCAGCGAGGGTTCCGGCGCCTCGCTGAACGACCTCCTGCAGTCGATCTCCTGCCGGCGCCATTTTCCGTACGGAAAATGGCGCCGGCCATACGCGTATGGCCGGCGCCATTTTCCGTACGAAAACGATTCGCGGTGGGAAATCGCTCCCTGACCCCCGCTGGACCTCCAGGAACTTTTGGCCAGCTTGTGGGGGGCCTCCTGACCCCCACGAGACTTGCCAAAAGTCCAGCGGGGGTCCGGAAGGACCTCCTGCCGTCCAATCTTTTTCGTCTATGGCCGCCGCCATTTTCGGCGCCATTTTGGAAAATGGCGCCGGCTGAAGATGACAAGATTCAGAGCAGGAGCCCGTTCCGGACCGCTGCCGTTCCGGACCGCCGCTGGACCCGCAGGTTATTTAAGTTATTTGGTGGGGGATTTAATTTAAAGGGTCGGGGGTGGGTTTTAGGGGGTTTTAATGTGCCGGTTTTTCGATTTTGATATTTTTCGATTTTTAACGATTTTTAACGATTTTTCACGATATTTTACCCCCCCAAACGGCAACAATACGATTCCCTCCCCCTCCCAGCCGAAATCGATCGTTAAGACGATCGAGGACACGATTCACATCCCTACCACCGAGTATTCATGACTGCTTGTTAATGCAATATTTATTTCCCCTTTTATAGGTGATGGCAGCTCTGGCTGTAAGACATGGCTGCTAACTCCGCTCCTGTCCCCACACATAGCAGCCAAAAGGCATAAGAACATAAGAACATAAGAAAATGCCATACTGGGTCAGACCAAGGGTCCATCAAGCCCAGCATCCTGTTTCCAACAGTGGCCAATCCAGGCCATAAGAACCTGGCAAGTACCCAAAAACTAAGTCTATTCCATGTAACCATTGCTAATGGCAGTGGCTATTCTCTAAGTGAACTTAATAGCAGGTAATGGACTTCTCCTCCAAGAACTTATCCAATCCTTTTTTAAACACAGCTATACTAACTGCACGAACCACATTCTCTGGCAACAAATTCCAGAGTTTAATTGTGCGTTGAGTAAAAAAGAACTTTCTCCGATTAGGCGTTATAATGAGGCACACACCAGCAGACAAAATATTATTGAGCATACATTTAGCATGCTGAAAAGCAGATTCAGATGCTTGGACCAGTCTGGTAGTGCCTTGCAGTACAGTGCGTAAAAGGTTGCAAGCATTATGGCCTGCTGCATGCTCTATAACGTTGCTTTGTGCTTTGGGATGCAAGTGAAGGTTGCAGAAAATGTTACGCCAGATCCACCCGTAGAACAAGCAGCTGAAACTATCATCACCGTGAGAGGCACAGAGGTTCTTTGAAAGATAATCAATGATTCACTTTTGAATATATTCATCCTGTAACAGCCATTGCTGTAAAAAAAAAAAAAAAAATTGATCTAGTGAATTGATCAGTTTTAGCGGTTATTTAAATATCTTTAATGAAATCAGTCCTGCGGATTTATGCATCTGTGATTCCATATGTCCATAACATCCTCGCAAGTGTGAGCATCCCTCGCAGGGATTCCCCCCCAATTGTCCTGTTGCCAACTCACATCACTAGCCACTGAAAATCTAAACACAGTTGTGTTTTAATTCAGGATTTGTCATCGGAGACCAAGAACCCAACCGATAAGAGCTGTGCTGATGTCAGTGCCTGGGAGGGAGGCAGGAAAGAGGGAAAAAAATTGAAAAAAAGTCCTTTAAAGCAGGGCTACTGCCCGCGGCACTTCCTTTTCGCCGGACTTACCTTCGTGCCCGGACCCAATCCACCCTGCAGGACCCGATCCAGCCTGCAGCCCAGTGACCCGAGGACCATGCTGCCTTCCCTTCCCTGAGCTTTGAGCCACCGACCAATCGCCGGTAAGAGCTGCGCTGACGTCAGTGCCTGGGAGGGAGGCAGGAAAGAGGGGAAAAAATTGAAAAAAAGCCCTTTAAAGCAGGGCTGCGCGCCGGGTGTCGCGCGACAAAGCGGCCTGCCCTTTGTGCACCCCTTTGTGTGCACCAGAATGATGCTCAGTAGCAATCTTCCTCCCTCAAACCCTAGCAGTCAGTCTTTCACGCAGCTACAGGCTCTCACTCAGCATTCTGACAGACAGACTCTCTCTCAACAATGGATTCTCACTCAACATTCTAACAGCACTCCAACAGACGGATCTTCACTCAGCATTCAACCACTCCCCAGCCTTCCAGCAGACAGACTCTCACTCAATACTCAGCTACTTCACAACACATGGAACTTACTCTGAAGAGAGAGCGGTTTTAAGTGGTGTACCGCAAGGATCAGTGTTGGGACCGGTCCTGTTCAATATCTTTGTGAGCGACATTGCGGACGGGATAGAAGGTAAGATTTGTCTTTTTGCGGACGACATTAAGATCTGCAACAAAGTGGACACGCTGGAAGGAGTGGAGAGAATGAGACGGGATTTAAGGAAACTGGAAGAGTGGTCGAAGATATGGCAGCTGAGATTCAATGCCAAGAAGTGCAAAGTCATGCATGTGGGGAGTGGAAATCCGAATGAAATGTATTCGATGGGGGGGGGGGGGGGGGGGGGAAGGCTGATGTGCACAGAGCAGGAGAGAGACCTTGGGGTTATAGTGTCTAATGGTATGAAGTCTGCGAAACAATGCGACAAGGCGATAGCAAAAGCCAGAAGAATGCTGGGCTGCATAGAGAGAGGAATATCGAGTAAGAAAAGGAAAGTGATTATCCCCTTGTAAAGGTCCTTGGTGAGGCCTCACCTGGAGTACTGTGTTCAGTTCTGGAGACTGTATCTACAAAGAGACAGAGACAAGATTGAAGCGGTACAGAGAAGGGCGACCAGAAAGGTGGAGGGTCTTCATCGGATGTCATACGAGGAGAGATTGAAGAATCTAAATATGTACACTCTGGAGGAAAGGAGGAGCAGGGGTGATATGATTCAGACTTTCAGATACTTGAAAAACTTTAACGATCCAAAGACGACGACAAACCTTTTCCGTCAGAAAAAAAATCAGCAGAACCAGAGGTCACGAGCTGAGGCTCCAAGGAGGAAGACTAAGAACCAATGTCAGGAAGTATTTCTTCACGGAGAGAGTGGTGGATGCCTGGAATGCCCTTCCGGAGGAAGTGGTGAAGTCCAAAACTGTGAAGCACTTCAAAGGGGCGTGGGATAAACACTGTGGATCCATCAGGTCTAGAGGACGTGTATAAAGAGCAGGCAACAAAACACTGAATTGAGCGGCAGTAGCCACAGAGGCATTCACGGAGTGGGATGCCAGTGGCCAGTGGTTGGTGTTCCACCTTCTCGGAGCGAAAGGATGGAGGGTTGCCATCTCCCAATTAAAAAAAGAAAAAACAAACAAACAAAAAACAGGGATGGGTTCATGGGCTATAGGTATTACCAATTATTACGCTTATTCAATTACCAATTATTAGGCTTTTCAATATTTGATGATAGTTAATGTGACTTTCAAGGCATACTTCACTTTCAATGCATATCCAGCATTGCTCTCTGCTTCAACGGCAGAGAGCTATGCTGCCACTTAGCCAACTAATCAAACTTAATATTTCACTTGGAAGCAGCTCCATCACTGCTCTCTACATTAATAGCGGGGGTGAAAGGGAAATAGAACCTAAGGTTACTAAGAGCCAAGAGAAACAGAGAAGTATCAGAAAAAAGAAGTGTGAAGCTTGCTGGACAGACTGGATGGACCGATTGGTCTTCTTCTGCCGTCATTTCTATGTTTCTATGTTTAAGAGAAGCATGACACAAGGCTACCCAATCCCCATCATTCACCACAGTCTCCTCACCATTGGAAAATCACCCACGCATTCCCGGTCACGCTCCAACAGAACCCTCATCCCAATCATGATCTCCCCTTTCACCCAACTCCTAGGTCCTGCATTATTCTCATTGACACTCTTCAATGCACAATCTCTCACAAAGAAATCGCATATTCTTAATGATTATTTCCTTGACTCAAAGCCAGACATTTGCGCTATTATGGAAACCTGGCTCAAACCCACGGATATTGCCTTGATATATCAGCTACCTACACAACTTAACGATGTCTTCTCACTTCCCAGACAAAAAAAAAAAAAAAAGAGAGGAGGTGGAGGCCTTCTTTTAGCCACCAAAAAAGAGCTGGGGCTAACCCTTCAACCAGCCAAGGCTTCATCTAAACTAGAAGCAGGCCTTTTCAAATCAAACTTGCTTCAAATCCTCTTCATATATGCTTCGCCAGGACTTCTAGACTCAGATGCCTCCCTTATTGTAGAAACCATATTTAAACTTGGATTCCCCTGCTATGATCTTAGGGGATTTCAACCTTCATGTTGATTCAACCCCACTCTCTACCAATTGCGAAGCATTTCTCACCTCCCTCACAGCCATGGGCTTCAAGCAAATTATTAATAAGCCCACTCATAAAGCTGGCCACACGCTAGATCTTATTTTCATTATCTCTGGCTTCACACTTTGCACCCCTCCTGAATGCATCCCAGTCCCCTGGTCTGACCATTCACTGATCTCCACCACCCTCACAATGAAAGAAAGTCCTATCTCTCACCCCCTCCAATCGACATTTCACTACAGGAGACTGTGCACCTCTGATGTCCTCAGCGAACTACTAGCCAAAGAATTTCCCAACCTAGATGTCTCAAATCCTAACTCGGCCCTACTCTCATGGCACAGCATCACGGAAGCAGTAGCTAATAAAATTATGCCCACTCTTGACAAACAAAAAAAATCAGCCCAGCTCAAAAAAATAAACAGCCTTGGTTCTCCAATGAACTCCGAAAACGTAAACAAGACCTGAGACAGAAAGAAAACAAATGGTGCAAGGCCCCCTGCCCCTGCATCATCAGGAAGACGCCTATATTCCTGAGAGTACCTCTACGATCCGGTGCTCCAGCCCCACCCAACAGCCGTGGCATTACCCGCAATGCGAGCTCCCACCTATCATGAACATCTGGGTGAGATTATATATCCGAGCCTGTTGAACGTATTGGCACCTCGTGGATCTCAGTGCCTTACTTTCCTGCCTACAATAAAGCCTCCATCCATACTGTGTCTGCTATTTGATTTCAGCCTATCGCTGAGGTTCCCCATGGGGCCCCTCCCCATGGGCGGAGTTATCTCCACAGCGACCAAGGGTCCACAATGCCACAAACACATCACTTGGCAATAGTGATCATAGCAATCAAATTTGAACTAATGACTAGAACGGGGACAATATGTAAATCTACAGCTTTAACATTACATTTTCAAAAGGGAAACTTTGATAAAGTGAGGAAAATTAGAAAAAACAAAGATGCAGCTGCAAAGTTTAAAAGTGAAAACAGGTGTGCATATTTAAAAATGCAATCTTAGAAGCACAGTACAGTTGTAATTCCATGCATTAATAAAGGTGGAAGGAAGGCAAACAATTACCAGCATGGTTAAAAGATTAGGCGAAAGAGGCTATTTTAGCCAAAAAAATCATCCTTCAAAAATTGGAAGAAGGATCAATCTGAAGAAAATAGGAAAAAGCATAATCATTGACAAATTAAGCATAAAACATTGATAAGGCAACCTAAGAGAAAATTTGAAATGAAGTTGGCAGTACAGGCAAAAACCCATAATAAAAACTTTAAAAAATAAATACAAAGCAAGAAATCTGTGAGTGAGTCGGTTGGGTTAAAGGGGCTCTTAGGGAAGATAAGACCATTGCAGAAAGACTAACTGACTGTTTTGCTTCTGTGTTTACTAATGAGGATGTTGGAGAGATACCTGTTCTGGAGATGGTTTTCAAGGGTGATGATTCAGATGAAGTGAACCAAATCACTTCATCATATTAACAAACTAAAGAGCAGCAAATCACCTGGACCAGTTGGTAAGCACCCCAGGGTTCTGAAGGAACTCTGAAATGAAATTTCAGATCTATTATAGTTAAAATTTGTAACCTATCATTAAACTCATCCACTGTACTTGAAGACTGGAGGGTGGCCAATGTAATACCAATATTTAAAAAGGGCTACAAGGGCAATCCAGGAAACTATAGAGCAGTGAATCTGAGTTCAGTGCCGGGAAAAATAGTGGAAACTATTCTAAAGATCAAGATCACAGAGCATATAGAAAAGACACGGTTTAATGGAACACAGCATGGATTTACCCAAGGCAAGTCTTACGTCACAAATCTGTTTCATTTTTTTTGAAGGGGTTAATAAACATGTGGATAAATGTGAACCAGTTAATGTAGTTTATATGGATTTTCAGAAGGCATTTGACAAAGTCCCTCATGAGAGGCTTCTAAGGAAACTAAAAAGTCATGAGATAGGAGGCGGTGTCCTTTCGTGGATTACAAACTAGTTGAAAGACCGGAAACAGAGAAGGATTAAATGGTCAATTTTCTCAGTGGAAAAGGGTAAGTAGTGGAGTGCCTCAGAGATCTGTACTTGGACCAGTGCTTTTCAATATTTAGAAATGTTCTGGAAAGGAAAACAAGTGAGGTAATCAAATTTGCAGATGATACAAAATAGTTAAATCACAAGCAGATTGTGATAAATTGCAGTAGGACCTTGCAAGACTGGAAGATTGGGCATACAAATGGCAGATGAAATTTAATAAGAAGGTCCAAAAAAGCAAACCGGAAACTTATCCAATATAGCAGTTGCGACCAAGACAAGAGGATCAGTGAACACCAGGAGTTCTTTATTTTGCACAAAACATCATAATCCATGCTGTAGTTACATGATATTAGGTTCCATATTAGGAGCTACCACCCAGCAAAAAGATCTAGGCGTCATAGTATATAAGTGAAATTGTCAGCTCAGTGTACAGCGGCAGTCAAAAAAGTAAACAATGTTAGGAATTATTAGGAAGGGAATGGTGAATAAAATGGAAAATGTCATAATACCTCAGCATTGCTCCATGGTGAGACTGCACCTTGAGTACTGTGTACAATTCTGATTGCTACATCTCAAAAAAATATATAGTTGAGATGGAGAATGTACGGAAAAGGGCAACTAAAATGATAAAGGGGATGGAGAAGCTCCCCTATGAGGAAAAGCTAAAGAGGTAGGGCTGTTCAGCTTGGAGAAAATATGGCTGGGGGGGGAGGGGGGGATATGATAGAGGTCTTTAAAATCATGAGGGCTATAGAACGGGTAAATGTGAATTAATTATTTACTCTCTCTTCTAAAAGAAGGACTATGGGGCACTCCATGAAATTAGCAAGTAGCACATTTCTTTTCACACAATGCAAAATTAAGCTCTGGAATTTGATGATAGAGGATGTGGTTAGTGCAGTTAGTGTACCTGGGTTTAAAAAAGGTTTGGATAAGTTCTTGCAGAAGTCCATTAACTGCTATTAATCAAGCTGCCTTGTGGGCCGATACAGTAAAGTCCGCGGGAGAACGGGCCCACTTTCCTATGCGCGCGATTCACTATGCAAATTAGGCCCGGCGGTAGAAACAGGCAAAAGGAGGCGCTAGGGACACTAGCTAGGGAGGTGCTAGGAACACTAGCGTGTCCCTAGCACCTCCTTTTGGACCGGAACGGCGGCTGTCAGCGGTCTGACAGCCGACACTCAATTTTGCCGGTGTCTGTTCTCAAGCCCGCCGACATCCACCGGTTCGGAAACCGGATGCCGGCAAAATTGAGCGACCAGTTTTCGACCCGCGAGCCGACTTCAGATATATAGAGATATCGAGATAGATATCGAGATAGATATCGATATAGAAACTTTGACAAAAGTATTCCGTGATTGGACTCCATCCTGATGTCCCCATATGTGAGGACTACCATCCTGCTTGTCCTGTGAGAATAACTGTATTATGCGAAGCTTGTTTTGATAGTTGTATGTGTGATTAATGTTTCCTGATGGCCTAAATTGGTATTTATGTCTGCTCAGTGTTATCCAGCTGTATTTTGAATGTATTTGGAATTAGGAAGGAAATAAATTAATAAAAACATATGATTAAAAAAGGCGCATGTCAGGCACCTGTGCAGGACGTCTAAGATTTTAGCATGGGTAGACAGAAGGTCCATAGTGCATGCCCAAGCCCTGGGTGTCAGCAATATGCGTTGCTTGGGCATCCGTCTCCCAGCTATGACCAGGCCTTAGGCATCTTTGTAATGGATGCTTAAATCCTGGGCTTGACAATAAAAACTAACCTCCAAATGGGTGAGATCTGCGCATGATCCAGGACATCCGTCCTCCGCGGCCACACCTAGACATCACAGATGCAGGCCTTGGGAGTATCTTGCAGTTATATTTTTGAGGAAGATGTCAGGTTGCTGGCCAAGCTCGACGCTGCCAATGAGCAGCACCTATATTTTTTTACCTGGGTACCAGCGGGACCAAAAACAGGCTGATTAGGCCTGACTGGCACTCAGGGTGACATTTAATGCTCAGGCCTCCTTCCTAGGGGAGTTAAGTTGGGTCCATTCCCCTTTTTTTTTTTTTTTTTAATAATGTTTTATCAGAGAGAAGCCTGCAAATTTTTAGATGTTGACTTTATGGATGATTTTCTGGGTAAACTTGCGTTGATCTTGAGGATGCCCACCTATTTTGTTATGTTTCCATTTTTCAAATTATGGATTGCCTCACAATACAATGGATGGGACCTGAAGTGCCTAGAAGTAGTTTTGTAGCCATGTCCAGACAGAAGAGCATCAATGACTATTTTTGGCTGCTCCCAATTAAATAAGGGTGTCCTTTACAATTTTTAGCAACTCGTCATTGAACAAGGGTATCCATGTTAAAAGCGATAAATATTTTATTTTGTGTTTAGCAGGTTTTCTATGTACTATATACAATACAGCTGAACATTATTGATGGAGCATATCTAGTAAACGCTAAATGGCTATGACTGAAAAAAAAGGAAATATTAAAAATGTTGTTTTACAATAGTGCTTGATGCATTTCCCGGGCATAAAAACATACAAAATCAAATACTGTGTTAATCCAGCATCCTTTGTACAACAGTGGAGAGTTCAGGTACCAATGTTAATTTTGTAATTGTACCCGCCGGGTGGAAGCGTTGAAGAAGAGGACCCAGAAACTCAGGCATGAGGAGCGGGAATGGCTCCAAGCCCTCTACGCCTGGCGCCCCACCAGCTGGTGAGTGTATTTGGATTCAAAGCGAATACAAAAAAAAATGCTTACCCCATTCAACTAATTAATACCAATGCATATGTGTTGAAAACTACATCGTTCCCAAATATCAGGTCTTATTTGTGGACAATAAAAGTTTGTTGCAATCAAAGGTATCAGGCATGACTATATCCAGGCAGTTAATGGAAGGGCAACAGGAGCAGGGCACAAGGGGGAGCACTGAGACATAGCACAACAGGCAGATAATAGAAGGGCAACAGGAGCAGGGCACATGGGGGAGATACAGTCCCGTCCTCAAATGGATTACTAGGACTCGAGCGTCTGGGTAAGAGCCTGTACCCCAAGCAGTCAGGTCCTAGATGTCCATGCAATGGCGATGATCCGGGCGCTCATAAAGGGCCTATGCCAGGTGTCCAAATCGGAGGTTCTCTCATGGACATCCAGGACTTGGGCACAGGCTCATTATGAGCACCCGGGACATGATCCTCACATGGACGTCCAGGTGTCAGGCACCCAGGTACAGGCCCATCCTCAAATGGACATCTGGGACTTGAGCATCCCGGTACGGGCCTGTACCTGAGTGATCAAGTCCTGGACATCCATGTCAGAGCCTCTGACTTGGGCGCCCAGGTCTCGCTCCTCGTCTGGGCATCCAGAAATTGGGCAACCTTGCTATTCGCCTAAGGAATAAAAAAATTTACCTCTTGAAATTGACGCTGAGTTTATCAGCCAGCAATAGGGATTTGATGATGAATCCTAAGCACCAGTTCACAGTAGAGATCCAATCGAAGAACTGAACAAAAAAAGGATTATCTGACTCCTTGCAGTGATTTATATACCACCCCCCTCGCCCAAAGCAGGATGTTAGCACAACAAATGACTCACATGACACCACATTGAGGGGAAAATGAAAAACTTCAAAATAATAATTAACATTTCAATTAAAATCTCATGTTCCATAAACTGCATGCCCTTTTGACAAATATGTCACTAAATGAATTTCAGCATACGAGCAATTCTTCATGGACATCCTATGCTATAAAATAGGTAGTGCTAAGGATGCACATTTGGGCCTCCTGCACGCATTTTGGGTGCTCTTTTCATTTCTGTTTCATTTAAATACAGCATTGAGCGCCTAGGAGAGGAATCTGTGCGCGCATTGAAACTGCGAGGGCCAAGTATGAATGCACTGTTTAGTACATCCGTATTGCATCAGCCTGAAAGAGACAATGGAATTGAAGCCCAATGGAGGGAGAGGGCTAGGATTCCGCACACACCACTTACTGTCATGTAAAAAGCAGTAGACATAGGACAGAAGCTGCTGGGTGGGGGAGGGAATCAGGGCCGGCGGAACCACTAGGCGAGCTAGGCCTGTGCCTAGGGCACCGAGACTTAGGGGGCGCTGCGGCAGACAGCAGAATTTTGAAAGGGCGAAAAGTGCCCTTTCAAAATTCTGGCAGCCTTCCACTCGCCTAGATGGAGACCAAGCGCCGAGATTTAGGGGGCGCCGCGGCAGGCAGCCAGCTCCCGACTCGCCCTACCTCCCCCCGAGTGTCACCCTCCCGACACCCCCCTAGTGGTCCAGCGGAGGTCCCAGGAGCGATCTGCCGCTCCCGGGACCTCGGCTGCCACTAAGCAAAATGGTGCCGGTGGCCTTCAACCCCTACCATGTGACAGGGGTGAACCAATGGCACCAGTAGCCCCTGTCACATGGTAGGGGCTGAAGGCCACAGGCGCCATTTTGCTTAGTGGCAGCCGAGGCCCCGGGAGCGGCAGATCGCTCCCGGGACCTCCGCTGGACCACTAGGGGGGTGTCGGGAGGGTGGCACTGGCGGGGAGGCAGGGCGAGTCGGGAGCTGGCTGTCTGCCTGCCGCGGGCTGAAGGTAACCGGCGCCGATCTTCTTTCTGTGAGTGTGTGTGTATGTGAGAAAGGAATCTGCCAGTTTAAAAAAATGAAATATGATAATACATATACCTGAACTTTTGAAAAGTTGGATGAAAGATAAAATTACTGAATTTTAAGCATCCCTCTTCTGGAAAATAAAATTTAACTTAAAGTGGGTAGAGACAAATACTAAAGCCAAAAAAATTAAAGTATTTAAAATGTTCATCTCAGCAAAATCACAAATTTAAGATACTGATGCCAGGTGGAGTTTTGTTTTTTTTTTAAGCATAATTTATGCATGAAGACTAGAATAGAATCTAAAATGGTTTTGCTTTTTTTTTTTTTTTTTTTTTAAGCCTTTAGAAAATGTATATTTTTAAATGACTAAGACTGGAATCTTCCCATTTAAAAGGGAAGCCGACTAAGGATGTCTTTCTGTCCATATCTCCCACATGAATCATCATACGACTGATAGTTTGAAGAAAGACACTTGCTTTATTGCCTGGAAGTGTAAAACAAGAGAAGTTGTACTGTGTGGGTGGCTGTCCCTTGGAAGGACAGAACCTGAAGGAAGGGTGTCATTTCGTCTTTTGATAGGAATGTGGTTTTCTTATTTAACAGTTGGGAGCATCACTTGCACTTTTAGTAAAAGTGAAAAATGCTGCAAGTCTGAAAGCAAGGTGCTTCTGTGAGAGTGTAATATGTATGTGAGTCAGGGAGGGTGCTTCTGTGCGTCAATGTGTGTGCGCGAGAGAGATGGAGCATGTTTTTGGCTGGCTTGTGGCTGTGAGATAGAACAGTGTGTGATTGAGAGCTTGTGTATAAGCGAAATAGAGCATGTGTGTGATTGAAAGCCTGTGTGTAAGTAAGAGAGAGCGAGAGCATGTGTGATTGAGAGAGACTGGCCAGAGGTGACGTGTGTATGTGTGAGAAAGGCTAATCAGGGAGATGACTGGTGTGTGTGTCTGTGTGAGAGAGAGAGAGAGAGAGAGAGAGAGAAAGACTGGTTGGGGAGATGATTGGTGTGTGAGAGAGAGAAACTGGTCCTGAGAGTGTGACTGGTGTGTGTGTGTGTGTGAGAGAGAGAGAAGAGACTGGTTGTGGTCCCTAAGGAAGAGGTCTGTGAGGACAGCTTCAGCAGCTGCTGCTGCTTCTGGTATGGCCTGCAAGGGAAAGGAGTAGGAGAACTGCTGGAGAGGGTAAGTAAAGATGGCTTTTTAAGTTCATTTTTCTTGATTGACTATCATTTTAATTATCGGGTAGTATGTGATGTGTCTGCTGTTTTAATTATTTTATTGGTGTTTGGTAAAGCTTTCAAAATTTGCATGAGTCTTTAATTATTGGATATTCTATTCATCAGCTGTTTTGAAATTATTTTATTGGTATGATTTTATAATTATGATTAATGATTTATATATCTTGATTTTATTGATTTGTATCACGAGGAATGGTGACATTTTTGTTTTTCCATTGTTACACTGTATAGAGTCTGGCGTGATGAGTTTTACAGTTCAATTTTGTCTGCACATTTCTATTTATACTTTGTGGCTTTATTCTGTATTTGGTGAGAGTTTGTGTTCTGCATGCAAAGACTGAGATGAAGCATTCTTTTAGCATGTGGTTTCTCTGTAGAGATCTGTAGTAGCTTGGCCTGTTCTGTTTTCCTGATAGGAGGGGTATTGATATTTTAGATTCTGGTGTAATATTTGTGGTATTCTTTTTCATAGGTAGAGTTGTTATTCTTTGAGTGTTGGCAGATAGTACTGTGTTGATACGGGAGGACCATGCCGAAATATATCATAATAGGTATGATGCCATATGAATTCCTAGATGCAAAGTTTTCTTGTTGGCATCACAACAGTGCATGAAATTATCACAACAACGTGTATAATTTTACCTCAGAATGTCATTTTTCATGTAAAATATGTTACAAATGCATAATTTAAAATTGTGTATGGGGAGGGGGTGCCAGACTGTAAGGTTTGCCTAGGGTGCCTAATACCCTTGCACCGGCCCTGGAGGGAATGAGAATCTAGTCAGCTGCTAGTAAAGGTTAACAAGAGAAACAATGGAAACTTGTGGGATTTTTCTCTCCTGGGACTAGAAAAACTGCTTCAGGAAAGCAAGAAACTCTTACTTTACTATCTTATTAAACCAAGCACAACATTCAAAAATTCAACATTATTCTCAGGATGTATAGAGAAAAGACAGCAGAAGGAAAAAAGGTAAGATTTTTTTTCTCTCTCTATTTCACAATGTGCCAAAGCTCAGTATTTATAGTGGAAAAGCATGCTTAACATTAGAAGGCAAGGAACTGTTTGTGCTTTTTTTTCCTCTGTTTCATTGAACTGAGCTGAGTACCTGAGGGAGCAGAACCACACTCTAGCTGTATGTACGAGAGTTTACTAAGCAGCCATAAACTAAGAATTTTTTTCTCTTTTGCCTGGAGGACTAAGTGAGATACCTGAAGGGGAAGAGTATTACTCTCAGAAAGAGAGCAGTACAGTTGGCAGTGGAATAACAGGCTAACATTTATTTTCCACTGTACTGGATATGGATATTTAAACTACCTATTTTTCAGTGATAGTGGTTAAAATACAATGGACTTTGAGAGAGGGCCACAAAGGACAGGCAGAGATGTGAAGTCAGACTCGTTTTCAATTAAGGAACACAGCTTGTTCTTCCAGAGTGTAAAAAAGCAAGCTGATACAGCAGAACTGGAACCACTGACTAATTCAGAAGTCCTTTTCTACAGAAAGGTTTGAATTTTTACAAATGATACCAAAATCTGCAACAAGTTAGACATCTTGAAAGTGCAGAAAATATAAAGGATCTAGTGAAGTTTATGAAATAGTCTAAATACTGTCAAATCAAACAAAAAGAGCCAAAAAGATTACATAGAATACTGATCATAAATAAAAGAAAATCCACAGTATTTCAAACATCCAAGTCAATCATCTGGACCTTCTATATCTATCTTAAATATATATCCACTTAAATAAAAAAATTCCTCAGGATGAAGCAATAGAGACTGCGATGAAATATTTTGAGCTGCGTCCTAGAGCACACCGCGTGCCTTCTGAGTTTCCTCTATTACTATTAGAAATAGCTTTGACCCAAACATTTTTTTGCATTTGAACAATTTTTTCAGCAGATATGTGGCACCGCAATGGGGGCCACAAATCCCCAGATCTAGATAATTTATAAATGGGTCATTTTAAAGATTGTGGATTGACTAAGAACATCAGTTTGCTAAAATTGTTACATGGAAGCATTATATTGACAATATTTTTATCATTTGGCAAGGAACTATAGATGCTTTTGATTACTGTTATGGCTAAATTCACACAATTCAAATCTTCACTGCTTGCCATCTGAAGAGACCTCGCTCCCTCTCTCCGGACTACCTGGGCTATTGCCACCGTTTAGCCCCATCAAAAGAGAGATAAGTGAGCTGGGAGGTTTACACACCATGTTCCTGCGTCTGCCGGCCCCGTTTCCAGCCTTCTGGGCCAGTAGCCACGACCCCCCCCAGTGATGTCATCTTGTGGGGAGGGATTTAAACCTGCGTGGGACGCTGGCGAAATTCACTGCTTGCCATCTAAAGAGACCTCGCTCCCTCTCTCCGGACTACCTGGGCTATTGCCACCATTTAGCCCCATCAAAAGAGAGATAAGTGAGCTGGGAGGTTTACACACCATGTTCCTGCGTCTGCCGGCCCCATTTCCAGCCTTCTGGGCCGGTAGCCACGCCCCCCCCAGTGATGTCATCTTGTGGGGAGGGATTTAAACCTATGCGTGACACCGGAGGCGCATCGCACAACTTGTCGCGTCGACGAAGGAGCGCGACAAAGGAGCTCCTTTGTGCGCGATGAGGGTCAATGAGGACATTGCTGGGCCGCTCGATGATTCTATGGTTAGTTCTTATCCTATCCCAGTAATTACTGGGAATGGTTTATACGGTTCGTTAGTGAGTAAGAAACTTTCTATGGATAAACGTTCGCAGCATTTTCTTCATCGGGTTGATACTTCATATGTAGGTCTAAAACAAGTTTCAATTGGAGGGAATTTGAAAGTTTTATTAATGCGCAGTCTGTTAGAAACAAATTTCAAGTGTTATATGATCTTATTCTTGAGGAGAATTCTGATGTTTTATGTATAGTTGAAAGTTGGCTATTAGACTCAGATTTTGTCACTATAAATCAGATATGTCCTCCTGGTTTTGTCTTTTTTTCTCAGCCTAGAGCCAAAGGTAGGGGGGGTGGTTTATTAGTGATTTGTAAAGATAATCTCAATTTTAAGTCTCAAAATCTCAGTGGATCTTCAAACCAAGAATTATTACTTGTTTATAATTCTTATGTGTCTTTGTGTCTTGTTTATTGTCCTCCTAAGACATTGCATTCTAATCTTTCCCTTTTATTTGAACAGTTATTTTTATCTTCAGTATGTCTAAACAAGATGATTCTTTTAGGTGATTTCAATTTATCTTTCAACTTAGTTGACGCTGACCCTCAGATTCAGTTATTCAGAGATATTTTATTTTCTTTAGGATGGTCTCAATTGATCACTTCACCCACCCATCGTTTAGGTAACATACTTGATTTAGTTTTTATCAACGATGGTGCTAAATATCGGCTATCTGATGCCCCGGTTGTGAAACCAGTTCCCTGGTCAGATCATTCCTTGATTAGTTTTTCTTTGTATGGATTATCTGAGTTCATAGGTCAAGAGGAGTTAGGCAGAGATTTTGAGAAACGATCTTTTGTTGATATTAGTAATTTGAAGGACTTGCTTCCTGTTTTTCCAGATCAGCGAGAGCATGAGGATTTTAATAGTTATTTTGAGGAGTGGGTTTCTCATCTGAGTTCTTCTATTGATAGGGTTGCCCCCCTGAAGCACATTGTGATCTCACGTGCTAATAGGAGAGTATTCCATCCTTGGAATACTCCAGTAGTAGTTTCAGCTCGGCAACAACTGCGTAAAAATGAACGAAAATGGATTAAATATCCTTCTCGTGAGACTGCTTCAGTGTATCGGATATCACTGAAAAAGTATCAGCAGGATACATTAGTAGCTAAGAAGGCTTATTACTCGAAGAAAATAAACGAAATTGGTCATAATCCTAAAGTTTTATTTTCACTGGTTCATAAGTTAACTGCTCAGAAGAATTTGGATGCCAGTGTTTTATCATCTCTTTCAGCAGATATGTTTGCTGATTTCTTTTCAGCCAAACTAGATAATTTGCTGTTACTTTTTAAGGATGTGGGTCCGTGGCATCTTGATGTGTCCTCAAATAGTTTATCTTTGTGGTCTGATTTTGACCTGACATCTTCAATTGAAGTCACTAATATCATTAGAAGTCTGAACAATACAATGTGTCCCATTCTGAACATCTCGACTTTAAAGATATTTTTGAACTCATGAAAGCTTCTTTTGTGAAGGTGATAAATCATTCACTTAGTTCTGGGATTTTGCCTACTATGTTAAAATCTGCCATAGTTAAGCCTTTATTAAAAAGATCTTCTCTAGACCCTGGTAACTTAGGAAATTATCGACCGATCTCATCACTTCCACTTGCAGCTAAGGTAATCGAAGGCATAGTTTTAGTTCAACTAACTAACTTTTTGGAGAAGAACAAAATCTTAAGCCCTCATCAATTTGGTTTCCGTCGAGGACTCAGTACTGAATTGCTCTTGATATCACTAGTTGACTCTATTAAACGAAATCCAGATAGTGGGCAACAGTTCATTTTAGTTTCACTCGATATTACTGCTGCTTTCGATTCAATTGATAATCAAATTTTGTTGTTCCGCTTACGGGAATGAGATATTTCAGGAACAGTGTTGGCTTGGTTTGAGAGCTATCTTTCAGATCGCTCTCAAGTCTTTAAATTCAACAATTTACGCTCCTCTCCACAACAAATGAGATCGGGTGTACCACAGGGTTCTGCCCTCTCTGCGATGTTATTTAATGTTTATCTTGCTCCTATAGCTAAGTTGTTGTCCATCATCTCTGACAGATTTAAGATCTATGCAGACGACATCCAGTTTTATATAAAAGTGCAGAACTCTTGGTCCTCCACAGTTGATTTGTTAACATTATGTATGAATACTATTAATCGTTGGCTCAAACAGAACAAATTGTTATTAAACTCCAGTAAGACCACTATACTTCTAATTAACAGACCTCTCGCTATACCTTTACATGATACTATTACTATAGATGGTCTGGATTTTTCTCTTCTTAACCCTATCAAGAGCTTGGGTGTTCTGCTTGACTTTACTCTGTCATTTAAACCTCAGATTAGATCATTGATCAGATCAGGCTTCTTTAAACTTCGGCTTCTAATAGGTTTACGACATTTGTTATACGATTCTGATTTTCTGATGGTAGTGTGAGCTATAATATTCCCACATATTGATTACTGTAATGGCCTATATATCGGCCTACCTAAGTCTGTAATTCATTCGATCCAACTGATTCTGAATTCAGCTGCTAGAGTTGTTTCTTTTTCCAAATGTTCTGATAGGATTTCTCCTGTTTTAGCTAAACTTAATTGGCTACCCGTTCATGAGGGCATAATATTCAAGATAGGCATGATAGTGTTTAAACTACGTGTTTCAGAGTCAACTGTTTGGTTTAATGCACTTTTACGAATTTACAAACCTGTCAGATCTCTAAGATCTTCACAATTGAATTTATTAGAAATTCCTACAGTCCAGCAGGCACGACTCTTTAATACTAGAGAAACTTCTTTTTCCATCGCGGCTCCAGTTCAATGGAACCTCATACCTTTTGAAATCCGTGTGCTGGAAGATGTTAAAAAATTTAAGATGGCATTTAAGAGTTATTTCCTTACTCGAGCATTTAATATTGTATAATTACAATGTGAATGTTTTACAAAATTACTGTGAAAACATGGAGTGTTAATTGTTGAATCTCTCTGTCAAATTTACTTCAGGTATGTAATTTAGTGAACTTTTAGGGATGAGTCCCTAATGTTAGACTGGAATAATTTGATATGGTTTCTATGAAACCTATATATATATGAGTGTAATATTTATGTTTTTGTTTTTATTATTATGTATGTTTATCATGTATATCGCCTTGGCCTTCTAGTGTTAGGCGATTAATAAATTTTATTATTATTTCATTTTACAGCAAACATTCAGCAATGGAGAAATTACTTACCTGATAATTTTGTTCTCCTTAGTGTAGACTAGAGCTTTCCAAACTTTTCAAGTTGGTGACACACTTTTTAGACAAACATAATTTCGGGACACAGTAATTCAGTCTACTAGCAAACCAGAGGTTAAAGGTTAAACGAACAAAATGTATTTCGACAATTTATGTATGTTTCCTTAAATATATACATAATAAAATGTTTCACGACACAACCTATCTTGTGAAAATCTTTCATTTATATTAAAAATATATAATATTCCAAGATTAATGTTATTGTTATAATTTATGAATAACAATAAATAAAACAAAGTTATTGTGTTATTCAATTTACCTCTTTAATGAGATATATGAGCTTGATGGGATGAGCACAGCTTTTGAATATTTGGTGTTAATAAGAAAGTCCAAAGGGTCTTCTGCGTAATTTTAAAAAGCTGGCCAGTTTCACACTATAAAATTATTTGATAGCCTCATTCAACTAATTCTATATGGCTATGAGAGTGAAGACTGGAATTTATAGGAAGGGACAGAATGTCAATATAAATCCTGCACCTCCAGTTCTGTAACTCTGTGCATCCACTGAAATTCCCCCAAACAATGGAGCTTGAATGTTTCCCTTACAGCTCATCATACTAAAGATGTTTTCAAATTCTGGTGTCACCTCACAGTAACAGCAGCACAAACACCTTCCACTCCCAGGCACATTGTGAACGAAAATAAAACCTCGCAAAAAAAAAAAAAAAAAGACACTCAAAATCTATACTGCAATCCCATCATAACATAACAGTAATAACACCAAGGACTCAAACAACAATAACCCTACCTGTGAAAAAGCAAGGGTAAATATTATACTGGGTCCTAGAATACCAATACACCACCTACTGAGGAAACAAAACAAACCCGATTGCTATAGATCCCTATGCTAGTGAATTTCTCATCATGGTCACACACACAGAGCAGAGACAGACCCTCACCAAATACAGAATACAAAATAAAGGAGCACAAATTAGACAAAACCTGAAATGGAAACCCCAAGAAGCCAGACTCTGTGTATTAATAATGGAAAAACAGAACCACCATTCCTCATAAAACAAATAAAATCAAGAAACATAAAGCATCAGTTATAATAGTAAACCATACTAATAAAAGAATATTTTAAAACTACTGATAAATAGAATTTCTATTCATTAAAATCATATACATTTTTTACAATTTCCTAAACACCAATAAAATATTTCAAAACAGCACATATATCAAACACCCAATAATTAAAACTAATAAGGATTTTAAAAAGCCCCTGCTGTCCACACGTGGGAGCTCTTGATTTCCAGTCACCCTGATATTGTCAAGGATTAGGAGGTTATCCTCTCTCTCACACATACTCACATTTCCATTCTCTCTCACACATATACTGTCACATACATACACATTCATGCTCTTATACCCACCATAACCTCTCGCTCTCACAGACACTGACACACTCTCAAGCTCTAAGACACTCTCTCTCCCTCCACACACACACCCCCACACAAACTCTTACTCCCCTGGATTTTCTCATACATACTCTGTCAGGCTCCTTCACATACACACAAACACACACACACCCAGGCAAGCTCCCAGTCATTCTCACACACTGAAACTGACCCCCAGGCAGGCTTCCATTCAATTTCACACCACTCCCTCAGGCATGCACACATTCATTCTCACACACACAGACCCCCAGGCAGGCACCAATTCATTCTCACACACACATACACCACACACAGGCCGGCACCTATTCTCACACATACAAACCCCAGGAAGACACCCATACATTCTCATACACAGACACACACTCAGGCAGGCACCCATGCATTCACACACATACACCCCCAGGCAGTCTCCCATTCATACACATGCACACACTAAAGGCAGACCCCCTCTCTTTCTTTTGCCAGCAACCTCAGAGCCTCTCTCATTCCTCTGCTGCCACTGTCACTGCTGCCGCATGGCTATTGGGGAGGCGCTGATTGCTGCTATTGGCACTGAAGCCCATTCTGCTGCCTCCTCTGTGCAGGCCCCGTGGGTTTCCACTTCCTCCATGTTGATCTCCTACATTGTGAAATCAGCATAGAGAAAGTGCTACTCTTGCACATTACCAAAGATTACATGTGCCAATCAGTAAAAAGTAATTTATTTCTTTTTTTTTTACCTTTGCTGTCTGATCTTAGTTTTCTAATCGGTTGGTCACAGGCTTTTTTGTTCCACCTCCCCTTTCTTATTTTTTTGCCAATTCCTTTCATATTGTCTTTTTTTCTATTTCTTTTCTCTCCATCTATCTTCTTCCCTCAAACATTCAGTCAGGTTCTCATTCTCACATGCTTTCTCTCTCTCACACACTCACAGGCTCTCTCTCATACAATCATTCATACAGTCTCTCTCTTGCACATCCTGTCTGACTCTCACACACCCAGGCTCTCTCTCACACCCACATGTTGTCTTGCTCAAGCACATGCTCTCACTGTCACATGCTCTCTCTCATACAATCATTCATACACAGTCTCTCTCTTGCACATGCTGTCTGACTCTCACACACCCAGGCTCTCTCTCACTCCCACATGCTGTCTTGCTCAAGCACAGACTCTCTGTCACATGCTGTCTCTCACACACACACACACACACACAGGCTCTCTCACATGCTGTCTCTGCAAACATTCAGGTCCTCACTCCCACACACAATCGCTCAACTCAGCTCACAGACGCACACAATCGCTCAACTCAGCTCACACACGCACTCTACGGGCCCTCAGCCTCTCTCTTACCTCTGGGCCTCCTCTTCACGGGTCGCTGCAGGATGGGATCTGCAGCGGCCCTGATCTTCTCGGGCCGATCCGCGGTGGGGACCCTGCATCCGGCCTCCTCCTCCTCTTCTTACCCGCTGCAACAACGCTGCTGCTCCTCTTCTGCACGCGGCTGACGCTCCTCCCCCTTTCTGCCCATGTGGCTCCGGCAACATTTTTCTTCCGGGGCCGCATGGGCAGGAAGGAGGCGGAGCACCTGCACGTTTAGACGTGCCCTTTTTCTTCAGGCCGTGGTGACGTGAACTCACCACGGCCATGCCGATCTTCCTGCTGTGTGTCCGCGGGCACACAGCACAGCGATTTTTTACTGCTCAGCCGCCAGTGGGATGAGCTCCACCGGTGGCTGCATTGGCTCCCACTTGCCGGTGTGTCACGTGCACCGGGCTTGCGCGACACACCGGCATACCTCAGGCGACACACCAAAGTGTCGCGACACACACTTTGGAAAGCTCTGGTGTAGACAGATGGACTCAGGACCAATGGGTATAGTGTACTCCTGTTAGCAGTTGGAGACGGATCAGATTTCAATCTGACGTCAGCCCCTAGTACATATACCCCTGCAGGAAGTGCAGCTCCTCAGTATTGTTCCTTGCAAAGCATTGTGAATATATGTGTGACTGACTGATTGATTAACTTAATATGATTAAATTAGATAACTTTTGTTAGAATGTTAAAAACTTGATTAACTTGATTAACTTGAACTGGTTGGTTGACTATAGCTGGAGACCACCAGTGTGCCCAACCGGAAAGCGTCGACACCCGGCAGGGTGGATGCCCTAGGGAAAAGAGAGCATGGCTTACCCTTGAATCGTTGAAGGACCATGTATAGCGGCAGCCGAGGGTGGGCTGCTGAGTCCATCTGTCTACACTAAGGAAAATGAAATTATCAGGTAAGTAATTTCTCCATTTCCTAGCGTGTAGCAGATGGACTAAGGACCAATGGGATGTATAAAAGCTACTCCCGAACTGGGTGGGAGGCTGTCCGTGGTCCATTTAGGATTGCTCTTGAAAATGTTGTGTCCTTCCGAGCCTGAATATCCAGATGGTAGAAACTGGAGAAGGTATGGATGGAGGACCACGTTGCCGCCCTGCAGATCTTGGCAGGTGACAGCATTCTAGTTTCTGCCCAGTAAACCGCCTGGGCTCTGGTGGAATGGGCCTTGACCTGTAGAGGTGGTGGTTTTCCCGCTTCTACGTAGGCCGCCTTGATGACTTCCTTGATCCAGCGAGCAATGGTAGCCCGCGAGGCCGCATCCCCTTGCCTCTTCCCACTGTGAAGGACGAAAATGTGGTCCGTCTTTCGTACTGGTTCGGACATTTCCAGATATCTCAATATGAGTCTGCCGATGTCGAGATGGCGCAGACTACGGGCTTCTTCAGACTTCTTCAAGCCGTCCATCGTAGGTAGTGTGATGGATTGGTTAAGGTGGAAGTGTGAGACCACTTTGGGGAGGAAGGAGGGAACAGTGCGTAGCTGAATGGTCCCCGGGGTGAGTCTGAGGAATGGCTCACGGCAGGACAGGGCCTCTAGCTCTGAGATGCGGCAGGCCGAGCACACGGCCAGCAAGAACACCGTCTTCAAGGTTAACAGACGGAGGGACAGGCCTCGGAGGGGTCTGAAGGCGGATCCCGCTAGGAATTCCAAGACGAGGTTGAGGTTCCACAGGGGCACTGACCACTTTAGTGGTGGGCGAATGTGTTTGACTCCTTTCAGGAAGCGTGATACATCTGGGTGCGAGGCTATGCTGTCGTCCTCGCTCCTGGAACCATAGCATGACAATGCGGCCACCTGTACCTTGATGGAGTTGAGGGACAGACCCTTCTGTAGTCCGTTCTGTAAGAATTCCAGGATCACGGGAACTTTGGAGGAACGTGGTTTGACATTGTGGTCTTTGCACCAGGCCTCAAAGACTCTCCAGATCCTTATGTATGTTAGAGATGTAGAGAACTTGCGTGCTCGGAGGAGAGTATCTATTACTGCCCCCGAGTATCCCCTCTTTCTCAGGCGGGCCCTCTCAATGGCCAGACCGTAAGAGAGAATTGAGCTGGGTCCTCGTGGAGGATGGGACCTTGTTGTAGCTGGTCTCTGTGTAGAGGCAGGGGTAGTGGACTCCCTGTCAGTAGTCTTCTCATGTCTGTGTACCAGGGTCTTCTTGGCCAGTCCGGGGCCACCAGAAGAACTAGCCCCCTGTGCTGCTAAATCTTGTGAATGATTGCGCCCAGCAAGGGCCACAGCAGAAAGGCGTATAGCAGGGTCCCCGGTGGCCAGGCCTGTACCAAGGCGTCGATCCCCTGGGACTGCAGATCCCGCCTGCAGCTGAAGTATCTGGGTACTTGAGCGTTGGATCTGTTTGCTAGAAGATCCATGTCTGGAGTCCCCCACCGATTCACTATCATCTTGAAGGCTGTGGGTGACAGCTTCCATTCTCCTGGGTTTAGACTTTCCCTGCTGAGGAAGTCTGCCGTGGTGTTGTCCTTCCCGGCGATGTGGGCGGCGGAGATGTCCTGGAGATTTGCTTCCACCCAAGCCATCAGAGGGTCTATTTCTAAAGACACCTGTTGGCTTCTGGTTCCGCCCTGCCGGTTGATATAGGCCACCGTCGTGGCGTTGTCCGACATCACTCTGACCGCTTTGTCTTGAAGTCTGTGGGCGAACCGCAGGCAGGCTAATCTGACTGCCCGTGCTTCTAGAAGGTTGATGTTCCACCCCCGCCTCTTCTTCGTTCCACCGCCCTTGGGCGGTTAACTCCTCGCAGTGTGCTCCCCACCCATGTAGGCTGGCATCTGTGGTGAGCAGGGTCCAGGTTGGGGAGGATAGTCTTGATCCCCGGCTCATGTGGCTGGTCTGTAGCCACCACCTTAGCTGGGTCCGGACTCT
This sequence comes from Rhinatrema bivittatum, assembly GCF_901001135.1. Taxonomy (NCBI): domain Eukaryota; kingdom Metazoa; phylum Chordata; class Amphibia; order Gymnophiona; family Rhinatrematidae; genus Rhinatrema; species Rhinatrema bivittatum. The sequence continues at coordinate 147,723,788 of NC_042619.1, forward strand.
GCCCAGTAGTGGAAGACGTATGGTGTAGTTCTGGGATCATGGGCTCCACCGTGATAGGAGTGAGCGTTGCAGGGGCCTCATGTGGGCCCCGCGCCCATGACACCACTTCCAGTGTGGATGCCACTAGTCCGAGGACTTGAAGGTAATCCCATGCTGTGGGACGAGGGGCGCTCAGCAAGGTCTGGAGCCGGTCCCACAGCTTTGATCTCCTCGTGGGGGTCAGGCTGACCTTGTCTTCCTTGGTGTCGAATCAGACTCCTAGGTATTCCAGCAACTGCGAGGGCTGTAGGGAGCTCTTGTTTGTGTTGACTACCCATCCCAGGCTTTCCAGTAGAGCTATGACTCTGCTGGTTGCTTGGTGGCTTTCCTCCGGTGATTTTGCTCTGATCAGCCAATCGTCCAGGTAAGAATGAACGAGGATTCCTTCCTTCCTGAGAGTTGCCGCCGCCACTACTATTACCTTGGTGAACGTCCGGGGTGCAGTGGCTAATCCGAAGGGTAGTGCCCGGAACTGGTAGTGACGATTCAGGACCTTGAAGTGTAGGTAGCGCTGGGGTTCCTGATGAATTGGGATGTATAAGAAGGCCTCCGACAGGTCCAGGGATGTGAGGAACTCTCCTGGCTGTATTGCACGTATGACCGATCGTAGGGTTTACATACGGAAGCGTGGGATCCTTAGGTGTCGGTTGACCGACTTGAGGTCCAGGATGGGCCTGAATGTACCCTCTTTCTTGGGTACGATAAAGTATATGGAGTAATGTCCAGTATTTGTTTCCCGTGTAGGTACCGGGGTTATGGACTCGAGGGCCAGAAGTCTGGTCAGTGTAGCTTCCACTGCCGCCCTCTTGCGGGGGTCGTGGCAGGGAGATTCCACGAACTTGTCCAGAGGGGTTCGAAGGAAGTCCAGGTAGTACCCTTCTCGGATGATGGCTAGGACCCACTTGTCCGAAGTTATCTCGACCCATCTGCGGTAGAATACGGTTAGCCTGCCCCCTATGGCTTCTTCCCTTGGATGGGTCGGCTGAATCTCATTGTGGTGTGCGGCTGGGGCCTGGACCTGAGCTGGTTCCCCTCTTGCTGTGTTTGTTCCGAAAGGACTGGTTCCTGCCCGTACAGCGGGGCGCTTGATAGTTGTTCTTCTAAGGATTGAAGCGCTGTGAGCTTCTGCCTCTGGTGGACCTGGGAAAAGGACGCTGGTTTCTCTTCGCCTTGTCTTCCGGCAGGCGAGGTAATGGGGAGTCACCCCATTTGTTGGCCAGTTTCTCTAGTTCGCTGCCGAACAGGAGGGATCCTTTGAAGGGCATTCTCGTGAGGCGTGTGTTTGGAGGAGGCGTCAGCCGACCAATTTCGAAGCCAGAGTTGGCTCCTGGCTGCCACTGTAGATAACACTCCTCTGGCTGCTGGTGCGCACTAGATCGGAGGCCGCGTCAGTGAGGAATGATAGTGCTGATTCCATGTCTTCTCCCGGGGTGTTGTTCCTGGCTTGGGATAAACAGGAACAAGTCACCATGGTGCAGCAGGCCGCAATCTGCAGGGACATGGCTGCCACCTCAAATGCTTGTTTTAGTATGACTTCCAGGCACCGGTCGTGTGCATCCTTGAGCGCCGCTCCTCCCTCCACTGGGATGGTAGTGCGCTTAGCGACCGCGCAAACTATGGCGTCCACTCTAGGGCAAGCCAGAAGCTCCTTGGTTGCTGGGTCCAAGGGGTACATGGCGGAAAAGGCTCGACCCCCTTCGAATGAGGACTCCGGCGCATTCCACTCCAGGTCAATTAGCTATTGTGCCACCTGTAAGAGAGGAAAATGGTGAGACGTCTGTCGAATGCCCTCCAGCAGGGGGTTCATTCTAGGTTCCCCCGAGATGCCTTGGCCCGGGATAGCGAGTTCCGATAGGCATTGGGATACAAGGTCCGGAAGCTCATCCTTTGAGAAGAAGCGTCTCATGGTTCAGTGTGGCTCTGTCCCCGAGGAAAGTTCTCCCTCCTCAAGGGGCTCGACTTCTACTTCGGAGAAATCAGTGTCCCCGTAGGTGGGGCTTCTGGGTGGTGGGAGCCTGTGCCTAGGCCTCGAGGGTCCTGGGGCATGAGGATCTTCCAGTGTCGCATGTGGCTGGTCCGCCCGGGGTTCAGTTTGCATTTTAACAAAGGCGTGAATCCCCTTAAATAACTACCCAGGAGATTGATGCTGGGTCTAAGTTGAGGGGCGCCGGTTCCCTGGGGGTCCCCGTCTGTGGGATGGACTCACTAAGGCCTGCTAAGTCCGGGGTGCCCCCTGAGGAGCTAGTACTGGGCCCTGGGTGGGACTGGCCCTGACCTGGATCTCACAGGGCCTCCTCACAGTGTGCGCATAGGGCGTCTGCTTCCTCGCTCTGTGCGGCTCTGATGTGGCATGCTGGGCAGAGGCCTTGAGCTTTTATTCCTGTTTCTGGAGGTGCCATTTCTGTGGACGCGTAAGCTCTTATGCGCTCCATTGCATCTGATATATGCGCGCAGAAGTGTGCCTAGCCGTAGATGTGCGCCTTGTACTGTGCGCGTAACTTATGCGCGTAAGGTTTTATGTGCGCCTAAGATTATGCGCACAAATAATTTTATGCGCTTAGCTTAATTTGTGCACTTCGGATCGGACGGCGAGCGGCGCGGCGAACAAGGCCAAGATGGCGATGGCGAGCATGCGGGCAATATGGCGACCTCCTCGGAGGGGTCTCCACGTGGACAGACCCTGGAACAGCCAGGGCCTAGCCCTGCTAGGGCGGATCAACCCGGTGGCACAGATTCAGATCGCCAACCTGTGCTCCTCCTCGATCTTCTGAGACCGGATTAAGTAGAAGATTTCCACCTTACATTGTCTTCGGCGCTTCCCCGGTTTTCGCTCCGGGTGGTCTCCGGCTGCGGGGGGAGAGAGGGCAAATACCTTCACCGCCGCGCGCTCAAGGGGGTGCACCCGCTGCCTCTCAGCTGCGCCCGAGATTGGGGGCTAAGTCCTCGCCGCGATTCGGCCGCCGGACCGAGGCTGCCTCTACGCCGCGCTCCGAGGGTTCGGGGGCTAGGTCCCTGCCGCGAATCGGCCACCGGACCGAGGCTTACCTCCGAGGGACCAAGGAAATCACCTCGGGAAACTCAACTGGGGGAGGGACCAGAGGGTATCACCGCAGGAGTGCGGGGCTCGTCTTCAGGTAGGTTTCTTCTTTAAATTTTGGTTTTGTTCTTTAATTTGGTCTAACGCTCTAAGAGCGTGCAGATAGTCCCTAACTGCCATGGAGACGGAAAATACTGAGGAGCTGCACTTCCTGCAGGGGTATATGTACTAGGGGCTGACGTCAGATTGAAATCTGATCCGTCTCCAACTGCTAACAGGAGTACACTATACCCATTGGTCCTGAGTCCATCTGCTACACGCTAGGCATCATCACATTACATTTTTAGACATACAGATCTCAAAAGTGGCAGATGGGTTTTTGACGTCCTTTTCTGGGAAACTTGTCAGTAGTAATACACTTTTGTATTTCTCAAGTGCCCATCCACATTCACTCAAGGAAAACCTTCCGATGAGTCAAGTTTTTAGGGTTCGGAGAATATGTACATCATTAACTGAATATCATCATCAGTCAATTGATTTAGAGAACATGTTTCTTGATCAAGATTATCCAAAATGTTGCATCAAAAGAGCCAGATATACCCATCATGACTGGTTATTTCTTCCACGATCAATGAATGAAGAAATTACACTGTCATGTGTGATACTTTTTTCTCCATTGGTACAGGGACTATTAAAAATGTGGTCCATCAGAATTGGCATATTTTACAAGTATGATGAGTTTCAGCAAACACCATGTTTTACTTACACTAGAGGTTCTAGCCTGAGAGACCAACTTGGCCCCCCCATGATTTGACAGGTTCACACATAGCATGTGGCACATGTTCAGTCTGTCACATCATGATGGAGACTTCTTCGATCTATTTTTGTCCTTACAAAGTACAGTAGAATTACAACATAACCAATCGTGCTTATCAGTTGGGGTAATTTACGTCATAAGATGTCCATGTGACAAGTTCTATGTGGGTAAGACACAGTGGTCGATAAAAACTAGGATAAACGAACACCGATCCAATTTAACAACCAACCGCATTAATGCCCCTCTTGTATCACACTGTTTGGAGTTCACGCACAGTTTTGATGAATTAAAAGTCTGTTTTAGAATAAATCAAACCACATTGGCGGGGGGGCAATTTGAATTTGAAATTATTACGAGCTAAACAAATACGGATACATTTTGAGGCACTGTACACCCAGTTGGTCTGAATGCAGGATTGAATTTAAATGTCTTCCGATGATTTTTTTCAAAATGCTATCCTAAGTTATATGTCATTGATGGATCACAACCAATAAGAAGTACACTCCGGATGTGATGTTCCTACCTTCCACACATCATCATGATGGTGGTTTTGATTGGTCACGTTGCTACTCAGTGTCTATTAAATTTGAGGCCAATGATTTGGCCGTCGTCTGTTCCTCGAGTGAAGACAGTTGAGACGTGGAGTCTTGGAGAAAGGGTATTTTGTTGCCAGCGGAAAGATAAGTACCTTCATGGGTATGTGATAAGATATTTATAATGTGTGTTGAGTTTTGATTTTTGGAAAGGAAACACTGTTGCAAGCATTGATGAACAGTTGCTGTAAACATTGGTGAATGATTTTGCAGCTCCTGAAAAAGCAATCGATATGAAACAGCCGTTGTAGAGCCACAATCATTTGGTTTGAAAGGGATATATTTGCGAAGTTAGATTTCACTTGCAAAACAAAACAAAATAAAAATTGGGACAAAAAATTGGGACCGATACCACAAATGATTGAGTCATCTGGATGGCCTTTAGAGTGTAATAAGGCATGTCGTCAGGCTTGCTGATGAGGTTTAAAGAAAATTTTTTTAATTGTTTAAGTGGATACATATTTAGCTAGATATAGAAGCTCCAGATGATTGGCATGGATGTTTGAATACTTTTGATCTAAATACTGTCAAGTAAATTTAATGCTAAAATTTGGGTTGTAAAAATTGTAGGAACGATACAACCTTAGAGGGGAAAGTTCTGCACACAAAGAAAGAATGGGATCTGGAGGGTGATGTTCATCTGCTATGTTGGAGGCCCAATAGCAGAAAGGTCATTGTCCAGATCAGACCGCAAGGAGTTAACATTCCCTGGCTGGTCACCTGACCCTGCAAGGGAAGGAGAGGAATAAAGGCTTACATTGAAAGGATGTAGCCTGTTTTAGTCTGAGTCTCCATCTTCCTGCCTATTATGTCTAGTCACATCAGCACAATCCATATATACAGAAAAATGTTGAGATTACTTACCTAATAATCTCCTTTTCCTTAGTGTATGCAGATGGACTCAAAACAAGTGGGATATATAGTGTGCTCGTGCTAGCAGTTGGAGACGGATCTGACGTCAGCACGGGTACATATACCCCCACAGGAAGTGCAGCAATCAGTAATCTTCCTTGCAAAGCTTATGGATATATGTGTGACTGACCGATCGATTAAATGAACAGGATTACCCTGACCAATTGATAGTAGCTGGACACCGCCAGTGTTCTCAACCGGAAGGCGTCGACACCCGGTAGGGTGGACGCCCTATATAAGCAAAACATGGCTTACGTGAGTCGGCGAATCCCCATGTATACCGGCAGCCGGGTGGGATGCTGAGTCCATCTGCATACACTAAGGGGCGGATTTTAAAAGCCCTGCTCGCGTAAATCCGGGCGGATTTACGCGAGCAGGGCCTTGCGCACCGGTGCGCCTATGTTCCATAGGCCTACCGGCGCGCGCAGAGCCCCAGGACTCGCGTAAGTCCCGGGGTTTTTCGAGGGGGGCGGGTCGGGGGGCGTGTCGGATCGGCGCGGCGTTTGGGGGCGGGACGCGGCGTTTCGGGGGCATGGTTTCGTGGCTGCGCCCTCCGGAACCGCCCCCAGGTCGCATCTCGGCGCGCTAGCAGCCCGCTGGCGCGGGGATTTACTTCTCCCTCCGGGAGGCGTAAATCCCCCGACAAAGGTAGGGGGGGTCTAGATAGGGCCGGGGGGGTGGGGTTAGATAGAGGAAGGGAGGGGAAGGGGAGGGGAGGGCGAAAGCGAGTTCCCTCCGAGGCCGCTCCGATTGCGGAGCGGCCTCGGAGGAGGAAACGGCGGCAGGCTGCGTGGCTCGGCGTGCGCCGGCTACACGAAAATCGGCAGCCTTGCGCGCGCCGATCCAGGATTTTAGCGGCTACGCGCGTATCTACTAAAATCCAGCATACTTTTGTTGGCGCCTGATGTGCCAACAAAAGTACGCGAAGGCGCGCTTTTTTAAAATCTACCCCTAAGGAAAAGGAGATTATCAGGTAAGTAATCTCAACATTTCCTAGCGTGTAGCAGATGGACTCAAAACAAGTGGGATGTACAAAAGCTATTCCCGGACTGGGCTGGAGGCTGCCCGAGGTCCGTTTAGGATTGCCCTCGCAAATGCTGTGTCCTCCCTGGCCTGAACGTCCAGTCGGTAGAATCTGGAGAAGGTATGGAGGGAGGACCACGTCGCCGCTTTACATATCTCTGCAGGCAACAGCATCCTAGTTTCTGCCCAAGAGGCTGCTTGCGCTCTGGTAGAATGAGCCTTGACCTGTAGAGGTGGTGGTTTTCCCGCCTCTACGTAGGCCGCCTTGATAACTTATTGAATTTAGTCGTGTAGAATTTGGAAACACGCTCAGTGAGCGTGAGGGAGCTCCAAACTGCTTTGGAGATGGAAATTACTGAATTGCTGCACTTCCTGTGGGGGTATATGTACCCGTGCTGACGTCAGATCAGTCTCCAACTGCTAGCACGAGCATACTATATCCCACTTGTTTTGAGTCCATCTGCTACACTCTAGGAAATGTAAAGTTTATTTGTAAAACTGGGATAGAAAAAAAAATATATATAAAGTATCCTTGCATGCAGAGTTATTTCTTCTTCACAGAAAGCTTTTCTCCTGGATGCATGGTTATTTCGACTGAACACACCCAGTTCTAACCCTGAGCAACAAGAATAGGCCAGAGAGTTATTGCAAAAACCCAATACAGCTATCTTAAGGTGGTGAAACTGATAGATAAGGCAATGGTAAAAGGGTGCTTGGGTGCACAGGGAGAATAGCCAGCAAGAAAAAGGAGGTAATACTGCATCTGTATAAGTCACTGGAGAGACCACATTTGGAGTACTATGTACCTTTGAGGACCATGCCATCAAAAGAACAACCAAATTTGCCAATTCAGAGGGCAGCAAGCAACTAAATAGTCAAGGATCTTCACCATAAAGCATATGGTGTAGACTAAAATATCTAAACATCTATACCACTGAAGAAAGAAGAAAGGGGGAACATGGAGACATTTAAATACCAACTGCCAAATATTTAAACTTCTTAACAGCAAATCTGCTATGTGTTCAGCTTTCATAAGTTGTCATAATAGACCATCACACTTAAGCACTTGGTTATTTATACCAAAATATATCATTAAACTGCAGTACACCTTTTCTAATCATAAGTTCAAATTAACCCTACATATTTTTATCTAGTTTTGAAAAATGCATTTAAAAGTACAATTGGTTGTAATATCTCTAAAACATGTCTTGAAACATAGTACTGTGTCAGTTTGGGATTTTTCTATGCATTTTTGTGAAGCTAGGAGCTATATTTATGACATTTAGAAATCAAAAGTTTGAAGGTTTGGAGATATTACAACCACAGTTACTTTTAAATTTATTTATTAGCATTAAATCAAATAATAAACAAATTAAATCAAAGAAAGAAAAGATGGTATATAAAATACAAACAGTACCAGGAAAATCTTATAATACATCTCAAGTCCCCATCATAAATAAGGGGGAAACAAAAAGATAATACAAATAGAAAAAAGCCAGTATCTACCATCCAAGCAGTATACTAATCTGAAACCCCCGTTAACTCAGCCAGACTCCAATTACTTAGTTTTATCCTGCAAGAGAGATTCCAGATGTAAGGGGTCTGAAAAGATAAACTTGTTTTCCTGGTAGACCACAAAACACTTGAGAAATTATAAGAAAAAAGAAGCACCCAGCAGGAAAGTTGTAATAATGTTCTCCCTGCTAATCTGGGTTTCCCTTGAAACATTAGAAATACTTTGTATCTTTTGGCCATAAATCTGATTTTTATTTTTAAAATACCGATTAAGAATTTTTGCTTCTGATAATCAAAGTAGTTCTCAGTCATTATGTCCTTACAGTCCTGTGTGTAAAAAAAAAAAAAAAAAAGCTGTTAAATCCAAACTCTCCGATGCGGCCAGGCTATCCAAAACTCCATCTTCCACAGCAAGGTTCTCTCTCATATTAGGGACATAATACTAAGAAAATTTATTTTAAATGTCCAAATTGTAATACCTCAGAAAAATACCTTTTAAGTAACTCAGTGGTAAATAACCATCTAGATTTAAGAAAATTCAAACAAATTTTTTAACTTTATCCTATTTTCGAAAAATTCAAATTTATGAGGAATCAAATTACCCTTATCAGCAGTCACTGCTGATGCTTGCAAATTGGAGATCTTGCTAGAAAGAGGTATAACTTGAAATTCAAGCAACTTCACTATGTTTCAAATCAGACATTTTCGCTACAGATCCCGCTGAACACCACAATTGAGCGACTATGTGCACTAGGCAAGTCTAAGTTCACAAGACCATTTTACAAATATCTCTTAGCATAAACATTAGCTGGCTCCGCCAAAGGTTCACCCTGCTTCATCATGCCCAGGTCTTGCGGAGGAGACAGATGCTGGGATATGTATCTTAGCAGTCACTGAGACATTACCATTAGCAGATGAACAGGGAGATAGTGATATTTCCACTCAAAGCAGTGTTAATAAGCAAGGACTTTGATCAATTTAAGAGGGCTCCACATTCGCTTCTACAAAGCCTACTACAAAGAGCTCCTCTCCATACTCATGTTGGTTTGGGATAAAACTAGGAGGGGGTACCCTCTCCCAGAATAACACACCTTTGATGCTTCTCCTCTGAATTTACTCACCATAGGGACATTAAATCATTTTAAATGGAAGTCCATAGGTCCTCTAACCAGCATCAGCAAATTTGGGGAGGGAAAAATCCTTCCCTTCCTCTTCCTTCCCATAGAACTTGCAGCAATAAAAATCATACCTAGGGGCATGCCCCTTTCGTGCATAGCTTGAGTTGTATGCCACGGCACACTCATTTAAAAGTCCCTGGCTGGTACTAGAGTGA